>NC_092803.1:192023707-192334066 GCF_040954645.1 Diabrotica undecimpunctata
ATATTCGCATTATGAAATTATTGTTATGAATTTATCAAATTATCTAGTTTTTTCCGGAAGGTAAAGAAGCTCGTAATTAAGTATAAGTATAAATATCACTTAAAATTATGTAGGTAAAATTAGGAAGTTAATATTAATGTGAGATTACAAGTTAGGCAGTGTAATTTGTGATTGAACAGTACTCAAGTTCTACATCTCTATTTTATCTAATAAGTAGCGTACTAAAGTGTTCTTGTTACTTTTTAAGGATCCTATATAGCTAGTTGATTCTTCTTAACTTATTTTTCCCAATATTATTTGTAGGTTTCCATAAAGTTCTTTCCTATATTTGCTGGTTTACAATCTTCCGGTGCACATATTCCTATTATGTTCTTCATTTTCTCTATGTGCTTTTTTCAGAATGAATAAGACAAATAAATAAGGATGAAAACGTGATGAACAATGTACAATAACAGTTTGTCATTAGCAATAAGAAATTTTTTAAAAAATGATACAAATTGTGGTAACAAATATGACATTCTTATCGTGCATAAAAGCTTATTATTAAAGTCAGCGTACCTGTACCAGGATCAGAAGGTATTATTCCTGTCCAAGCTTCAATGTTAAAAACTGTAATTGCCACAATCAGTAGAATCGAGTAAGCCTTCATCGTAAATATGGACGTGGTATCTTCCCAGGTAATGCCCTAACTATTGTACCAGATATGATTCAAAATTGTTTATATGGCATTTCCTGTATCATATCTTATTTTTCCTATTATCGTATTATTTGATTAAAATTTCATCATTTAATTAAAAAAACTAATAACGTTATCATTTTATTGCGATGGGTTTTATCTTTGTTTTTAAAACAATTGATTATCTTTTGTTAGGTAGTAGAATCAAATATATGCCAAAAAATATGGTAAAATAATCCATAAACACCCACAGGTTATGGACGAGATGCTGATAGGTAAAGCACGTGGGAGAACGTACATGGACAATGTATTCGCATGTGATATATAATATAATATATTAAACACATTGAAAAGGAACATCTTAGAAAGGTTGCCCAAAACATCACAATACACATAAAAAGATATATATATATATATATATATATATATATATATATATATATATATATATATATTTTGAAAATAGTTGTTTGCTTTAGATTCAAAAATCAAAGACCCAGTACCAACCTTATATAAAAGTAATGTCGTTTATGAAATACCGTGTTTAGGATGTCAAAATAGCTATATTGGTCAAACATCACAATGGCTAAAACAACGCATCACACAACATAAAAGTGATTGCCGCTTGAGAAAAAATACTTGCGCAGTGGTTGAGCACTATGAAAACACTGGTCATATGCTAGACTATAACAAAGCTCACATTTTGGCACATACTGATAACTACAAAAGTAGATTATTTCTTGAGATGTATTACATTAACAAAAATAAAAACACTTTAAATTATAAAACGGACACTGGACAGTTAAGTAACATATATTGTAACATATTGAACAAAATTTATAAATATTCAAAATAGCCAACATTCATCTTAATAACAACTAACCTTAATAATTCATCAAAGAAATATTATTCTTCTAACTTTTCTTTTATTGTTATTTTTATTTTTACATTTGAAATAATTTTAATTTTTTATCGTATAGCTGTAACGAACGTGCTTAAGACAATTTAATCTTGACATTCAATATTTCAAATACTTCAATGTCATTTTTCTTTGCGAAATCTTTTAAATTCTGTAAGTGTTTTAAAATGTATTTGTACGCCATTTTTTGTAATGTTCAAATTGTTTTAGTTTACTCCTGAAGAAGCTGTTAAATAAATGGCGAAATATTGAGTAATTTAGAAAAACGAAAGATTTTCATTACAGACCACTTTACCCGATAATTCGAACTTATTTATAAATTATTTTTTGGTCGAAATAATCATTTCTAATATATATATATATATATATATATATATATATATATATATATATATATATATATATATATATATATATATATATATATATATATATATATATATATATATATATATATATATTGTAGTATTTCTAATAATTCTATTTTATCTATTATTTATTTATTAAAAGGTTCTTATTTTAATTTATTAAAAAGCACGATAATTTATATCAGTTTATTTAACCACTAATAATACATAATTTATTTTATACGAACGTTACAATTAAAATCGCGGGCGCGGGTCTTCAGATATTAACTAACTGTTCCCTTCCATGAAAGCTCCTGTTTTATACGCCAGTACCGTTAAGCTAGAAACATCGACAGCCCTCTCGACTAGCGGTAAACTGGTATTTTCACATCGGCTCGTCCAGAACGTAAATCCGGGTCATCGTCTCGACCGGTTCAGGTAAATTTCTGCCAGCTAATCGAAGGGTCTCGTAAAATCTAAAACATATAAGTGAATAAACAAGATGTTTACAGGTTTTTAATATGACTCATATTTTTACGTAACAATATACACATATATATATATATATATATATATATATATATATATATATATATATATATATATATATATATATATAAAGTAGTTAGGTATTATTGACTGACACGTTATGTAAAATAAAGTTTTATTTTGAGGTTGCAGTCATTAATAGGGCAGGAAAGTAAAACTCTTTGTTCTTTAATCAAGCTTTCGCAAAATTTATTTGCTTCTGCAGGATATGCTAAAATATGGTATCAGTAAATACAACGAAATTAGAACTAAATAGCATTGTATAAAACTAGTAAAAAAACTTACAACATGAGGTTAATCCATTAAATTTTCAAATTTGCAAAACATTAAAACTTAACTTATTTTAAAAATTATACAGTTATGTAAGTACAATATTCCAATTTAATTTAATTTTGTAAAAATTCATTTTGACATTGATTGTTTGATTTATGTCAGAAAGACACTCGTTTCTGTTTATTATATTTTTTGTTGTTGATAACTAGCTCTTATCAACAACAAAAAATATAATAAACAGAAACGAGTGTCTTTCTGACATAAATCAAACAATTAATGTCAAAATGAATTTTTACAAAATTAAATTAAATTGGAATATTGTACTTACATAACTGTATAATTTTTAAAATAAGTTAAGTTTTAATGTTTTGCAAATTTGAAAATTTAATGGATTAACCTCATGTTGTAAGTTTTTTTACTAGTTTTATACAATGCTATTTAGTTCTAATTTCGTTGTATTTACTGATACCATATTTTAGCATATCCTGAAGAAGCAAATAAATTTTGCGAAAGCTTGATTAAAGAACAAAGAGTTTTACTTTCCTGCCCTATTAATGACTGCAACCTCAAAATAAAACTTTATTTTATATATATATATATATATATATATATATATATATATATATATATATATATATATATATTATATATATATATATATATATATATTATATATATATATATATATATATATTATATATATATATATATATATATATATATATATATAT
This sequence comes from Diabrotica undecimpunctata, assembly GCF_040954645.1. Taxonomy (NCBI): domain Eukaryota; kingdom Metazoa; phylum Arthropoda; class Insecta; order Coleoptera; family Chrysomelidae; genus Diabrotica; species Diabrotica undecimpunctata. Next base: position 192,027,203 of record NC_092803.1, read on the forward strand.
ATATATATATATATATATATATATTCTATATATATACCCTTTAGGGTTTGCTTGAGCTTTCGAGTTCATTTAACCCTTTATTAAAAACATACTACAAATTAAAAACTGCATTATAAAATGAAGTTATTATTTATAAACAGGTTACCCTTCTGAGGATGTTATAAAATTAAATCTTTCAGTACCATTTTTTTCAGTAAACGAAAAAAAATTTTTTTCCTAAAATGTACTTAAAACAGTTCAAACACTTTTTTTCCATTAATAAAAATATAGCATGTATATATAAAACATCAACAGAAAAGAATTCAAGGCAACCACAAGACAATGCAGAACTCAGAATGGCGACCTATTAACAACAAGGAAAGATGTGTTGAATAGATGGGTGGAATACTTTAACCAGTCACTTAATATAGAGGAAGAAGAAAACCTGAAAGACAAAAGAGATGAGGTAAGGGAAACAGACGATAGGGAAAAGGAACCACCAACGAGTCTTGAAGTTAAACATGCAGTTAAAAAACTAGCCAGAAACAAATCACTCGGAATAGATAATCTCCCAGCTGAACTATATAAAGAAGGGGGCCATGATACCATAATGGCGGCGGCTTATAAATATGGACATAGAAATCTCTTCCAAATGATTGGAATATTAGAATACTTTGCACCATACACAAAAAAGGAGATATCTTTGAATGCTCTAACCACAGGAATTACGCTTCTACATGCAGCGTATAAAATATTTTCCACAGTACTACGTCACCATGTGGCACCATATGCAGAACGAATAGTAGGAAATGTGGTAAATCGACACTTTCAACCGTGAAACGAATTTTGAAAAAAACACGGGAATATAACATTGATTCTTCTTCTTGATGTGCCTATCCGTTACGAATCATCATGGCAATCTTTATCTTATTTGCAGCAGCGCGGAAAAGCTGCACAGATGTTGTATTGAACCAGATTCTAAGGTTCTTTAACTTCAAGATATTCTTCTTTTTCTTCCTGGACTTCGTTTTCCAAATATTTTTCCTATTATTTTATAGCATTGATACTCATCACATCTTTATAGACTACAAAGACGCCTACTACTCCGTGAATAGAAGAGAAATGTTCAAAGCAATGAAAGAGCTAGGAATACCCAGTCAGTAGGTAAATTTAAAAAAACTAACTGTTGAAAAAGTTGAATGTAGAGTACGAATTCAGAGGGAACTGTCTGAACCTTTTAAAACAAATAACGGGCTGCGCCAGGGAGACTCTCTCTCCTGTATACTGTCAAACTGGCTCTGGAAAAAGTAATACGTAGGTCACAAATCACAATCACTGGTTCAATATATAATAAATCAGTGCAAATTCTGGCTTATGCTGATGGTATCAATATTGTTGGGAGAACGGAAAACGCTGTACGAGAGGCTTTTGTAGCATTAAAAGAATCAGCTACAAAAATAGGTTTAATAATAAACACCAATAAAACGAAGTATATGAAAATAAGCGCACAACCACAAATCCTACGACAACTTGTTAACAAAGATGTAATAAATAACAAATTTTGTACCATTTTAAGGGTTTTTATCCACATATTTAGTGGTTTGCAGTGATAATGGACTTGTTAATCCGAAAACGTTCCATTGTAATGTAGCCCGAAAGGGCCTTTTTAGTTATATACCTTTTGTAAAGGATTTTTAAATAACTTTTGTGATTTATGGTTTCGAGCCAACTACAGGAATTTTATTTTTCTTGTGGATCTAAAATATTACGACAAACACGACCAATGACGTATATATAAACCAAACGATCATTTGATGTATCAACTTTGTAATATATCGCGAACTTCGTGCAACTTTGTATCTGTTCTATAATATACTGTTTCGCCTTTCTTTTTCTTCGTGAATTCCTTCACCATTCCAGACATTCGAGTGCTAGCTACTTTCTTGTAGCTGTTCTTGTTACTGATTTTGCAATGATTTAGCAGGGTTTTGGTCCAACGAATGGCATTGATGAAATCATTGCAGGAACCCTATCAGCATTTATTGATAGCAACCTGAGGATATCTTCATTTCTTGTGCGTTCATACATTGTAATAATAGTTGACATATCATCGAAAATCATTCGAATAAAAACCCATAATTGTGCACTGCTAATATTGTCCGTATATTCGTCAAACTCTAGTGATAGTACAATGTTATGTTTTCATGCAAAGTATCTTTTGAATATTTTGGCTAAGTCCTTCTGTTCTAACAAAATTGTATTTTGTGAGAGTGACATTTTTGTGATGAATGCCATTATTTTTAAAATCTTGAAACAACGTTTCGCCAGCTATAAGAAAGTTTGTTTTTGTTTTGGCACTTTGCGCCATTTTGTGCGATTGTCATTTATATGCGCATGCGTTGTCATACAATTAATTTAACATTTATTTACCATGCCCATCGGGTAAATAAGAACAGTATGAGCTATGTTGCAAATAGGCTATTATTATAAGAATAAATTATCGCATTAGACTATGGAAATTTTTTTTTCTGTTCTTAGCGGGCTATTTTCAAAACCTTCAGAGGTTCACGGTCGACGTCTTGACCACAATTTCTGTAAACTATTGTTTCTTTGTTATACATTTGAAATTGGAAGATATGAATCAAATCCATCTATCAATGATTAAATTGTTTCAGATTTCGCTTAATGCAGCTGTGTTGGACCAGCGCTGAATCTCGGCCTAAAGTATTACAATTACACATAATGCTGACTGATCTCCTGCAAGTGCACAGAAATACTTCCTCTTCGGACACTCTGAACGTCGACGAATTCGATCGAAGATGGGCTTCGTGTAAACCGAACACCATCATTAAAACCGACCACATTTCCGAAAGCATACTTTCGAACGATGAAAGAGAAAACGGCACAAAGTCATTATCGCTTAGTCTGACCAATTTACATGGATCTTTGGACAATTTAAGTAAGTATACCTTTTACTGATTAACTTTTTTACTTCTCTAGTATGAAATTCATACATTTATGAAGGCAACATGAGAATTGACCTCTGTAAAGTAGTACTTTCTTAGTAAAAATAAAAATACAAGGTATGACTAATACGTAGGGAAAACTGACAATGTGAAAGGTTTTGTTTTGATTGCATACATATTTACTTACTATCATCTTCTTCTCTCTTCTCTATGCCTGCAGCACACCATGTAATTTCTCCACCATGCGTTCGAATTGACTACAGAAGCTAATTCAGATAGACTTATCTTCTTCTTTTAGTGCCGAGTCCACTAATGCCGGTTGGCTATAACCATTGCAAATTCGTCTCTATCTTTTGCTTTTCTCAAAAGTGGTTGTGTGTTTAACCCGGTTCAATCGCGAATGTTTTTCAGCCAGGATATTTGTCCTCTACCAGGAACCCTTTTTCCTTCGTTTACCCTTCATAATCAGCTGCAACAACTCGTAATTCTCATTTCTTAGTATGTGCTCCAAATATGCTGCCTTTCTCCTTTTAATGGTATTTAAAAGTTCTCTGCCTTGTCTCTTTCAATTCTGTGCAACACTATTTCGTTCGTAATTCTTCTAAAAAGCTACATCTCAAAAAGTTTCCAGCTTTCTCATTAAAGCTTGATTCAGACCAACAGTCACGGGAAGATCAGATCACAGTCAAATCACCGTCAAGTCAAGGGGCCACCCATTGTGTTTTTAATTTTCGCTGAGAACAGCGTATAATGGATGCTATAAATCATAATATTTCTTCACGATCGCACTAAATTACTTTTTCGTTCTCCTTGATTAACAAAAGCGGCTAAAGAAGTGACGAAAATATACAACAACTTAAAACAGGTGGCTGACTGACTGTTTCCTATTCACACCAACCCGTGCAGTCCGTTCCAGTCAAGATCAAGTCACAATTCACAGTCTTGATCGCTGGCGAAGCGACTGGGCGGACAGTGATCTAGACTGTACTCTTGACCTCATTGAAAAACCACAGAAGCAACCTTGACTGTATCGTCTCTGACTTTGACTTGACTGTTTGTCTGAATCAACCTTAAGTCAACATTATCAGTCCTTTCCACAGAAATGTCCTCATCTTTAAAAAGACTGCTCTTGATTGCTCTATTCTCGATCGAATTTCTGATTTCGTATTTAGATCTTCAGTAATCCAGACTCCCAAATACTTCATTTTGTCCACTTGTTCAATATCTTCATTTTTTATCTGGATCCTTGTTATGCCTTTACCCCTCTCACTGATAACCATGGTTTTTGTTTTCTTTATGAATATTGTGAAACCAAACTGTTCCCCAGTGTCACAAATTATGTTTAGTAGCGCCTGCAGGTCTTTCTCACTTTCAGCGATAATGACTGTATCGTCGGCATAATAGATGTTATTTATATTTGTCGAGTCCTTTTCGCTTCAGACATTCCATGAGAATATGATGGTTAATTATTAAGTTTTCTCATGTGTGTGTCCATGAAAAGATCTTCAATATATTTAGTCCATACTTGTTTTATTTCAATTGGGTTATTAATAGGTTTATTGTTTTTATCAATCAATCGGTTAGGTGTGTTTGTTCGTGATGTTCCAGATAATTCTCTGACTTTTTTATGTAAATTATAATTATCATGTTTTTTATGCAATTCCTCTATTTCAATGCATGTTTCCATCATCCACTTTTCCTTAGCATATTTTATTTTGCTCCTTATTAATTTGTTTTTCCCTGAATTTATTTGGGTTTTTCATCATCATATAACGGGGGTCCTACGGCGATTGCCGCTTCCCGCATTTCAGCCTCCATCTTTTCCTATCTCTCCAATCTCCCTCTTCTAAGCCTCTAGATTGCATTGTTTTTGTAATTTCTCTTCTCCAGGAATTTGGTGGTCTTCCCCTTTTCCTTCTTTCTGGCGGTACATACATTAAGGCTTTCTTTGGCCACCGCTCCTCCTCCATTCTCATCACGTGACCATACCATTGTAATTGCCTTCCTTGTATTCTATCTGAAAGAGTATCTCTAATTCCTGTACGGTTTCGTATTTCCTCATTCCTGATTCTTTCCATTCTCGATACTCGACATGACCTTCTAAGATAATCCATTTCCACAACGTCTACTTTATCTCGTTCATTCTTTGTCATCGTCCAACATTCGGCACCATATGTGGTAATTGGTTCTACAATTGCTCTGTATACGCGAAGTTTGGTATGCATCTTTATTTTATTAGACCACAGTAATGAATTCAGTATTCGGATGCATTTTTTCCCTTGGGTTATTCGGTTTTGTACATCTATCTTAACTCTGCCATCTGCTGATATGATGCTTCCTAGATATTTATACTGGTTGCAGCCTTTTATGACTGCGTTTTCAAGCCTCAGATCTGTGGTATTTCCTCCAATTTTTAAATATTTGGGTTTTTGTTTTTATATTTTCTTCTTTGTTCCATGATTTCCAGTATTTCTTGAGTCATCCAAGGTTTTCCGCTTTCTTCTTTATTTTGTAGACTTTCGTTCTGTTTCTTTATAACAGAATCTTTGATTTTGCTCTACATTTTGTGTTTTTCATTTTTAATGTTAAACTTTTTATTTCTGGATTTATACAAGTTGAAGCACGTATTTATCTTGAGTAACAGAGTATTCACATTAGAACTTTTGGATTTTATTATCTTCTTTACTCTCAGTTTCATTTTTGAGACAAGGAGGTTATCGTCTGATGGGAATGTGCTACAGGGTAAGTCTTAACGATTATAATGGAATTTCTAAATCTTAGATTGATTAGTATAAAGTCGATCTGATTTCTAATGCATCTTTGTTTATCCTGTGGTGACCTCCAGGTATACAGTCTACGGGGTGGTAATCGAAAGCATATGTTTATAATCGCCAGGTTGTCTTCTTGACAAAATTGAGTCAATTTGTCGTCATAATCACCTATTATATTGTCGACTCGGCCTTTTCCTATCTTTGCGTTTAAATCGCTCATTATTTTTGTAATTTCTTCTTTCCTGGTGTATTGTAAAAGTTGTTTGAGTTGTTCATAAAAATGTTCTATTTCAGCTTCTGATTTATCTGCAGTTGGAGCATACCCTTGCACTATATTAATGTTCACTGGTTTACCCTGTATTGATAATAACAGCAGTTTATCCGAAAAGGGAACACAATTTACAACGGCTGTGTGAATTCTCTGTGTGGATTTTTAGGTTCGATCTATTCATTTTCTGAATCGTGTTGTGCGTCTTTCTTTGTTCGAACAAGCTTTTCACATTCCTTGTCCCGATATTTAAAAAGGATTTTTTGTCTATATAGTTATTTGCCACATTCGGGTGGCTTTTCCTCGCGGGAATTCTTAGCATCCCTTGACTATTAAAGGTCCGCGGTGGATTAGGGTCCATTTCTGTGATTTACCGTATTTTTGATGTAACTGTTCTAGGGAAATCTGACGATCTTTAATGTAGTGGTTTCGCGTTGCCTTCTACATCCTTATGCTGTTGAACACACATAGGTTCATCCGCCTTTGAGACCAATTTCTTAACTTCAGGACAAAAAAGCGCCCTAATACTTACTAACTCATCCGCCCGAAGCCGTTGGTCAGTTAGGGTGGCCGCACACAGAGAGAGCAAAACTGTTTTAGTCAAAAACGTTTTTGACTAAACGAGTCTTATGCTGATGTTTCCATATAAATGAAATGAGCTGACGCACACTGATTAGTCGTGTGTCTAAAGCATGTTTAGGCTCATTTAGTTTCAGTCAGTCTGTTTGATGTTGATTACCGGATCGTCGTTTCGTGTCGAAACATTTCAATGTACGCAGGCGCAACGTGTTTTTGGAATTCCTTTCTTGAAACCGCTCGAGTAGACAACAAGAAGCACATGTAGAAACAGCGATATTTTGCTTATTTATATTGTGTGTATCATGGAAGTGGACGCAGAAAAATTAATTGTACTGATTGAGGCCAGATTCTTTTCTCATTTATAGGATGCACCCAAAATTGTCTTTAATTTTGCGTTTTTTCGTCCTGTAGGAGGAACCACTGCCAGAAAACTAGTGCAATTTCGTCGTTATCTGTCGACATCTTTAATAAAACTGATTGCAGTATGGTTTGTGCAAACATTTTGTTTCTCTTGAAAACAAAATGTTTCTTGTGGAAACAAAAACCTTTTCGTTTCAAACAAAAACGTTTTTGACTAAAACAGTTTTGCTCTTTCTGTGTGCGGCCACCCTTAGTGGCGGTTGCCTATACCGACAATCACGTGCTGATAGACAGATAGATAGATAAATAGATATACTTTTAGAATACCTTAAAAAAATACAAGAGTGTGTGATTAATTTCACGGGTAATTACTTTAATACTAAATTAAACATAATGCATCATTATAAATACAATTAAATATTAATATACATTTAATATTATTGAATTTATTGTTTGCTTTATTGACTATTATTTTTACCTCGGAGAAGCAATAAATGCTACCGTTAATTTAAATAAAAAAATAATTTCCAACTTCAGTCAATCAAACATTATTATTTGCAGCTTCTATAGGACTTTTCATCAACCGCCATGTTTTTCGTACAGACAGATTTGACAATGACGTATAATATGTATTATACGTCTTTTTCTTCTTCTTCTTCTTCGTCTAGCCATTCACGTCCACATCTGAACATAAGCCTCTTCAAGTTTTCCTTTCCATTGTTTTTTATTGTACGCTACTTGTAGCCAATTTTTCCCGGCAGTCCTTTTCAGATCATCTGTCCATCTCATAGGAGGTCTGCCTCTGGGTCTTTTGTGTTGGTATGGTCTCCAGGTTAAAATTGATCTGTGCCATTTGTTTAGATCGCTCTTAGCTACATGTCCAGCGTATTCCCATTTCAACTTTAATGATTTTTGCACCACATCGGTGACTTTGGTTTTATGTCTTATCCATGTGTTTGTTTTCTTGTCCTTAAGTGATATACCTAGCATTGCTCTTTCCATCGCGTGTTGAGTGACTCTAAGTATATTCATATTCTTTTTTGTGATTGTCCATGTTTGTGCCGCATAAGTTAATATCGGAATAATGCATGCATCAAAAACTTTAGATCTAAGATGTAATTGAATTTGTTGATTTCTGAGTATATAGTTCAGTTTACCGAATGCTGCCCAAGCTAACTTTCTTCTTCTTTTTATTTCTTCAGTTTGAATTTCCCTATTTAGTATTATTTTTTGTCCTAAGTATATATATTTTTCTATAACTTTATTGTTTATTATTGTCACGGTGTCTTCGGAGTGCATGACTTTTGTTTTGTTTCAATTCATTTTCAGTCCTATTTTAGAAGATTCGGTATGTAGTTCTAAAAGCATGGTTTGCATTTCTTGTAGGTCAGTAGCTATCAGGATTATGTCATCTGCAAATCGTAGATTACTGAGGTAGCGGCCATTGATGTTTATTCCCTTATATATCCAATTTAGGTTTTTAAAAACGTCCTCCAAAACTAAGGTGAACAGTCTGGGTGATAAGGTATCTCCCTGTTTGACTCCCCTGTTTAATGGTACAGGGTTCGTGTGTTCATTTTCATTTAGGTAGTATGTAGCTGTAGCTTGGTTCATAGTTTCTTTTATTAAGTTAATATATCTGCTGTCTATTTTACAATTTTGCATTGCGTTTATTACGGCCGTGTGTTCTATGGTATCGAAAGCTTTTTCGTAGTCTACAAATGCTAGGAAAACTGGAAACTTGTATTCGTTACATTTTTCTATTAATATTTTTGTGGTTAACAGGTGATCGGAAGTTGAATAGCCTTTTCTAAAACCTGCCTGTTCATATGGTTGGTATTCGTCTAATTTCCTTGTTAGTCGAGTAGTTATGACTTTGGTGAGTATTTTAAACAGGTGTGACAGTAGGCTGATGGGTCTGTAGTTTTCCAATTTTCGACTATCACCTTTCTTGTGTAATAAGATTACTTTAGAGTTGTTCCAGCTCTTAGGGACTTTGCCCTGATGTAAACAACTGTCCACAAGCTTAGTTACAATTGCAATTAGTTCCTTACCTCCTTCTAATATCATATCTGTGGTAATATTATCTTCTCCTGCAGCTTTATTTCTCTTCATATTTTCCAATGCTGTAGTTACCTCTGAAATTGTTACTTTTGGCATTATTTCTGATCCAACATTTTTTATTAATTTCCGTGCTGGTCTCATCTCATCATCTTGTTGATGTGTTCTGTAAAGTTCTGTGTAAAATTCTTCTATTCGTGTCAGTATGTTTTCTCTAGTTGTGATTTCATTTTCGTCTTTTCCCATTAATGATATCATCTGACGTCGTCCTAGTGTCGGTCTGAGGCATTTCATACTCGTTATTTTTTTCAATAGTTGTTGTTATTAATTTTTCGTTTTCTTTTCTTTTTTGTTGTCCGATTCCTTTTCTAATCTGGCTATTTAGTTCTCTATATTCGTCGGTTCCCCTTTTGTTAGATTTATTTAAGATCTTCCTTCTTTTTACTTGTTGTAATATTTCTTTGTCTAATTCATTGTATGTTGTTTTTGGTTTTTTCAGTTGCAGAAGGCTTTTATTCACTGTTTCGGTAATAAGGTTATTCAAATCATCAATATCATTGGAGTTTATCTGCTGCATGCCAACTTGATTTAATGCATGGGCTATCTTTTTATTAAATTCACTATTTTTGATTTCTTCAGATGTCCATTTGTATCTTTTTTCATGTATTCTTTTTCTTTCTAGTTTTTTGTTAATTATTAGTTTTGTTCTTATTAGTCTATGATCGCTTCCTAGGTCAAACTGATTTAATACTGATACGTCTTCTACTAGGTTTCTATTCTTCGTTAGGATATAATCTATTTCATTCTTTGTCTTTTTATCGGGGCTCATCCATGTCCATTTTCTGCTTGGTTTTTTATTGAAAAAGGAGTTTATTGAGTACATGTTATGTTCATTCATGAAATTGAGAAGCATTTCTCCTCTATCGTTTCTTTTTCCGTAGCCATAGTTACCAATTAAATGTTCGTAATCTTCCTCTTCCTCTATACGTCATACATGTATAAATTTATAAAAAAATATTTATTAAATATCTTTTATTTAATAAAGAAATAACATTGCCTATAAAGAAAAAAAGACTTTAAAACATTTATAAAATAATATATGTAATGTCTTTAAATTATTTAGAACGTGTATCACTCTTACATATTCCATTATAACACCGCACCGCTTCGTTGTCCCTTTTCGTATAGGTATCACAATAATAAAATCGATTAAAAAATTGATTTGCTAATTGTGGCACTTATATTTTTTTCAATAATTAACTAGACTTTCTTTGGTATTGTTTATATTAATTATCTATATTATTTATATATTGAGGAAAGGTGAGAAATAGAAAATGGTTGCTCAATTAATAATAAGTTCTGAAACTGTCTTGTGCTTGTCCTAGCCATTTTTGCTTATCTGAGATTTGTCTTTTTTTTTTTTTTTTTTTAGTTTTTTTATGTATGTTTTATGCTCATTTATCCTGACATTTAGTGGTCTTGCGGTTTGTCCCACATAGAAATTGTTGCATTCACGGGGTATTATTTGATCGAAACAGTTCTTTGATTTTCCTATGTGTTATTGGGTTTGGGTTTGCATTTGGACAGGATAGATCTCAGTGTAATGGTGTTTTGAATGTTGATGTCGTACTTATTTTCTATCCTTTTTAATGTTTCTGACAAGCCCTTTACATTGTTTTTTTCTGAGAAGCTTTTTACATATTCTGTCGTTGTCATCTTTGAATCCCTTCTTGTGCGTGTTTCTGGATTGCTTGTGGTGTTTGTTGTTTCCTTTCTGTGATCGGAGGTCTTGGCTTTCTCCAAACTATGTCTCCAACATTGCCAGCCCTCCGCCGCTCTTTTCCAAGTTCTCATTTCTAACAAATTTTGCGCTTCCCCTACCACTTCATCTTCCCACCTTTTCCGCGGCCTTCGAATCTCTCGAAGTCTCTGAAATTTTAGGATATTTTCATAATTTTATACATTGTTATATCAATTACATTACTTCATTATAAGTAGCTGCTTCAAACGCCTTAAAGTTACTCTAAAATTGCTTTTAAAGTTTACAACTTGTGAATATGTAATATCTTCGTCTGCAAAGAGTTCCAAAGTATAACAAATTATTTGTTTATGGATCTCACGGAATAAATTAGTTGCTGGTGACGAGCTTGCTGGTAGTGTTGCTAAAGGAGCTAATACTCCTCTTATAGTAGAACCTTATTCTTGTGCTAGTCGTATGTCCTTCGCTACATTGACAATGAGAGTGTTATTTTCTGACTGCGTTGGAAAATTAGTTTACGGATTTGAATAAATAATCCATTATATTTATTTCTACGAGGTTAGGTCCAAGAAATTTTGAACTTGTAAAAATAATAATATAGATTCAGACCACTTCTTAGTAGGCGCAAAAATAAGAGCAAGAATCTCAAATGCAAAAAAAGAAAAGGGCAAGAAAAGTACTCGCTACAATTTAAAACTCTTGAAAGAGCCCCGTGCACTAGAAAGGTATCAAAATTACCTTGAACATGAAAGCACAACATATGAGAATTTAACAGCTAGCGAGCAATGGGATATATGTAGAAGAACAATTAAGGAAGCGGCAAACAACGTCCTAGGACCAGAAGAATCCACTCCACGCAACAGTTGGTTCGACGATGAATGTGAAGATATCACTAAAAGAAAAAATTATGCATATAAACTTATGCAACAAAGAAGAACACGGGATAAGGAGCAAATGTACAAAGATCTTAGGAAGGAGGAAAAACGCATACATCGAAGGAAAAAGCGGACCTTCGAAAACCAGATTATGCAAGAGCTTCAATCATTAAAGGAGCAAAATGAAACTAGCAAGTTCTATAATATCCTAAATAAGACAAGAAAAGAATTTAAACCACGGCTGACGATGTGTAGAGACAAAAATGGACATATAGTCAGTACCGCTGACGCAGTACAAAGCAGATGGGTTGAGCACTTCAAAGAACTACTTGGTACCGAAGTGGAAAATGATGCGTCACCCCAAAAACCAAGAAATAACACTCACGTAGAACCTCCTTCAATATTTGAAGTGAAAGACGCAATCACACGACTCAAAAATAGCAAGTCCCCAGGAGTGGATTGTATCCCCGCAGAGCTCATCAAACATGGAGGTAACAGCATTATGCACCAAATTCACAACATAATAGTCAAAGTCTGGGAAGAAGAACAAATGCCAGAGGAATGGTGCACTGGAATCATATGTCCACTGCACAAAAAGGGAGATTTGTTGGAATGTAAAAATTATAGGGGTATAACTCTTCTGAATACAATGTACAAAATATTCTCCAACACCCTGTACAGCCGTTTAAGTACGTACGTGGAAGAAATCCTTGGTGAGTATCAAAGCGGTTTTAGGCCAGGTAGGTCAACAATTGACCAGATGTTTGTGCTACGTCAAATCTTAGAGAAAACCAATGAATTTAATATTGGCACGTTCCATTTCTTTGTGGACTTTAAGTCAGCGTATGATAGCGTCCTAAGAGGTAAATTATACGAAGCCATGAATGAACTTAACATTCCCCATAAATTAGTAAGGCTCGTAAAAACAACTATGAGTAAAGTGATCTGCAGAGTGCAAATACAAGGCGATATGTCACAAGCGTTTGAAACATATGCAGGGTTAAGGCAGGGAGACGCGCTGGCGTGCCTTCTCTTTAATATAGCGTTAGAAAAGACTAAAAGAGATGCAGAGTTACACAATAGGGGAACAATCTTTAATAAATCAACGCAGATTATGGCTTACGCTGACGATCTGGATTTGATCGCACGTACTACACGAGGACTTAAAGAGATGACTTCCACCTTCTTGACAGCCGCACAAAATATGGGCCTTAAAATAAACGAGGAAAAAACCAAAATGTTAGCATCTATTCTAAATAACAGAGATAGAGCTAGAAACGCCGAAGAAAACTTCAGTATAGACCAATATAATTTTGAGGTAGTAAATAAATTTACATATTTGGGTTCTCTCATAACAAACGATAATGACACATCTGAAGAAGTAAAACGGAGGGTACTGCTAGCAAACAAATGTTATTTTGGACTAAGCAAGCAGCTAAAAAACAGAAATTTAAGCCAGAAAACCAAACTAATAATATATAGAACACTCATCCTACCAGTGCTGACATATGGGTCAGAAACATGGACCATCTCCAAAACAGACGCAAATCTTCTGCTCGTCTTCGAAAGGAAGATACTAAGAAGAATAATGGGCGCATTCTGTGAGAATGGTATTTGGAGAAGGCGATATAATTTCGAATTGTACGAGAAGTATAAAAAAATAGTAAATGGTAGAGATGTAATATCCTTCATAAAAATAGGTAGGCTTAGATGGGCTGGACATGTGTCAAGAGCAAATGAAAATTACCCACCCAGACGAACTCTATTATCGATCCCAGTGGGAAATAGGAGTAGAGGCAGACCACGACTGAGATGGAGGGACGGTGTGGACGAGGACGCAAGGAAAATCGGCGCGGCAAATTGGCAACGGTTGGCGATGAACAGAAACGACTGGCGAAATAGACTGGGGAAGGTCAAGGCTCAACTAGAGCTGTAGCACCACTGATGATGATGATGAAAAATAATAATATTGTGACATAATTTTAATTCTATTGTCTGTTGTATCGAGTTTAAGGTCAACAATGGTGTTGAAAACCATCGATGTTTAGGCTTGATGTTGTATTGTCATCGATGGTACGGTTCTGATGTTTAATCGATGGTAACTATCGATGTTTTTCCATGCTCATTTCTAGTCTTATTCAATGAAAAATAGTCGGTTATAGTTATTATCACTGGGAAATAAAAAAATAAATACTAGTAAAAAAGACGTTAAAATTTTGCGGCACACCTACAGGGCACACCAGTGTGCCGCGGTACACTGGTTGGGAACCTCTGATATAGTCTCCCTATATTGGATAATATAGAGAGACTATATCTCTCTACATTGGATAATCCAGGGACGTAATTATGGTGTTTAATGTTTTCTTATCTAAAGAAACATACTCATCTTCGTACTTTATTTCTAACATGACTGTATAAAAACAAGTGAAATTGTTCAAAAAGCATTATTACACAGTCCTACAATAATTTCACCAATATTAATCAAAAAGCAAAGTAAGGTATTAAAAATATATTCGCCTACTGCTTAATTGAATAATTACTGAAACAATTATCTACAGACTATAAAAGAAAATTAAAATAGCTAATAAAATGAAACGTGCAATAATACCGAGCTACAATTAAGAAAAATCGTAATTAGAGTAGTAATCGTTTTAGAATAATAATCTGCGACTAAGTTGTAGAAATTAGGAAGCTGCACTGGTTGGATATCCAGCATTCCACAACTTATACTCTAAAAATGCAAATCCCAGTGTATGACATTTATGATCTTTTTATTGTCAACGTGAAGGTTGTTTGAATTCGTTTTAATCTAGTTTTTGATGTAATGAAAAAAATTGCTGTATTAACAAAACAAAACATTAATGTTTAAACGATGGAGCAAGCACTTTTAATAAATTGATTTTTTTTTTTCACAACAATTGAGATAATTTGAAAAGAAAAATCATGACGTAGCGGATAAATCTGGATATTTTTCATTAAATATTTGAATTGCAGACCTCTACGAAACAGCCCCGATACCCTGGCACTTTTCAAGATATATTATTTGTTAAATAGTTAACATTGTTGAAAAAGAATGACAATTTTAAAATAATTTATCACAGTTGGCGACAGTTACTTCAGGTATACTCCATTTCGCGAATTTTGTCCGAGTTAATCATACTCGAGGCTCATTTAGAGTTACATCACTGTCAGATACAGACGAATCGCTTTTACTTAACCTTTTTGATAATCTGATTATCTGCATAGGAGTGTGTGGTTACTTTCATTCTTTATTGGTTTTCTTCTCAATTAAATCACCAGAGAGAAAACAAAAACCCCAGAGAGAAAGATAAACAAAACAACAGAGGATAGTTGGTAGCTCTAATTATTCGACAAACACTGCAAATCGCCGCACTGTGTGGGCCTCAAGAGGAAACAACAACAGGACCTTTTATATAGACATCCTATAAAAAAATTAACAAAAAAATATAAAAAACAAAAATTTAAAAAACAATAATAAAAACCCGGTGACAGCCAACCAAAAAATAAACAAAAAACCCGGGCACTTAGGGCCCAACACAAAGTCTCCGAACCGGATGTAGTTCGGAGCGGATGCTTGAGGCCCAAGCAAGCAATAGAGGATTACAGAAATAAAGCGCGTCACGGTGTCTGAATTTGAATCGATTAGGGAACCATGTTGAAGTTATATTACCCAGGACGCCCACATAAAGAACATTTGGCTGATAGTTGTGCCCCTATCGCGCATCAGAGTGCTACAGTCGGGAAAGGAATGGTCTGGAGCATTGTGATTTCTGTTTTACTCGAGTTAATACACCTCTCTCAAATGAATTGTTACATCCGAACGTAATTCCTAGGGGTGAATATGTCTCACAGGCTGGGTTTAATTAAATTGCTTGTTGGTTTGCTTCTTTTAAAATTATTTCTCTTCGAGGGAACGTATGATCCACACACCATCGTCCCACTCTCGATACATATTGTTCTTCCGTTTCTCGTTATTTATATTTGTCTTCAATTATTTCTTTTATAAATTTTGCGTGAAATCTATTAAACGTTGGTGTTACTCTAGTGTTTCTGCAGTAGTCGCATATTTTCTGATCTCTAGTTTTATTGATTCGTTTTAAAAATGCCATTTTTCATTATTCTGGTGTTTTCGACTTGTTAATATAATAATAATTATAATACATTAAATATTATTTTGTAGATTTTGGCGATATAGACAATAGTACAAACGAACAATCAAAATCTATCAACCGATACGACATATTTCAAAGAACGAGCAGTGGTAGCGAAACAGAAGAAGAAAATTGGAAGCTTAAAGTCGAACGAGGAGCCTATACCGAAAAAGTTAGACAGAAATCCCGATCGGTGGCCGATCTTATGGTACTAACGCACGTGGATTATTCAGAATCAGAATCTGAGACCCCATTGCAGAGTTTAGAGTATAGAGTCAATTACAAAAATGTTAGGTTAGCCGGTTTGGACGGTGGTAATACCTTGGAGAATACCAGTCTCACTTTTGGAAGTGAAGGTAAGTTATAATATCTACCAGTTTGTTGTTTTGAGTACATTAGACTGACTTAAACAAAAATTGAAACAAATATTATCCTGATTTAAACCACTAACCAAAAAAACGAGTTTTATCCCTTTAGTAGACTGTGGAGGAGTCTGCAACGAGAGACGAATACAGTTCAATGATGGTCTTTAACTTTTTTATTGTCAGAGAATCATTTCAAGGCTTCATCCGTGAAAAAAGTATACAATGTATTTTCTAGTTACTTTAATTTTAGTAGAATAGCAAGAAAACGAATTACCGAAAGTAGGTTGAGAAACCTAAGGAGTAAAGACATTAAGTGGATAATTTGTTTGAAACTTTCTTTCAAACAAATTCTCACTAGTTCTTGTGACAACATCAAAATTTCATTTAATTAACAGTTGTTAAAGTTAATAACACCCTTAACGAGAATTTAACCAATACCAAGAACATCATTTATTACATGAGAAATTGTACTAATGTTTGTATTTTGAGAACGATTTCCGAAGTGGAAATTGAAACGTCAATAAACGTACTTTAACCTTTAATTGTGGCTTATTCCCATTTAAATAGTAATTACTTTAAAATGTCACAAGAAAATAGCTTCAGAACAATAACAATGGAACAGTTGTTATTTTCCAAATTTGTTGTATACGACACAGATCTCTTAGATACTAGGAAAATAGAAATAGTGCTTACTCTTTTAAAACTGACACTTTACATAGAGTATAATTCACTATTTTCAACAAATTTTGCCGGCTTCTTGACCGACTAAATTAAACAAGTCTGTCCCCCTTGACCAAATATTCAAACCTCACTGTAACTACACATGAACTTTACACTGCTACACATTTTCCATGAAAGGGGACAAAAAACGACAAAACATTACAAATTTGATGTAAAATTTGGACAAACGCTGAAGCCAACTGCTCCTAACAGCGACCTCAGCGAGAGTGTCGCAATTATCTTTCCGGCAAAACCTTCTCAGCGATCTAAATGGATGTTTATTTAAAACGCATTATCGAGCGGCTTAACGATCGAAGAATTAATATGGTTTATTATCGACTCGGCGACGCAAAGAAGAATAAAAAAAATTACTTCTTGTTTTAATACGTGCGATAGGAAATGAAATACACTAAAAATATTCTTTGGTGTTTTAATACATATACGGGGGGATTTCAATAAATACCAAGGAATTTACAAATGCTACAAAGTCCGAAAACGTTCTGAACTTGGTTATAATTAATTCCGATTTTTAAATTAAATATTATACCACTTACAACAGAAGTTTTTACTTCGATGTTCGAGTTTTTTGAATTAATATGTTCGAGTTTTTGTCTTGCGTCTCCCTAATTTTTTCCATAAATGTGTTTATTATTAAATTCTTTTATTTTTCAGGTAACCTTCTAAGCGTACAAGATACGTTCAAAGACGAGCTAAGGAAATTACAAGAAGAGCGTCGTGATAGTCTGCCTTTTGTACCTGATAACGTTAGTCAAAGTAGTTTTAGAAACAGTGAAGTAGCCACATCTCCCTCGCGGCTGATACAGGAACTAAACAGCTCGTCGGAGCTTAAACCCGCCAATCAAATCTTTAACATATACAACGTTACCGTAGATAATTACAGTCCTATTCGTGTAAATAAAAAATTAAGCGACATCTTGGATGTCAACTCACAACTAAAGCCAGAATGGAGGGAGGTTGATAAATTAAGCGAAATTAATTCTGAATTAAACCAAGAAATAAGCAAACTAGAAAGGTTAAAAGAAATACACAAGGTTGATTCCGGTTTAAGTACCGCAAGTAGTTCTGAGTTGAATCAAGAATCTGCAGAAGCTGGTGCAAGTGGAAACCATTCGGTTAACTGTGGATTACAACCAGATATAGGAGTTCAAAATGTACACGGAAATTTTACTTCTATGGAAGTTAATCCTGATTTAATCAAAGAGTTGGTTGAGTCAGAGAAGTCGGTTCCAGATATTATATGCCAATCTAAACCAAAATCCTGGGAAATAGACAGTTTTCCAAGAAGAAACCAACCGTCTAATCAATCAAACACACTAGATCTTATCGGAGTTATTCCTCGACAAACAGAATCACCAACAAGCTCTTTAGGAACCGAAACGCTTGCAAGTGATCACCATGTGGAGATAGCAGAAGCTGCGAAACTATTAGATATCAATTTTTCCGTGCCGGAAATACTCGACAATACACAGTTGGGCTGTAGATCAGATATAGGTGAGGAAATTAAACAGCTGAAAACTTCAAATGTCGCTGAAACTTCAAAAGAAGACACAGCAGATGCAAACTTGAGTTTAAAAGAAATACAACAGTTTCAACAATTAAGTAGATGGGTAGATTCACCCAATATTTCCTTAGATACCACTAAAGACGCAGACACATTGAAAAATGCGAATAAAACTGATGTTAATGGTGTCTCAAGCAACGAACATACACAAGATATTAATGTAGATTTACGTATAAACTCAAATGTAACGGATGAACGACGAGATGATGATCGATTGGATATATCTGATGTGGAGACGAGAGAAGTAGACTGTAAAAATGTAATTAAAGCGAATGAGGGATCTGAAACTTGTGATAATATAGATGAGAATTTGACTTTTGACGTCGTGCGAGGTTTGGATTCGGTGATACCTAACGAGAGTGTGTGTGAGACTTTCAATTTTGATGTTAAAGTGGAAAACAGCGTTCTTTTGAATTTACAAGATGACTCAAACAATAATATAGGTAAGTTTGTAATATAATCAATACCTGATCAATAAATAGGGAAGTCAGATTTACAATTTGTAACATGTTCTGGTACTTAATAGGCCAATTAAATTAGTTTTTTACTTGACACAACTGTATAGACTGGTTTAACAGTTGAAATGTGTAGTATGAGGTACTACAAAAGATTCTCATCTAGGGATTCAACAATTTTTTTAATGGAATTATTTTTAAATAAACAATTAAAATGACAAACTCATTATTTTTCTCATAACTTGTCTATTTAGAGATTTGACGTCAACAGACAACTTTTTCAGAAAAAAAATAGCCAAAATGAGATATACTAAATTAAATTGAATAATAAACAAAAAAGTTGTTGCAAAATGAACAGCAAAATGGTGGTGGTGCGGATGGTAACTTTGAAATCTTAAATAGAAAACCCTATTTTATATTACAGATTCAGATTCTATGTAAAAAAGTTTACAAACATTATCTGAATCTTTTTTCATTCGCTAAAAATGAAAATTTTCTCAGAAAAACAAATACAAATAAAAACGTTTGCAAACAAATTTTTAACCCAACAAAAAAAATCTTTTTAATTTTTATACAGTTTTTTACTGTGTAGAATCTGAATCTCCAATAAAAAAGGGGGTTTCTACTTAACATCTCAAAGTTGGCTCCCGGCTACCCCCAGCGGATAGAGATGAGGAGTCGTATTTGGTGTCATTCCACCTTATCTCTTGAATGCAAGAAATTTGTACTCACCTTCTTTTAAGCGCATCTACCAACTTCATAGACTTGTAAAACTTTCAAAATTCCAGCACCCTATCTTGATTTTCTAACCTGTAATAATTGTTTCCCCTGTTATCCGATGTATACAGTACGTAAATCTTTCAGCTGGACATAGGTAATATACATTGAGGTAAGCGTGGCAACTGCGCTTTCACGAGTATATGCTAATATCTCCCCACACTAAGCGATAGCCTACAATGCGATTCATAACTCGATAATCAGCACCGTAGAATCTGTTAGTAGAGATAAAAGTATTTGTGCTACCATTGAGGTGGATAACTCCAGAACGACTAGAAGTGTCGTCGAGGAGTTGGAGGTCTTGCATATGGCATACCACAGTTAATAAAGTTTTAAAAAAACATGGCTTTAATAGTTTTAAATATTCGAAATATGCAACGATAACTTTATTAAAAATATCCTTTTCACCGATGAATCGTCATTTTCAGTACGGGGTCATCACAATCCTTCCAGAACGCGGTATTGGTCTCAGGAAAATGAACATCGAAGTATTGTACATGGGACCAAACGCTCTCAAAAACTGAATGTGTGGACTGGCATTTTAGTTGACCATGTAATTGGTCCATTTTTTATTGACGGAGTTCTGAATTCAGCTTAATATCCTAGTCTTTTACAAGATAACATCATTACAGCTATTCAGAATCTCCCAGATGTACGTTTAGAAGTCTGGTATCAACAGGATGACTGTTCCGTTCATAATGCGCGTATCGTGAGAACTTATTTAAACACAATTTTTCAGGATCGCATTATAAGCGGAACAAACCAAATTAAATGGCCTGCGAGATCTCCCGATTTGGCTCCCATGGATTTCTTTTTCTATTAAATCCACGATTATGGTAAAGATCTCGAGAGTTGATAATCTAGTTGATTTAGAAAATAAAATAAGAAATCCATGTGTACGATGCCGCCACAACAATTTGCAAACGTAAGACAATCATTTTATAATAGACTAAGTTATTGTCTTGCAAAAGAAGTGGTATATTTGAATTTTTTATTCAGTTTACATGTTATTAAGTACAGTAGAATATATTGTTTGTTTTTCAATTTCTTTAAATGAATTATTTATTTTGATCAAATGAAAGGCAGATATCGAGCACAGTTTATTAATTACATCTTGCCCAAGCACTTTCGCTTCTTAGAGCTTCTTCAGGGGTATTTCGTCAATTTTGGGCTATCCAACAATCATAGAATGTCATAAACATAAAACTGTACATTACACTACACTACACAAGGACAAACAGTTTAAAATTTTTAAAATAAGCAAAGCTACATTATGGTTGGCATCAGGAGAGAGAATTCTCTTTCATTGATACCGAAAGTTAAACCGTCTGCAGTCTTGACGACAGTGGGCTTGAGAAAGCGCAGTTGTCAGACTTACCTCAATGTATATTACCTATATCCAGCTGAAAGATCTGCGCACTGTATCTTCCCCTGTAGATCTCCTACCTAGACTGTTAAAATAAACTAAAACCTGTCTACTTTGTACAATAACTTTTAGTATTTTTATTTTTTAGACACCTCATCGATAACTGAAACAGAAAGAAATCCTGAGAAAAAATCTGAATCAGAAAAAGAAATTACCGAAAATTATGAAAACAATTTAATATTGAATAAAAAATTAATAGAAGACAATATAGTGACCATTATCGAAGAAATAATAGCCCAATCACTCCAGGAGGTTTCTAGTAAATGCGCCCATGAGATTAAAGACGTCGATAACGGCGTAGAAAAGAATGAATCTCTTGACGTTAGTGATACAGATCAAGTTGTAAATTTCGACTTGAGTTTAAACCAAGATGAAGCAATGCCAAATTCCTTGACACATTCTAACCTTTTCACTTGTAGTACTCCCTTCAATAAAAGATCCATGGAGCCCAAATTTTCTAGTATGAAGTTTGAAGAAAATTTGAGCGACTACGTACCTGATAATAAAGATCTGAATTATTCTTTAGAAACCTGGGACAATTTCTTAGGATCTACTCTGGATCACCAAAATCAACACCCGGAAAATATGTTTGACAGTTTTTCTTCGGAGCCGAGAAGTCTTTTGTTTATCGAAGGTCAAGGAGTGGATGAAACTTGTGATATTGATCAAACTAGAGTGGTTTCAAAAGATGCTACTTATTGCAAAGAAAATAACAAAACTTATAATTGTGATGTTAACGAAAAGGGTGATACGGTCAATGCTACTTATAACAAAGGGGAACCTGGAACTTTGGGAGTCTATTCTGGAGGTAGGCATAATTTTAAAGAGTAATAGATCACATACATGTAGGTGGCGCTGGCGTCAGGGTTAGGTATTAAAACATAACCTTATTTTATTCTGCCATTTATTTACATTGTTTGGTACTTGTTTTCTAGTTGTTTTGCAATTTTGTGAGTAATTTAAGTTTTAGTTAGTTATTTAGGACATTTTAATTGTTTTTACACTTACAAAATAAAATGTGTAATACTTTAAAATGCAAGCAAGTATAATATCGATGCTTAGGATGTGATACCGTGTATCTGCAAAAACCCCTTTTAGCAGGAGACGCAAAAAACGTTCTGTTGTGTGAGAATTAAATATATTAATACTACACTCCGCGTCATAGAAAACGGGCCACCCCAAATATTTAAAATATTTTCGAAATTATTATTTATTGGTTCAAAATTAAGCATTCATTTTTTTGTATATTGAATCAATAACTCGTTGAATATAAAATTTCATCATTATCGTAAAACATCAATCGAAAATAAAAACTTTAAGAAAAATAGGAAATTTATTCAAAAAATCAACTTACAGTTTTTAAAACAACAATGAATTGTATATTTAAAAAAAAAGCTGGTATCCATTTTCAGTAATGGGTATTGCCGCCTCGATTCTGGATGACACTCCTCATTCGATTTGGCATGGAATTTATAACGTTTTGGATATCTCTTTGGGGAAAAGTGGCCCATTCATCAATGAGTGCCATCTGAAGCTCTAAAGGTGTTGTTGGAGCAGGTATGCGACGCCTAACGCGACTTTTTAGCAGGCTCCATATATGCTCAATAGGATTGAAATCGGGGCTTTGAGCAGGCCAGTCTATTTTTGGAATACCAACCTCGTCAAGGTACTCCGTTACTATCCTTGCCGTGTGTGGTCCCGCATTATCCTGCATTAGCAGGAATTCGTTGCCAATAAATCCAGCATAGGGCATCACGTAATGTTGTAAGATTTCCGTTATGTACCTTACTGCTGTTAACGCACCTCTGTCGATGACGACGAGATCCGTATGCACATCAAAAGAAATCCCTGACCAAAACATTACTGAATTACCACCAAAAGCAACCCGTGGTGCCAAGTTCAACCAGCGAAATGTTCTCCAGCCCGTCTGTACATCGTCCATCTTTACCATAAATAGACATTCTACACTCATCCGTAAACAATACTTTTTTCCAATCGTCTGCTGTCCAATTGATGTGCTCACAGGCAAAATCGAGTCTTCGTCTTTTGTGAGCTGGGGAAAGTAAGGGCCCTGTTGCTGGACTGCAAGCTGTCAAACCTTGCTCCCTTATCTTCGCCGAATAGTAGAAAGGCTGATTGCTGGTCCTTGAGCTTGCTGTAAATGGCCTTGAAGTATTCTAGCGGTTTGGGTCTGATTCCGTAATGCAGCAAGAATGACGACGCGATCTTCCCTAGCGGTTGTTTTCCTTTTTGAACCTGTACCAGGTCGTCGTTGGTGAGATCCTGTCACAATAAATCGTTGCTGGGTCCTTTGTGCAGTCGAACGACTAACATTCAATTGTCTTGCAACTTGCTTTGACTTAATCCACTTCCCAGTAATTCCATCGTTATTAACTTAAGACTACTTCACACTAAGTCGGCTACTGTAATCTGAGATGCGTTTAAAACTCATTAGAACCCTTTACAATATCATACATTTCTCAAAACAATCGCTTTCTCGAAAATTGATCAAGTTGTAAACAACTTTTTTTCAAAATTGTTTTGTATTATAGGTTGTATGAATATCCTTAATCCAGTTACATGGTCGGTTTGCTTTCGCAACACCCCATTTAACTTAAATAACCCAAGACACATTAAAAATAAAATAATATTATTTCAATATACAAAAAAATAAATGCTTAATTTTGTAGCAATAAATAATAATTTCGAAAATATTTTAAATACTTGGGGTGGCCCGTTTTCTATGACGCTGAGTGTATTTTATATATTTTTTTGTACATTGGATCTCACAAATATCATTTCTTTTAAAATTTTGTAAAACTATAATCTCATTAACAAAAAGCTGCAGATACGTAGAATCACTATTGTTTAATTGTTGGTTAGAGGAGGGTTACATGTAATCACTACCAAATGTAAATATTGCAATTTGTTATTTGTGTGGGACAAAGAAATTTATTGACTTAAAATATTTATTTAAAAAATGCAGAAAACACAAAAATCAATAAAACAACAAATACGATGTTAATTCTTCTGTTTACTCTCGTGAAGCAAGGTGTCGTAGAAACCATGAGAGTCTTTAGGAATTATACTTTTAAGTTGCTGTAAGTGATTATATTTTGTGTTGGTTATTTTGATAGGAGCGTTACGTAATGGTTTAAACTGGCCCAGTTGTGAAATATTGGTTTTTGCACTTCTAGGTTTTCTTGTAGGTAGATCTATAAACTCACCACAATAATCTAATTTTACTTGGATGATTCTATCAGGCGTATACTTGATGACTTTAATATCAGTTAGGGTTGGATCGTATACTTTTCGACCTGGTCTAATGGAAGGGTATACTAAAGTTTCGGAAAAATTTTTTGATAAAATCATAAGTGACCTCTTTTGTCTGGTATGGCGTTTGTTTTCTCGACTCCTTTGTGAGTCTGATATAATCACTTGGAAGATAAATAGACTTATATTTTACTGCCTTTTCTATTTGAGCGTGAACGGAATCGGCCTCCATTTGTGTGGCCACGCTCAAGATACTTTTGGTAGATAATAACATTGTTTTCGACACTAAAAGATAGAAGCGCATTTGACAATGTAGCATTCCTATTCTGATAGGTGCAACCATCGCTCCAAATAATAATAGGAATATTTACAGGACAGAGGTCTAACAAGTAATCAGTGATACAAGTTGCAAGGGTATTGGCGGATAGGTCCGCTTCTGTTTATGTAAACCAGTAGCATCTTACATGATGAGTATTAATATTAAATATGGTAAAGTTGTGACAGCAAAGTTTTGTTTTATAGTATAAAGCCGATCCATTTAACATGGGACATACTTTTACTGCCTGAAGATCTTGTGTTAGGACAATGCATTGTTTTACATGCCCTGACTGTTTGTCGTTCTCCTTTTCTTGCCTTGCTTTTTCTTTGTTGTTAATGTGCTCCTTATAGACATTCTCATTTAGATTATTTGTTTCATAACTGCAGCATGTATCACAACGATCTTTTTTTGGTATGTGGAAGGAAATATGTTTTTCTTTTACCATTAAATCAAAAGTGTATCTTGAAACTGGTTTCAATTCCTTATTTTGTTCACGGCACATTTTGGAATATTCCTGGTATACTTTGCTCATATTGTCTCCAAAAATAGGCTCAATATATAATTTACTTGTAGATTTGCGACAATAGTGAGCATGAGTTTCGAAAGAGAATCTAAAAAATTACACAATACATCTTTGGCCCTGTTACTGGACTTATTGCATTGAGTTTCTTTTTGGATCTCTGCTATTTTTCTCTTCTCTCTGCTTCTCTCATTATTTACCTCTGTTGCTGCTACCATTCCATGCTTTGTTTCTGATGTCAAACAGTTAAATACATAATGTTCTGTAAGAGCAAACGTTGACAAAAATATCTTTTTGCAAACAGTCAAAATCTTGCCATCTAATGTTTTAAGTGTGTAGGTTAATATATTTTTCCTCCTTGATTCTTCAGTCTCTTTCTTCGTATTTCTGTTTTTTTCTTTTTTGCAAACCAGAGAAGCGATATAGATTTTTTTCTGGTCCCATGTGAGATACTGTGGATTTTTTACATACGGAGGATAAGCAGACTGGTCCCATTTGTTTTTCATTTCTAGGTGTTCCTCTTTTCGCTGTCTTTCCAACCCTTGTCCAGCCAATATATTTTTTTCCGTGTTGTCTTAGTCTTTTATTTTTAATATCGTGCCATTCGTTGATATCTGCTATTCTTTTTCGAGCTTTTTTATTTTCGTTGTTACCGTCATTATCGGCTCTTGGTACTGGTTCTTCCCCTTCTTGTTGTTTGCCTTCTTCCGAACTAATTGAGTAATCTGACTTATTTTGGTTTTCTGGCAACCACGATTCATCAATCTGACCAGCAATTACAGACGATGATCACTTCATTTAAAATATCTTCGTGGTTTAGTGCTTGTCGAAATTTTATTGGAAACTGTTTCTAATATTGCGTCACAATCTAAACGTTCATTGTCACTATCCCTTAGCTAGTTACTCACTTTTTCAAAATCAGATTCCTTTGGCAATCCATCAGTAACATTGTCTATGTCTGTCGAAAACGTTTCTTTTGTTACTGCAGACTCCCCCAATAAAAGCAGATTGGCTGCGGCAACCTCTTGTTCCAAAGATAATAATAATATAGATCCCAGCTCATCGGCATCGGTATTTTCCAATTTTGTGGCTTCTCCATTGTTTGTTTTTATGGCACACTTAATGGTGTCCTTGATATTATTGTTTAAAACGTGAACTATTACGTCATTTCTTGCATGTGTTACCATTTGACGACCTCTAGAGGTACTCATTTTAATCTGGAACAAAACAGTAATCTAAATTTAAAAATAAACAGAAGTCTTTGGACAATAATTTACTATTTATAAAAAATATTATACTCGTATACCCCTTTAGTGATTTCAGGTATCTGAAGGTATTACCAAAAAAGTGTTTACTGTGATATCGGGTATCTGTTTTCCTGTTCTAACGCCGAAGTTTATTGATTTATGATGCAAATAACAAAGGTTTTTAAATCATACCACAATTCGACAACATCTGTCTGCAACTTTGAACACATTTTATGACGATGCTTATTGTTTCTTTATAAATAAATTATGGTTTTGTAAGTACATACCTTTATCAACACAATGTTACCACAGCACTGGAATATTCAGCTTACCTATCCCAGATGTCACTACTAATCACATTACTCATTCAAACTCTATAGGTCAAATTAGCGCTTTCGCCACAAAATGACAGAGTATTTTTTACATGCAATAAGCAATAATACTCATTTTGTCAAAAATTGCAGATATGCGGTATCACATCTTAAGCATCGATATATGATATATAACAATATAACACACAAGTTTGAAATTTTTTTTTGGCTCAAAATTTGTTTTAATTTAATATCGCTTTTGACATCTTCACTTCATACGGAGCTAGAATGCAGTATGTTATTTAGGTGTGGTTTTAACGTTTTTTTTTTTCGTAATGCAAGGTTGTGGGTTCAAATACCAGTGGGGTAGTCAAATTTTTTTGTAAATTAGAGTAAGTTCCTTACTTTTGCGCAATCGGTTCGATATAATGTAATATTTAGTATGATGTGGAGGAAGAATATAAATGATTAAACATAGTTTTATAGTATTATACAACTTGTATTTTTACTACACAACGGGGAAACAAACTAACAGGGAAATAATAATTAAAAACCTTTTAACATTTTTGGGTATAAACTGTAACTTTCCTGATATTTTGTAGAAGTATGGAGCAATTTCTTTACACCTACTTCGGAATATTCCAATTTACATTCCGACACCCAATTCGACGAGTTTTCTTCGGAACCTCAAAGTTTAATATTCATTGAAAGCGAGGGAGTGTACAAAACATGTGATAATGTCGACGATGCTAACAAAAAAGTTCACGATGAGGCTAAGAATCGTGCAAAAGTTAGTATACATGATACTGCGAAACCTAGTACTTCTAAAGATTTTCGAATTGAAGAGAACGGAGCATGTGTGGGTGAGATCGACACAAGAGTTGGAGCATTGAATTCTACATACAATAAGGAAGATAATTTGCTAAATTCTACTTACACCAAGAATGAAAATAATGTAAAAGAGCCTACATTAGAAGGTAAATATATTTCTCTAGTAGATAATTATCTACACAAACTATATAATAGGCAATGTTTTATTTAATATTTATTGGACACTCTTTAAAACTTATTTCAATTTTTTCCAAGACATTTAACAATTTGAGTACCTTAAAGAAAATGAGTTTTCAAATGAAGTATTATTTGCCATATGATCACATTTATTTTATTATAGTACATCACTTAATCGTCATACAATCTGTAAACGGGTATCTTAATTCAGGATAGACTAAAATCCATTTCTTTGACGTCGGGCAATATCCAGTATCCTGCTTATTCTACTTGCTAGGTTTCAGTTCTGGAGTTTTTTTTTCAAAATGATTCATTTTAGTAATTGTATTGATAGAAGCATTTTCCACTTGACTATTTTGGTACAGTAGCTTACATATACAGTTAGGACCGTGGAATTTCATGGGCATGTCATCACATAAAGCAGAAAAAATAATATGAGATAGAACATGATCATTTAAAAACCCGTTTAAAGTTATCTACATACATCAAACATTTTTTAAAATTTTATCAACGCAGGAAATGTAGGATGGAAAGATCCAAAGAGAAAAATAACTCAGTCAGTGTGGATACAAATTAGCTCAGATGATCCAAGTACTACACGGTTAAGAAAATCCCACAACACTATTCAACCATGGGCATCTTATTCTTTAAAGTCAACTGAAAGCCTATAACTGAAGACACTTTTGCTGAAATTACAGAAGCCTATGAAAGATTACTACCAATCAAGAAAGAAAACATGCCAATTTATTACATATTACCGATTATATTCCACTACAGCATGTAAGCTACTATCAAAATCACCGTGTCGATTCATTGGATGTATCATGTTGTAAGGCCATTGTTTAAATAGGACTAGTTAGACAATTCTTATAGAACAAACGTTTGACTTTTCTTCTGCCGTCATATGGCGGCCTCTAGTAATAAATTTAAAAAACTATTAACAGAAACTTAATTCTCAGCAGGATTCTATACGAGTATATTTCTACCAGTCTGGTAACTAATGCAAACCCGTACACGGGTGCCAGATTGTGAAGAAAATATAAGACTTTAATAAAATGCTTATTGTTATTATCGTTGTATGCGTCTTGTGAAAGATAACTTGACTATTTCGAGCGAATATTTCAAATTGTTTTTCTACTTTGAGACTTGATAAATCTAAACCGGTTAGTAATCTATTTAAATGAAGCAGTTAAATGCTGCCTTTTTTTAAGTTTTATTAGTTTACCAGATATTTAATTTGGTTATATGATTTGTTAGAAAAGGATTAAATATTTAATTGAAATAGACTCGACTGCTATCGTCTTAGAACACTCATGCGGAGGTTTATTTTTTAGTCAAGACTTGATTTTTATCATTGTTTAAAAAAAATTCTTTTTAAACAATGGTTTTATGTATGTTTTGAGAAAATTAAATTTTCAATCTTTTAATATTTAAAATGACGTTTGAAAATATAGTAAATTTATGGGTATGGTTTTTTGATAATGGTTTTGAAACAAATAAACAGATCGATATGCCACAACAAGAGGCACCACATATTTAGGGACAAATTAATCTATGTGTTGGGATAAAAGGAATAATAATTAACAAAACTTTAATAAATAGTACCCTTTATTTTATTTATTTATGTATTTTATAATATACACACCATGTTTGTATTTCTGTTTACATAAATGAAAATGTTTTTTTCAATCAACTCGCACGATCTGACTGTTTATGCAAAAATTAAATTCGCGTTATTTTAATAGTTAGATAACACTTATCAAAATTCTGATATCTACACCATAGACAATATTAACAAAATAATAATTATATATATATATATATATATATATATATATATATATATATATATATATATATATATATATATATATATATATATATATATATATATATATATATACCCGGTATTTAGGCGGCACACGCCCTTCCGGTAGGGATCTATGGAGGAGTATCACCGAGCCGCAAGCCCTTATCTCTTGCCGTACTGCTCCACCATAGGCCGATCAGATACCAGCATATTCTAGACTAAGCCGCAGATTCATTTTAGAATTTTAAACTGCTGCGTTAGCCTTTTTGTTGACAAAATAATAATTCAAGGTAAAAAAACAAAACAAAATTGTTTACATTAAAACATTTACATTGTTTAAAGTGTGTGATAATTATGAAATCTTTTTGTCTTGACCAATGGTGATAACGGCATATCTAAAAAGCTCATCAACAAAATCGTCAAGTTCAGAATTATCACTATGCGAAACAGTATTGGCACTGGTTGATGGTTGTTTTTCTAATGAATACGTATGAAAAACGCGTGGTGTCGTTAACGAACCTTCCTCTTCTACCTCACTATATTTTTTTGGTATAGCAGTACTGGGTAAATATTTTGCATTGCGTCAAAATGCTTACTGCATAGATTTTTTTTTAAATCGGGTAGCTCCAGACTTTCCAATGCAGCATTACCTACAACAATATTATTATTAACACAACTGAAAAAAGCAACTTTCTGCACAATACATTAAATTAAATTATATATATATATATATATATATATATATATATATATATATATATATATATATATATATATATATATATATATATATATATATATATATATATATATATATATATAGATATATTATATAAGAGTAAGAAAAAAAAAATTTTTAGATAGGAAAAAAAAGAAATTAATTACTATTTAAATGGGAATAAGCCACAATTAAAGGTTAAAATACATTTATTGACGTTTTAATTTCCACTTCGGAAATCGTTCTCAAACATGTTTGTTTTTTAGAACGATTTCCGAAGTGGAAATTGAAACGTCAATAAACGTATTTTAACCTTTAATTGTGGCTTATTCCCATTTAAATAGTAATTAATTTAAAATGAAACAAGAAAATAGCTTCAGAACAATATTAGGAAAAAAAAAGATCCCATATCACTACCAAAAACAAATTTTTGATAGTCCTATAGAATCTAGTCATGGATGATGTTATCAGTGATTGTATCAACAATTACACTTTTTTCATTCCTTTTATTAAAAGATATGTAGATGATTTAGTTTTGGCACTTCCTAAACACAAAATTAATGAAATAGTCTACATTTTCAACAATCATAATCAACATATACAATTTACAGTTGAGGAAGAGGTAGATGATTCTCTAGTTCCTTAGAGAAGGTTTCAAGTCCAGTGCTTTATACAGGTTGGTGAATTGTTTCCAGTTGGTAAGTTTGGTATGGTTCATTCGTAGTCTTCTAAGAGTCGATGCTTCTCTTCTAGTTATGAAGTCTAGGGAGAGATGACCAATAAAAGATTGAAGTTTATGAAAAGTTGTTTTGCTCTTTTGCTATAAGTTTTGTCAAGTATCCTCTACTGACTTTTTAAAAAAGAATTTCGAGATTCGTTAGCTAGTTGAATTGGGGTGACTTCAGTCACCCCATGGTTGGTAGCTTCTTTGGCAAAATTATCTGCTGTTTTATTACCAGTAGTTCCGGTGTGAGAAGGCAGCCATATGAGAGAGACTTATATCGTAAGCAAAGAGATTTTGGTATATGTTATGAATGTTTTGAACTAATAGGTGGTCAGTGAAAATTGTATTGACTAAACGGATATATGAAAGTTAATCTGAACAAATGGGCAATATGTCTGTTTTGATGGGAGATGCATTTAAAAGCCAACAGAATACTATATAGTTCACCTGTGCAAACGTTGCATATTACGGGTAACCGAGATGATCTTACAAGTTCATGTTTAGTGGTTACTGCGCAACCAATACCAGTGGTAGTTTTAGAAGCATCTGTATAGAGAATTAAATTCTAAAAATGCTTTCTTTATAAGAAGGTTAGAAGATTCAAGTTTGTTAAAAATGGTGAGTGAGGTATATATTGAGGGGAGATCTTTAGCCCAGAGGGGAAGTAAAGTTAGAGGAAATGAACTAGTCTGAAAAAGGTCAATATTTTTAAGTAGTGGACAAATTAATTGAGGTATAGGTTTTATGATAAGGTGTTGGTTATTGTTAATGGAAGAAAACGCCATTGTGGCAATTAGGGAATGAACGGGATTAAATGGATTTGCGGATGTTGATGCAGCATACGAAAGTAGAAGTGATTATCGTCTTAGGGTAGGAGAAAGTTCATTAGATTCACGGTATACACTCTCAATAGGACTAAAGCGAAAAGCGCTTAGACCTAAGAGTAGTTTTATCGAAACCCCATTAAAGATGACTGAGGGTTTTAAAAATGTTCAACCTTTTAAAACAATTGATTTTAAGTTCAGAGACTGGATTCTTTCAATTTAATCTGGAGTCAAACATAAAACCGAGAATTTTACATTAATTAACAACAGAACTGCAGGAGCTAATCAATAGAGTTGACATGGAATGCACAAATTGGGGACTGTCGATAAATATTGATAAAACTAAATACATGGTGACCAGTAAACTGAATATCGGCGCAACCCAACTGATATTAAACCAACAACCGCTGCAGAGAGTTCAGAGATTCAAATACCTTGGATGTTGGATTACCCAAAATCTAGATCTATCCTTCGAAATTCGATGTAGAATTGAACAGGCAAGAAACTCATTTCAAAAATTTAAGCCTCTATTATCCAATAACTCATTAAATTTGGAAATCCGTGAAAAGTTTACAAGATGCTACGTGTGGTCTGTACTTTTGTATGGATGTGAAACTTGGACTTTAAACGCCGATATCATGAATAAAATCGAGGCGTTTGAGATGTGGTTGTATCGAAGGATACTAAAAATTCCATGGACTAGCAGAACCAGAAACGAAGAAGTTCTTCGAAGAATGGGACATCAACGAACTCTATTAAATATTATTAAGAGGCGTAAACTAGAATATCTTGGACATATAATCAGAGGACCAAGATATGAGTTCCTTCGGCTAATTCTCAACGGTAAAATCGAAGGAAAGAAATGGATAGGACGGAAGAAACTCTCTTGGTTGAGGAATTTGCGGCAGTGGACAGGTTTGACAGCGGACCAATTGCTACACGTAGCGCAAGACCGAGATCAGTATAAAAATATTGTAAGCATGGTAGTCGCCGACGTTCCGTAGGGATATGGCACTCTAAAAAGAAGAAGAAACAACAGAAAGTAGAGAATTGTTAAATAAAATTTTGGTTAAGGGAGTGAAAATTCTTCTGGAAAATTTTACTAATTTGGTTTTGTTCTCAGTAAGTGATAATCCTAGTTCGTTAGATCTATCTTGAAGTAGATTTACTACACTTTGTATAAGTTTATATGAGGTTGGCACCTCACCAGGGTTGAGTTACCAGTGGATATGATAACATTTGCCATGTTATTATATCCACTGGTAGCTTTAACATCCTAATATATAAGACTAAATAATGTAAACTAAATTGTAACGTATAACTTTTAACGGGTTTTTACCCAGATATTTAGCGGCTTAAAACATGTTCACCTAGACACTGATGATGGAATATAGATTCCGAAAACCTTTTTTCTTCATGACATAGCCCATTTGGGTTTTTTAATTTATATACCTTTTATAATGGATTTTAACAAAAATTTTTTTTTGTAATGATTTTTTTTTTATATTAGTATAGATTAGGGCAAGATCTTTCATTAACGATTGTCAGCGGTATGTCAGTGATAAATTTACTGGCTTCATTTAGAGGGTCGTTGGTGCCTAAGGAATTTTCGAGAAATTTTTCAAGATAATTATAGAAAATCCTAATTTTTGTGTTTTTATAGGATTTGAGTGCAGCTTTTAGTCCGAAATAGTTTATAGAAGAGTTCGGATAATTGGTATCTTGTGAAACTAAGGATGAATAAGGAAAGGGTAAAGGAAGAAAAGAGTATATATGGTTAGGTCCAGATTTGTTCCAAAACTTTTATTTTATCAAGTATAACCTTTTGATTAAAAAAGGGATTGGATATTTTAAGGTTATTTTTTATTTTTAACTTTTTTTTTCAAACTAGACTTGGGCTAGTATCTGAAGTACATAAAGTTTTCTTACTTAATTAAATATTGTGTCTAAATTTGGCAAAAGATGAAGTAAAAATATACATATAGCAGGAAACTCATGATATATGCCTATTGATCATCTGATGTTCCGTATTTCTTAGGGACTGTTCGATTAGTGAATGCGGGATGGAAGGAGATACATTTGAAATAAGGATTCTTTTGGTCGCAGAAAGAAGCCTGCAGATCAAGATGACGGTGAAATTAATTATGACGTTCGGTGTATTAGTTGATCAACGATGTCGGTAGAAGTGAGGAAAATGTAGATTCGATTATTCGAAATGCGAGATTTAAAAGTAATATTTTTTGGATAAACTATTGGAGTGCATGACAATAACTTGTCCCCTTTTAGAAAACGAACGGGAAGGAGGGCTAGAGACTGCGGCAACGACATATGATTTTGGGTTGAAACTGGAGTTGTTTTGTGTAAATGTAAATATTTAATTGCTGTTCATGATGTGTAGTTCTGGTTACCCAGACCGTAACACAATACCTAAACGTGAGTACCTAAAGGACCCTCTCCCAAACTGGAAAGAAAGAAACAAAGGATCTCACCTATTTCTTGGGATTTTCACTGGTTTTCTTTAATTAAACCAATATAGCCACAATTAAATTCGACTATTGAAATATAAAACCAAATTTGATACTCGTTTTCTTATCACATTGTGATTAAAGAACTTCGCTTCGTATTGTTAACTCGTCGATGAATTAATTTATCTGTTTAACACTGTTTAAATCTTTAAAATCCATTAGGAACTTTAAAAAGGGTGTTTAACCTTTGACAGTTATTTGATGTTTTTTGAATCGATTATTTGAAGCTTTATTTATAAACTTCAACATTTTATTAAACTTATTATAAAAAAAAACGGTTTGCAAAAGTGCTTTTTAGCTTCTAAACGTTTATACTACTTTTGATATTTTTCATGTCATACGGCTGTACGTAGGCTCAATGAAAAGCTGGCGTAAAAGCACAATTAAAAAAAAACAGAACTTTCTATAACCACTAACAAGAAACAAGCTGAGATATTGCAGCGGACAGATCTCCCTTGCATTTTTCTGTGGCGATATTTTACGAGTACCATTATTTTAATGTTTCAAAATAATTTACTTCTTCACTGTGTATGCTATTGATAAATCGAATTATAAAAATTAGATATTCTTTTACAATGTTCAATTTTCAGCTCTTGATGTTAATAAACAATGAAAATATTTGCAATTTCTTAAACAAGAAAAAAAATGCTATTTGATTTCCTCTGGGCCATAGAAGGTTTTGGTTTTTTTTTAATGTTTTTTTTATTAGCTTTATATTGAGCCTACATACAAGTGTGACATAAAAAAGTCAAAGTTATTAAAAATTTTTATATGCTAAAAATTTGTTACTCTTCAAACTGATTTTTAAAAACAAATTTATTATATTCTTGATGTTTTTTTTTAATAATTTAAAACGAAGCCATAAAAAATCGATTGCTATTTACAAAATATCCCTAGAGTGACTGTTTGGACAGGTACAGTTGTTTAAATAATCGGTCTCCTGGATAAACATATTGAATAACTCATAAACTGTATGGTCGTTCTGTATGACATTTAGCACACTTTAAAAACTCATTAACTGCCATAATTTTAAATAGTTGTATTACATATCGTTATGCAAAAAGAAAGTTATTAACATTTATAAATGATACTTTAAAAATAAGGGTTTTTAAATTATCTCGGTCAATTCTTTATGTATTTTAATTATAAAAATATCAATATTAGAGAACATTTTATGATCTATAACTTTTATTTTAACGTTTTATGCGCATAAACTTTTTTCACTTTTTACGATTGTTTAAAAAAAAGCAAAGCAAAATTAGCTAAATTTTTCACATAATTGTCATCAGCTACCCCTCATATACCTTTTAGAGACTTTAAATATCTGTTTAAGATTTTTTCAGCTTTTTTTAGAGTTGTAGATCATAAAAAGTAATGTAACTTTTGAGAGTATCCAAATTAAAATACAAGAAACTATTAATCGAAATAGTTGCAAAAAACCTTATTTTTGTAGTTATTTATAAATTAAAATAACTCTTTTTTGTGAAAAAACATATAACATAGCTCCTTGAAATTATGGAAATTAATATGTTATTACAGTGCGCTAAATATCAATCAGAGCAAATAGTTTATAGGTTATTTAATCTGTTTATAAACATTTATATCTTTGATATCGTTTATGGCACAAACTTATATAGAGGCTAACGAAAAACTGATGAAAAACACACTTTCTAAAAAAAAAGAATCTTCTATGACCATTACGAGCCAAGAGAGCATTTTATATTTAAAACCAAAGCATTTTATTCTTAAAATCATACTTCCATTGTCTATTAACAGTAAGAGCTGAAAATTGAAGGGACTCTAAATGAAGATCTGAATTGTGCGATCCAGCTTACAGGATGGTATATGCGGTAAAGAAGTAAAAATTTATAACCCGTTAAAATGATGGTATTCGTAAAATACCTCTTCGGAAAAGTAGAATGGAGAACCATCTGAGCTCCGTTTTTTTTAGATTTGAACTTTTTTAAAATAAATCACGCTTGTAAAATTTGCAATATCTTGGCTTCTGTGGCATGTAAAACATAATTTTTTTTTAACTGGGGTAGCTCAACAAAAAGTTGTTTAAATAATCGCTTTCCATGATAAACAAATCGTCACTATTTTTATTAGTTAGATTACGTACCATTATGCAAAAACAAAGTTATTAAAATTTATAAATTTCGGCAAAATCAAGGGTTTTTTGCAACTATTTTGGTGAATTCTTTATATATTTTAATTTAGAAACTCACAAAAGGAAGAACTTTTTGAGATCTACAATTTTTATTTTAACTATTTTTCTCTAAACTGGATAAAAAACGTTTTATAAGCAAAATAATGACCTCTCACTTTTTAAAATTGTTTAAACAAAAACAAACCAAAATACCTGTATGTCTTCACAGATTTATTATTAACTAACCCTCGTATATCTTTTAGAACCTTCAAATATCTTTATAAGATTTTTACGTGTAATCAATGATTTTTTTACAGATAGACTGGTGTATAAATTAGTTCTCCGATAAAGATGAACTTATTTCTACTTTTCAATACAATAACTAAAAATAG
This sequence comes from Diabrotica undecimpunctata, assembly GCF_040954645.1. Classification (NCBI taxonomy): domain Eukaryota; kingdom Metazoa; phylum Arthropoda; class Insecta; order Coleoptera; family Chrysomelidae; genus Diabrotica; species Diabrotica undecimpunctata. Next base: position 192,064,138 of record NC_092803.1, read on the forward strand.
GTAGTTAAAGAAATACATATTTAAATATCTAATACTTTGTTTATGTTTATTCACTAATTTGTTTTTCCGAAGTTTATTATATCATAATTATAATACCAACGAAAACGTAAAATTCAAATGATGAATGAAAAAAAAAATAAACATTTTTTTAAGTTAATTACGTAACGGAAACGGTGTAAAATAAAAGAATATAAAAAAGTTTCTATTTACTTACCAGAGTGTAATATCCATGTTTGACAAGCCGAAAGATTTTTTGTCGGAAATCTGAACATTCTTAAACCATGAATTTTGTATGGTGATAAACCACATTGTAATAACAACAAATATTTCCAGCCATCTGTAAAAAACCATTTGTTTATTATGGAAGTAACATTATTTTAATTTAAAATCACTTTTTTCAAATATTATCGAATGTATGTATTATCCGCTAAAATTTATTTCTAAATACCTAATTTGTTCATTTCTCATACAAATGTTTTTTGTTTTAAACACATAGAATTAAAATGTTTTACTTACCTCCAACCAAATTTTTGTAATACACTTCCAAATAAAATAAAATATTTAAATTCTTTAAACTTATTTAGATATAGGAAGATTTAGAAGCCACGGTACGTTTATGTACAATTTTAGTTGACACGATATTTACTAGTTGATAGTAATAACTCTATTTAAAACAAAATCTTAACTGATTCATGGTCTGTTTTTTGTAAAATTTTTATTTGTAAGCAAACCTGTTGCTACTATGTCAGTGAAATATTGCAACGCTGGTGAATTTAATTCAGGGGATCAAAAATGGACGTTTAGTTTAATCTTTAACTTTTTCACATAGCACCATCTAGTATAACGTATATCAAACAAACAATGGTATATTAAAATCTATTGAGACAGAAAGAGTGGTGACATCTAGTGACTGTCTCAATTAGAATCAAACAAATTTATACATTGCGTTGGCTAACTAGTTCTATTTAAACAATGGTAAGGCCTTCTTTTTCAATGCCTTATACATCTATTATTATTAACATCCATAATCGTTTGTGGCGTCGGTTGACGGGACTTTGTTCCCAATGGTCTGACATTAGCTACGAAAAAGAAGAAGAATTGACAGTTGACATACGAAGAAGAATTGACAGTTAACATTAGATAAGGAAAACAAGAAGAATTGACAGTTGACAAGTGATTCCGGTCTTGGCTAAAGTTCATGCTCGGCCGGTAATGCACATTCAACGCTTACCAACAGTGACGTCAGAGTAGTTCAAATGTCCTGTCCTGTCTCGGCCAAGTGTCCTATACTTTGGTTTTGAAAATTAAAAAGGTGGTGTCAATGACCCAATGAAGTGGTTCATTAATTTTAATTAAAGCTTTCTTTTTGTACATACTAATCTATAAACTAGTAAAAAATTTAAAAAAAAAACATTTAAACTTTTGTTTTTAACAACATTAGGAATCCTAAGATTTCTTACTTGGCGAAGCTAATACCTAATAATACCGTCTAATATCGTCTTTATGTTTTTGTTTTTAATTTGTTATTGAACTTAATTGTACAAAAGCCCACTGCAGGATCACTACGTTGATAACGGAGTTAATCAAACTTTTTTTTAATTCAGTTCATACTAATTAGAATAGTTATGCTGATCGCCAACATCCGAAACGGATAGGATTATATTATTAAATATCTATCGACGCACGCTTTAAAAAATTACACAACTGACACTTCAAACTGTCTTTTAGCTGTCTTTTATTTCATCTTTGATACCTCGCGTTTTGAACAGCTGTCAACCCTAATTTGCGAGCATTTTTTCTCAGGCAACCTTATATCATTATCTTAAGAAAAAATTAGCTTTAATTTAATATAAAAAAACATGCATATACGTCATGAGCAGCCTATTTTATTTAAAAATAAATGAACGGAATAAAATTTTTGCTCAAAAATTAACTACTATTATATTAATTGAATTAAAAATATTTGTGGCCACTTTTTAACTGGCAACCTTTTAAATGCATGTAAAAATGTGTTTGATTAACTACGTTATGAACGTAGTGATTCTGCAGTGGGACCTTAGACCATAATATATCTTAAATCTCGGAGAAAACTAATCCAGTCTCAAATAATTGAAACGTAGCTGAATTTATTCAACAAAATTACATGTTGCTAATAATTATTATATTTTTTCAGGTTTAACGGATCTCAATGAAGGAAGCTTTGAAAACGGAGGTGGATGGTTCCTACATCCCCAACCAACTAGTGACCTAAGTGGAGAGATTCAGGTTCAGTCTCCAAGTACAGATACCTATGTAGGTTTCGGTATTGATGATGAGATAATGTCCGCCATTCGAAACGAATTACTGACCAAATTACCACATGCTCAGGTAACAATTTTAATATCTTCTCTGTTGATTATTTTTTTGACAAAATTACTTTATCACAACTCCTTGTTTTTGTTTTTAATCCCTGAAGCGCTTGTCGATCGTACTAGCTAAATATTAATCTGTTTTTCACTTTCACGTAACTACAATAGCTCTGTTTATTTCCTATCTCTTATTTCCTAGATTGAAAACCGGTTTGCCTCTTTGTTTTTCGTTGCAGGAACTTGTATTGATATATGATATTGATATATGTATTATTTTCACTTAAACAGTTTTTAAGTACATTAGGTAACTGTTGTTGTTGTCGCTGTAGTACATAGAGAGGACAGTCTATTAATATATGTTGCAGTGTTAGTTCATTAAACACACATAACACATCGGAGGAGGTTTCTTCATTAATATAAATCATGGATTATCTTTGTATGTTCAAGTCACAATCTGAATATAATCACTTAGTAGAAAGTTTCCATGGCAGCACACTCTATTTGATAGTTCTTAATGTAGAGTTTGAGTTATTCCAATTTATTTCCTATTTTGTCATGATTTTGTTTTTATATTTCTTTAAATCAGTATGAACACAGGTAGTTATGATGTCTGTTAACGGGTTCTTACTTGCATTTTTTGCTAATGTGTCAACTTTATCATTTCCAATTATCTCGCAATGTGAAGGAACACAGAGGAAGTGAACTAACTGTTGATTTTGTTGGCATGTTAAGAGTTCCGCCTTAATTAAAAGCAGGGCGGGATGTTTGGGGTATAATTGCTTTAGGGCTGTTAATGCACTCAGGAAATCACTAATGATTGAAGAGTATCTGATGTCATGTGTGTTGAAAAACATTAATGCCTGGAGGATAGAAAAGAGTTCAGCGGAGAATACGGTGGTTTGGAGAGAGAGCTGATAGGAACTGTTATAGTTATATGTTGTAAAAGCCGCTCCTACTCCGTTTGCAGATCTGGATGCATCGGTGAAAATAAGGATGTACTCATTAAAATCATTTAATATCTCTAGTGCTTTCTGGTTGAAAATTTTGGCTGGTGTGTCACATTTTTTGAATGCAGAAAGATTTTTATTACAATCAGCTCACATCGTAATATGTTTTGGCTGACTTTTGAAATAGGAATTATTGTGTCTAAGCTTTGTAACATTGCTTTCTCTCGATGATAAAATGGAGAATCCAATTTTTTCACAATAAAACATCGATGAAAATCTATCTGTAAATGTGTTTTTATAAACAGTTACCTTTGGGTTAGCTGATACTGTTAAGGCATGTATGAGGCTAAGTTATTTTCTCCTGAGTTGAAGGATTAATTATTTTAACGTAACTTAAATCGTATATTTTGATAATCATTGAAAAAATCTATTTATTGAAAATATATTTTAGGGAAATAACACGGACAAAGTTAAGGAAGAAGACGAATGGGAGACCTTAGAACGAAACGAAGTATTTTTACGATATAACGTCTACAATACTCCGCTATCTCCGATACCAGAAGAAAGCTTGATTGAAGACGTTTCTGGTACAACATCTCCGAGGTAAGTAGTGCAGTCAGTAGGTTTTTTGTTTAAATGGTGTTTAAAAATACTTGCATATTGAGTTTCTTAAGGTAATTAAATATATGTACACATAAAAATTATTAAAACATTGTTTAATTTAACGAAATCCCAAAATTTAGCGATAATTCGGTTTTCATTTCTCGAATTGTTAGGAAATCGGTTGTTTTCCACATTGATTACTACTTGTTTGTCAAAGCTCAGAGCTACACACGAAAAAGAATATTTTTAAATGCAGTAAACACATAGTCTTACCTTTATCTACCAGAAACCAATTTCTTTAATTCCCTTTTTATAGCCTTCGGCACATTATGCACCAGGAGGTATGCAATATGCATCCATATTGAGTCTTAGTATATAGTACTAGAAATTGAAGAAAGATTCTAAGGGAGAACGGCAGAAATCTTGACCAGATTCCCCTCTTTAAAGAGTGACCACGCTTTGTAGCGCCATCTACTGTGAATACTAGAAAATAGTTAGAACTTTGTATCCCTTAACTGCATAGCAACCGTAAAACCGCATTAAACTGCGGTACTGAGATTTTTTATTACATGTAACTTTGATGTTACGCTGTTTGATTGTTATAATTTTTATATTCTTCTGATATTTTACTTCTTTTCTTAAAAAAAAAACGTATTGTTTTATTTTTCGATTTTAACTCTACGTTTTTACCTTTGTTCAGCATTTTTATGACACGAAATACCATTCGTGATTTCCACAATGACGCTACATATGTCAATGTTCATCCACATAGTACCATAGTACAATATATCGCGAATAGATATATCAATATGATTTGTTAGTGCAATGGCAACGTTTTTCCAACATAAAATCAGCGGTACATAAAGTATTGTTTGAACAAACGACGACGAATCATGAGAAAAATCATAAAATCACCACGAATTGTACAAAACTGGGTAGTACGGCATTTAGTTTTAGTACACAAATTAAATGATTTCCAGCTATTTAGTTTTTACTCTGATTACTTTATCATATACTTTATTTTTTAGGAACGAAAAGGAACTGGATGATGGCGATTGGTCCGGACGAACCGACACAGATACATTAACCCACGAAGTAGAAAGCACTTCAGCTCACACGCTGGAAAGCCCCGTGAGAGGTCCGCTAAATCGCCACACACCAAGCCAAGATTCTTGTTGTTCGAACGACACACTCTTCAATCTGGAAGATTTGGTTTGTGGAATTACAGATATCGAGAGAGACAGAGATAGTCCTTTGAATGTCAACGTCGAGGAAATACCATCGGAAGATGCTGTCAAAAGTGACATAGATGAGAAGAGTGTGAAGAATGAAAGTAGCGGAGCTGAAGATAGCATGGAAAGCAATACGAAACCACAAGAAATCAACCATTTTCTCTCTACCGAAAGGAGCTATTCTGCGGTTAGTATAGTTTTTAAATCGACCAAAATCCACGTTTTATAGTTTATAGAAAACCAACAAAAACTAGTTTTGTAGGATTTACTACCTGTTCAAAGTCTTCGCTCTACAATAATGAGCCATTAAAGTTTTGAACTACTTCTCTCTATCTTCTCTGAACTTCGAAAATTTAATTATTCTTCTGCCTATGTCCCTTTTTTGCTTGCCATTTTAGCTCTTCAAAAGTGTCGATTTAATCCCTTTTTACTATATCTGCACCAATGCCCAAAATGACAACAAATTCCTTCTGGTATACATGAATCAACTTCTATATTTCGGTATATTTTATTGTAAAATTATTCGATTGTACCTTGAGCATTTTATTATGAAATTATTGTATTGTATTGTATTGTATTATATTAAAATTATTCTATTGCTGTGAGCATAAAAAATTTTATAAAAAGAATTTAGGGTATTTATTATGATTTTTTGGCAAATCCAACAAAAAATCTGCCGTTATCAATGATAAAACCGAAATACTCTATGCTTTTTTGAAAAAAAGTACACTCTTTATCATAATAGTTTAAATTCAGCATCTTTTAAAATAGATAAAACTTTTTATATAAATAAAAGATTTTTAAAATGTAACTCTTTACTTAAACCTATGAAAAAAATATCTTTTTGAAAAACAGCAACAGCTGAGGGAGAACATTAAAGAAAGTCCATCATTTTTTGAAATTGTTTAGTGGGAGGAGTGGAGGTGGGGTTGGTACACGAAACACGAAAAGCTAAACGATTATACCTAAACAGACCCATATTTTATGTGTTGAAACAGTTAAGAGTTCCTTGCTTTTGCCATCTATTTCAACCTGGTGAAAAGCCTGAGACAGTTTCAACTTTGAAAAATCGCATTCCTTCAGTTAAAAAAACACTTCAATTCTGGACAGTGAATGCTGATTAACCTCGATTATGGGATCCATAGTGATCGTAAAATCTAATACATTTAATCGTAAACTGTGATAGCTAGAACAATTACGAAACAAGATTTATTATCTACCTGAAAACAACGCAACAACTCGTTTAAATGATGTGTAATATTTTTTTTCAATCCATAATCTTTCGTCGAAGTAAACATTGTCATCGCTTTCTACACTAAGATCTCTATTCTGATACTAATATATTTCTTTCATTGATAGGTTGTTCCTTTGCCATCTCCAGAAGAAAATCCCTGGAAACACCTTCCAGCTTCACTTCTAAACTACAACCAACTATCGTTAAGCAACACTCCAATAATTAAAGAAGACACAAAATCAGAAGATTCAAATAACTGTGATATTTTACCGAAAACCGAAAGTGGCGACGACAACGCTGACGTTTTAAGAACAGACTCTATAGAACAAGACGAAGAAAGTGAAACTAATAATGTTACCTTCAACCAAAATCATCCTCAGATTTTGGATTTAGCTGTTACAGTGGACTCAAATACTCAAGATGAAGACATGTGCTGCAGTAAAGAAAAAGACACACCTACATCTGACCAGGAGACTTCGGACAAAGAGAACATCGAACCGCTTTATCAGAATTCTGAAGTTAAAGATACGGTTTTGCCGAACTCCGAGAACGAAAAAGCTACCAAATTAGACGATCATCTGTACGAAAATTCGAATGTAAAAGATTCCGAACGACTGTACCAAAACCTGGAACCAAACCTGGACCCATTCGACGATTACGTCAATATAGTTAATATGGAGAACAGCAAAAATCGCCTAGAATCCGACCTTCTAGATAAGGATCATACATATATCAACACATTCGAACATATCGAGAAGGATGACGACGATAGCATTTACGGCCTTTTAACTGATATTAGGTTTACAGGACCTGCAGATAGCCAGATGATGTCTACGTCCTTTAGCGAAAATAACGATGAGCAGGGATGGGAGAGCGGATCTGATTCCAGATCAAGTTCTAGTGGAGAATTTATATGGCGGGTAAGTGTTTCATAATTTTATAATTTAAATTAATACTTCTAAGAAAGAAACAAGCATGAAAATAGACAACAGCACTTTCCTTTAATAATTTAAACGAAGAAACATACCGAATAACCTTGCAGATTTAACTGTGACACATACAATGGGGAATTTTATACTGAAATGTTAACAAACTTGTCATCCATCCTAGACCTATCTGTAAACCGGATAAGTTCTCTGCGGCTGAGCGCCCTCTCTTTGAGAACTTAAAATGAGATATCATTTTCTACTGTACGATGAGAGTGCTCGATTACCTGCCTCCGAATGAGATAATGAAGTAAATTTAATAACAAAATTTCTTCTTCTTCTTCCTTCTTGTATATAGGCTTTAAAGCCTGTTTGTTCTTCAATATTAGCCTCCTAAATTGTTTAAATTGTCGCACCATCTTTTTATTGGTCTTCCAATAGTTCTTCGTCCATTTGGTAACTTATCTCGTGCTATTCGTACTATTTTATCCTTTGCCATTCTACTAATGTGTTCGTTCCACTCCTGTTTCCGTTTTGTCACCCATCCATTTATGTCTTCTATATTGCATGTTCTTATGTTTTCGCTTCTATTATATTTATTATTTCGTCCATTATTATAAAAGAGAAGTGGACTTAACGAATCACCCTGTCTGACTTCGCTTTGTACTGGTATACACTGTGTTAGTTTTCCATTTATCTTTGTCTGTATTCGATTATGGAAGTAGATGTTTTCGATGGTTTGTATAATATTGATTGGTATGTTTCTTTTATACAGTAGGTGTAAGACGTCTTCGACTTAAATGCGATCGAAAGCCTTTTTCAGGTCTATAAAACATATATATGCTGGTTTATTGTACTCGATGGCCTTTTCTGTGATTTGTCTTAGTACAAATACGGCGTCTACGCACGATCTTCCGGATCTGAATCCTTGTTCTCCATCTGATAAAGTTGTTAGTTTATTGATTTTGTTGGTTATGACTTTTGTGGTGAGGTTAAGTGTGGTGTTCAGTAGATTTATACCTGTATAATTGTTGGGATCTTCTTAATTTCCTTTCTTGAACATTGGTATTATTATGCTGTTTCTCCATGAGTCTGGTGTCGTGCATTGCAATATTAGTTTTTGTATCTCTAGAGTTATACTTTCTTCTCCGTGTTTTAGAAGCTCGTTGGTTATTCCGTCCGGTCCTGGTGACTTTCTATTTTTGAGTGAATTTATGGCTGAATTTATATCTCTACTTTGTGAAAACTGATTTCTATTTCGTGTCTTAATTCAGGTACGATATTGTGTTGATTATTATTTTCCTTTTTTTTAAACAGTTCCGTCAGGTATATTGGTTTATTATGAATCTCCATATTTGTTTTTGTGTACCGTAGAAGTCGCTTTTCATCCTTTTTAATAATAAAGTAATATTTTCAAAATAATAATAACAAAGAAATAAAGAATCTATATAAACTATGTAATGAATTATGTTCTAAATATCTATCAATGTTAGTCGACGTACTTATTTCTTTCTTACATTTTTATGCTTCCACTAATGCTAAGTTAAGGTGGTACTACAATGCCTCGGTAAAGTGTTAAGGGGACTCTTACTTTCTAAATTGAAAAAAAAAAACAACTTTTAAATATTTTTTTAATGAAATTTTTAACGAAAAACCTTTTTTTCTATTCATTGTTAAGAAGCTTTTGAGGTATACAAAAAAAATTTTGGCACTTTTAGTTGTTTTTTACCACTGCACTTGGCGTCTTCTAAAAGATGCATTTGTATTTGGGAGACACTTTTCTGCCGTTCTGTAACAATTTTTTTTAATCCAACGGGATTTAAATCGCGAGACTTAAACTAGGAAATAAACCTTTGAAGTTAATTTTTTTATAGTTTTAAGGCCTATATAGGCGATTTTATAAAAAGTTAAAAAAAACACTATACCACTCACAATGTAGTGAGCGCTGCCAGCCCGCTGAACTACTGATGCACCTATATATTCGCATGTACTTACATAAATTACTTAATATAAATTGTATATTTAACAATTTGCTGCAATTAAAGTAGTACTACCTTTGGAAATAATGTTTGTATGTAGCTAAATATCTGTTGTGTTTCTAACCAAATAGGAAGGGGAACATGAGGAGTCTCTCAAGGCCCTCAGAGCTGCTCCTCAGGATGTGGTAAGTGTAATCGTATTAATACTTGTTTTAGAATTTTTATGTATTGCTTTAACTGCCCTAGTGTTTAAATCATAATCCACTACTTAAAAATTCTCGTTTTAATTATTTTGTTTTTTTTTTATGAGTCCTTTTTTGTTATTATGTAGATATAACCATTGAGGTAAATTCTATTTGGAGTAGATTGTGTAAATGAAATGCCTTATTGTTGAAAATCTTTGTAACTGTAGCCACTTCTGCAGAATGGGAAACACTGTCAAAATTATAGTTTAACATTCAAACAAAACTCCAAGATGTCAGTCACAAGAAAGGATCTTCTAATGTAGGTAATTCTGTAGATCACCACCACCCTCAAGGGACCCATGTGTTTGTGAATTCAATGTATGTGATGTATTTATATTTTAACAATTGAACATTTACTACTCTAACTACATATGCTGACAAATACAACCTAAATAAAAGTGGAGAAACACTTCTACCTACATACACGCACACACACACACACGTACGCACACAATATATAGATAGATATTCCCAAATTTGAGTAAATGGGCCCCTTGAGGGTGGTGGTGATCTACATAATTATCTGCATTGTGTGTGCTATCGCTTTCCTTTGACTGTGGTCTTATCCATTAGCCGAACTGAAATATCTTATAAGATATCTCTTATACTCATTAATTCTCTACATTAGGAGAGCTTTTCTTGTGACTGACATCTTGTCGTTTATGGTAAAACAAAGACTTAGGTAGATATAGGTCTTGCTTCACAAAAAAGAAAACTTCGCAATTTACCGTTTATTTTTGGTTTATAATCCCTTTCCCGTATATTATTTAATTTGTTTTTAAAGTGAAGTTCAAACATTTTCAACTTCTATCTGTACCAATATTAGTAATAATGTCGTCTTTATAAATATCCGAGGCATTAACATTATCACTTAACGCCCAATTATTTACAAAACTTTGAATAACTTATTCCCAGTTTTCTGCGTCCACAATTTTTTCGGCAAGCTTTAGTGCATCCACAAGGAATGTGCTCAAGCAAAGTGTGGAGAGCATGAGGTGTAGTACCGATCGGTGTTAAGCGATGTTTTGATTTCTTTCAACACCAATCAAGTAGATTTAAATATTTTTATTTCCACTGTTGAATTTGATGGTATGTCCTCAATCCATGCTGTTTAGTGACATTAGCAGTAGAGGGTAATTGAGCTAGAGAAAATTTAGCGTTTTTGATAACGACAGTGGCTAGTTGTTTGTTTGCACACATATCTGTCAGTTTTTTTACAAAACATCATTTAAACATAAATTGCATAATCTTTCTTTTTTATGAAGCATTGCTTATATCTAAGTGCTTAGTTAAAAGTCAAAAACTAAACAACGAAAGGTGGATAACTTTACCTCGATCTCAAAAACGCAAGGCCTTTTTGGTAACACTTATCGATTTTATTACTTCATTGACCATATGAAACTATAAAATTCCTCAAATGCCTTAGTTCCTTTCATCCATGTTTTTTTTTTGACATAGTCGATAGCATATAAAGAATTGACCTCCAACTATAATTATTCTCTCCGTATTTCATAGAAAAGTATTAAAAGAGCTTGCAAAATCGTTTTAATATAAACAAAATGTATTCTAGCTGGAGTCTATCACACCTATGGAAGGGATCGCCGAAGACAATTTTGAAGAGAGCGATTTAAGTAGTACCTTCAGCGATGATGAGGAGTCTCCCGAATTTGTACCTTCAGCTTGGGACAAATTTGCAATGCCTAGCAAGTCAGCATTGAGGTCACCAGAGAAAACGCTTAAGAAAAGAGAAGAGGTAATTTTTCGTTTTTTTATGTATTATTAGAATACTCAATAGGTTTTTCAGGCCTAGCGCGAAAAGTATAATGAACAGATCTTTCACTTTCTCTGTTACATGGTTTTTCTATTCAAACACTTCACACACTTTTTTGTTTACTTCCTAGCGGAATGACCTAATGTTTGTGTTTGAATTTTTCTATAAAAATAAGAATTTAGATAATCAAGAAAGTCATAAAAATACATTTGATCAATCAAATAATTATATTGGACATCAAAACGATTTCAAGAAAAAATTTCTACACTTATACACTTAAAAGTAACAAAAACAAATCGAAAAATAATTCTGATTTATTATTATTATTTCTTTATATTCTCGTACTCGATCAACTCGCCGCACTGTACATATTCCATTAAGTATCATATAATTCGTGAAAACTTCAATAGTTAAGGCTACAGTAGCAAGCCATCCCTAGAACAGTAAGTTATGCGAAACCTGCCTTACTGTGCTGAAGGTTCGTCTGTAGGGCACTGATTAAGGTCATTGAGAGCCATCTGGGAATAATACTGAGTTAGCGACCGTGGTCGCCTTTGCTTTGCTTATCTGAGTTCCATTTATGGACTCAGTCATTTCTGAGTTCATTTCTGAGTCCTCTTCTGGACCATCTCTTTTCTTTTTGTCTGATTTCTATTTTATTCTCACGAGTTGAGACGAAATGCTGTCAGGCACGACAGTGCACCTATACCGTCCCATGGCTCTAATATATCAGAGTTGGCCAGCTCTCGGGGACATCGCTTAGACACTTTTACCCTTGTTTCATGCAATGTCGAAACAGGTCTCCCTCTTGTTACCAACAATATAAAGTTAATTTGGATTGTAAGTACCCGTTCCTACTTTTGTCAACATTTAGTGAAAGAATCGAGATTTAGTGAGCAATTCTTCTTAATATAATGTTTAATACCGATTGCAGTAACTTTGCAGCTTTGAATGGTATACAGCGGCTCTTTCTTTACAATTCCTACCGTAAATAAATGAACAGCCGGATTTAAAATTACCGTGAAACTATCAAAATGATCCACTCGAAGGACGTCTAAAATCTGCAACCACGCCTAAAATAGTCGACAAAGATAGAGGTATCTAGATGCGCAAACTTTCTAATGCTCTAGGGATACTACATGTGTGTTAAGCATATCGTGCTCCAGGAATTAAATATGAAAAATATTGGTGCAAAATGGTGATTCTATATCACAAACTCATTCTCCTATGCAACGAAAAGTGCTTTCAACACGGTTTCACCTAATCCATAGTTTGTGATGCGAAATGAATTTTTCTGGGTGAATCATTTGAAAAAGGTTAAATTATAATTGAATAATACTACTCTCAAGTTGTAATAAAACTGAATGCAAGCATTCGCGAAAATAGACCCCGTTTAAAGAAAATTTTTTTTCAGAGCAGTGTGTCTTACCACAAGCATGCACTGATAAGGGTCTTGGCAGTGCATAGTGCCAAGGGTCTTGCCAGTGATGCAACTTGGAACCAGCACCATGAAGTGCTACAGCATCGATCCTATTCCCTATATTTGGGTCCTCAGACTTTCACCTAATATCAAAACTAAAGACCTTGTCCGGTGGTCTGCGCTTTTTTTTCCAATCAAGAAGCCATTTCGGCCGTAGATGAATACTTTGCAACACTTCTAGTGGAATACCAGGAACACACCTGGATGAAATTGTAATAAATCTAGATTGAAGCTAAGGGGTGCTTAGCACTGTCACCACTGAAATATCCCCTGTGTTTAAAGGAGATTTAGCTGTCAGAGCGAATTTGAGGCATACTGGTCCACTAGTTCGAGTAGGTAGCGATTTCGCCCTCGCGGATTTACAAGAAGATAGGAAGACAAACAGGATAGGGGCTGAAGGGTACTCCGATGCAGGCCCTGTAAAGAGTCAGAGGCTATGGGCTTGCGTTAGAAGCCAGGAAGATGTACAAAGCAAAAATGTGTTCCCTTCTTGTCTCTATCTAACGGTAAAATAAAACAAGCCACTTTCAACTTAGTGTATAATTAAAAAATCGTAATTTTACATCTACTACACAAAACGTACAATGAGCTATTAGTGGTTATTATTGTTTGCGAAGGGAGACGAGAAGAGATTTTACTAAGGGAATTTAAAAGCGGACAACCTACTATTAATTGTTCCCAAAATGGTTAGTAAACATTATTCGTTACCTTAGCGTACTTAGGCCCTAGCTAATGAATACGCCTTGTAGTCCAAACTGGAACTCTGGAATAGTCTGGATGAACGCTGGAATTCACTGTACGTTATGGCGGTACTGAGCGAGACGAAAAATTCGTATTTTCGAATCTCTACCTTCCGTCGCACACGAATATCACGATACTTGAGCTAACGCTTGCCGCGCTGACTGCCGACTGCCGAAGTACCACTGGCACCAGATGCGCCCGGATACCCTCTGGCTCGATTGCCAGAACGCAACTCCCCGTTTGACCAACTTCTGTTTGTTTTTATCTCTTGCCAACTCGTACCTTAGATTCTTTTGTCACGTCCGAAGTGGAGATTTGTTTATACGTTTTCGCTGAATATGCCATCTATTCCATGTGTTAAACTGGATCACGCCATGTAAAACTTCTTAGTCAGCTCAATTCTTATCACTTGTTTAACAATTCGTACCTTGTATTATTTTCCAGCGAAGGTCTATGTTTTTAAACGTCATTTTTTTCTTTTAAACAACCGTGGCGACCTGATATTTGAGACTCGTGTAATACACTTAAACTAGGTCGAGTTTTCAATCTTTGTTTAATGTAAACTGTATACGTTAACTATGTTACTAACTAATTATGAATTATTCAATTTGGAATATATAATAATTACTTACATAATTATTACTCTTTTCTAGGCTAACTACCCCTTATTTTTTCCTTCTTTATTCCCTTGATATGTTTACATTACAAAATGTATTGATATTAAAGGAGATTATTTCGTAAAATAAAACTTCCTTTTAAAAGTCTGCTTTACTATTATGTCAAAAACATAAAATTATCATTTTTACCACTTATATATAAATAAATATATCTATAGTATAGGATTTTGAATTTTTTTTAGCAAAAACCCAAAGGTGTCTGGTTCAAAAAGCAGAAGTATCATTGCATATACGAATATCCGAAGGAACCAGAAAGTCCAATATTGTCAAATCCGGATGTATGGAAACAACCAGAATTTAAAGTTTTTACAGGTATGTTCATAAATTTTTTTATTCTGTATTTAATTTGCATTAGCAAAAAATTTTTCAATTCGTCATTTGATTCGGTTACATGCTAAATAGTTTTAAGTTTAAATTAAGTTTAAAACGACACTAAAAAACATCTACTGGAGACAGAGATCGAATTATTTGAGAATTTTTTTCACACACTATAAATTTTTTCTGTAAGAACCAGTAACGAATGTAGAAATTTCGTCTTTGTGTAAATTCTATACCAGATTGGTCATATAAAATGATCGTGTATTATATGGCAACAGAATTAAGCACGTTCTAAAAGAAGAATGTGTTTCAAAACACAGTACACCTTATTTGTTTGGATCTTATTGTCTATTATACGTGTTAAAGGACCTAAAAGATCTTTTGTATGTACCTGGTAATTATGTTTTTAGCTTTTGCATAAGCTCCTGCTATATAGCCCTTTTTTAAATCAGTTCTTACTTCAACATGTACTCCAACTTTTTACTCACAGCGTCTTTCACTAAGAACTGTGAAAATCCAGAGTTTTATCGTTTTTCAATTCCCAAAATCTAAGTGGCTGGTAGCCAACTAGAATCTAGTTTAATGTGAAAGTTCTTCTTCTTTTTATGCAGACATGACTCTGTCTGTTTTTCAATGTGCCTCCAATACGTTGTCGTTCCATCGTTTTCGTGGTCTTCCTACTGATCGTCTTCTTATTGGGGAACCGTCTCTTGCCGTCTTAACTACTCTAGTTGTTTTCGTTCTGCTTATATGGTCATTCAATTCTACTCTTTTATTTAGTACCCGGTCCTTGGTGTTCTCCACCTTGTATCTATGTCGTATATCTGTACTTCTAGCTCTGTCCCATAGTGCTTTACCATCAATTTATCAAGTGTTCATCTCTATTGTTTCTAACATCCTTTTTGTCCTCTCTGTGTCAGGTCGTGTTTCTGCCGCGTATGTCATTATTTTTCTGATGATTGTTTTGTAAATTCTGCCTATTTTTTTCCCTATATTTTTATGAACCTGCGGCTCTGTTTGCTCTGTTCACTTGATCTTCCACTTCTGTTTCGAGCTTTCCGTAGCTAGATAATGTGATATCTAGATATTTAAATAGTATCTGACGTTCCAGATACAATTTACATGTTAGTAAATTTGCTGTTATAACAAAGCATTTTATCTTTTTTGGGGAAATTAATATATTAAGTTTTCTGGCAGTTATATTGAGTTGGTGTAGCATATTTTGTAAATACACTTTGAGAGAGTAGTATTGCGTCGTCTGCATAGCAGATTATTTTAAGTTGTTTTTCTCCCATTTGGTATCCTTGTTTAGTTATTACTATTTTTATTATTTCGTCCATAATCAGGTTGAACAATAGAGAACTCAGGGAATCTCCCTGTCATATCCCATTGCAAGCTTCAATAGGGTCAGTTAGTTCTTCAACTTTTACTTTTATTGTGTTATTTTCTTACATATTTTCGATCGTTTTGATTATTCCGAAGGGTAATCCTCCTGCGTACAATAAGTGGATAACGTCCTTTAATTTGACCCGGTGAAATGCCTTCTTAAGGTCCACGAGACATATATATATACCGGTATTGTATTCTAATGATTTCTCTTGCACTTGCCTCATTATAAATATAGCGTCGCTGCATAATCTTCCCGACCTAAAACCTTGTTGTTCTTCTGCTAGTGTTATAATTTCATTCAGTTTATTTGTTATCACTTTGGTTGTTAATTTTAGTGTTGTGTTTAATAAATTAATTCCTCTGTAATTTTCCGGGTCCGATTTATCTCCCTTTTTGAAGAGAGGTATCAGGATGCTGGATCTCCATTCTTAAGGAATTCTGTGTTGTTCTATTATTTTTTGGATTAGTTTTAATAGTTGTTTGGTCAGATCTGGCCCTCCGTACTTTAGGAGTTTGTTCGGTATTCTGTCCTCTCCTGGTGATTTTCTGTTTTTTTATTTCTTTTTTTAACTTCATAGAATTAGAAGTTGATGTTAATTTTGAGACTAAACTAAAGTGAGAGTAAAATAGTGCGATCAGGTACTTACCTGGATATCAACGTAACCTTTTTTCCCGATTTTTCCCCATAATTTACAATGGAATTACTAACGAGAGAATTTTACTGTCACGATTGGGCGTTGCTGCGTTTTTAAAGACAAATCACATGCTATCATTTGTTCTAACGTATATTCTCAAGTTAAATTTAATTCCATGTAATCAAATGAAATATTCCCTAACAAAGTCGTTCCAGGAACGCTCATCAAATATACTGACAATATAATTTTAAGTTTGTATTTTTAAGTTTTCTACTTTATAAGGTTTTTGGTCTTTAAAACCTTGTTTATGGATATAAAAACCATAATAAAGTTACATTTTGTTATTTACAGATAGTCCGACGAACTCTAACATGTCAGAAGACTTCTTTATCACAAGTTCTACTCAACCTTTCGACACTCATAATCTCAGCTCACAGTTTTTCCCCGGAAGTAGTTCATGGAACTTCGATAACGTTACGCCGGATAGCGGCATGGAAGATATCACACCAGGAAGCATTTCAGATGCCAATGAATTTGAGACCTCAACAGTAGTGCCAACCTTAAAACAACTAGCTTCCGACGTAATTAATAGAAAGAAGACTTCAAAGATTAGTGGTGGTGATGTTCTGGGAGGTCTTAGGCATACTAGGAAGTTATTAAAATTGGACTTACCTCCTAGCCCTAGTGCTTTCACTTCTGATAAATTATTTACCGTTGAACCTACTGTAGAGCCTGTTGTTAGAGAAAAACCTAGTTTTACTACATTTGGTAAAAGTAGGTTTATGGTTCAACACGTAGATACTCCTGACGAAGTTAAAGGCAAAAACGTTTCGTTTGAGGCCTTACCCTACAAACCAAACAGCCCAGTAGTAGAAAAAGTCAATCTAGTACTGGACGACTTACAACATTTACCCGAAGATTTGTCGTTCGGTAAATTTGACTTTGTAGAAAGAAACTTGATAAAAAACGAGGATGACAAGTGTAAAACTAAAGTCGAGTTTGTACGTGGCGAAGCGAGTTTGTTAGATAGCGGGGACGAGGATAGCGGGATTGAATCTACTAGTACCTTAGAGAGAAAGTTAAGTAATCCAGAGGTATAGGCAATAAAGTCACATAAGATGGTGTTGTTAGAAAGTGTTTAGTTAAGCACAAACCATAAAGGGATAAAAATTATATATATT
This sequence comes from Diabrotica undecimpunctata, assembly GCF_040954645.1. NCBI lineage: Eukaryota > Metazoa > Arthropoda > Insecta > Coleoptera > Chrysomelidae > Diabrotica > Diabrotica undecimpunctata. The sequence goes on from NC_092803.1 coordinate 192,081,844, forward strand.
TTCACGGCGTTTGGTGCCAGCGAAGATGAGATCTTCTCGACTAGAGTTCATTGATATAGTTTTTTCACTAATCGTATGCCTTCAAAAAATCTTTACGTTATACTTTTTAACACGGTAATCTGTTGGCTGTACCTGTTCTTCGTATTTACAACTGCCCATGGGCTTTTAGATTTCCAAAAACGCAAAATATTTACTTTCTTTTAACTCCCTACCTGTTACTTACTAGTAAAGGATTCTCCTTATACCGATCTTGAAAGAAGTGTTTATAGTATGGTATAATTATACCCAAACACTGACATCTAAAGTATAGGTTATTCTCCAACACCAAATTGTTGTATATGGTCCCCATATAGTTCAGGAAAAAGTTTAACCATTTCGAGCGTCAGCTTTGAGGAGCAGTAAATTAGTAGTTTTTTACGTTTTTCGCAAATATTTCGAAAACTATGCGGTTTAGCGTAAAGAAGGTTCTATACAGAAATATTCTAACGTCAAATTTAAAACAAGAAACGTCAGAGGCATAATTGTTCTAAAATCAACGGTTCCATAGTTACGGAGGGTGTAACAGTGGAGGTATTCCATATTTTTTATATTTTTTGGGCAAATTATAATATTATTACTGAGGAAACTCATTTTTTAACAGGATTGTGTTTCAGTTCTGTGGTACGGAGAAACATGCTCTGAGAACTTTCTATGGACAATGGCGCATGAATATCTCTCCAACAGTAAATTCCAACAAAATATTTTAAATACTCAAAATATTTCTTGCTTAATAATGATGATTATAATGCAATGAGTTTTAAGTAAACTTATTCATCCTCTTCAAATACAACATCCTCCTCTTTTACATCTTAGTTTATGATGATTGTGTCCCTATTATCACATCCTAGGCCTGAACAATTGTTGCATATGCTTGAGCAGTTTAGACCACTCTTTTTTTTTTACCCACAGTTACGGATGCAGTCGTCTTTGCAGTGGAAGTACACACTATGAGGAAGTAATTCCTCGGAAGCTGCAGTACGCACTGTTGTAATTGGTGTAAGGTGTTCGTTAATCTTCTTTCAATCCCAGTCGAGCGGATTCTTCTTCTCATTCAGCCACTACTGTACCTGGTGGTAGGTTCTGAACCTGACTGGAATCTCCTGAAGAGGGGGTTATGCAGCCAACTTGAGCAAAGAATGTATAGGCTGCTTTGCAATAGTCTTCAAGTGAGACCGGTAGAGAAAACAATCTAGATCTTCCATGTTCCTGGCACCAAACATCGCAAGAAGGAAATACTTTCCGGTTTCAGCTACTGCACTGGGGTCAGCTTTGGTGTCGTTGAAGACTAGAAGTTTTCTACGAAGAGCGTCGTATCCTATACGATGTAATTTTCCCCTTTTTGTATATAGGTGATACCGTGTCACTACCTATAAAGGCGTATATTGCAAGAAGTACATCCTTTATATTCCGGATGCCTCGCTGAATGTCAGCAATAGTGTAGACTTTTTCCTGCTGATTGCCTTTCTTATAATTTTCTTTACAATTTCTCCTCTGATTGTGCGTGGACAGTCAACAAAAGTAGTAGATCCGTGTCATCACCAATAACACAAGATTCAACGTCTTTCTTAGCTTCATCAATAGCTGTTAAAACTGCTAATAAGTCAGCGTCACCCGATGCTTGATAAACTACGCAACCACATCTTTGCAAGTGTACTGTAAGAAGTGAAATAAGGCCTATTTTGTTGTTAGTGCTACGGATTGAGTCTTCAACTTTGACTTCAATGCTAGAACGTGCTCTGCGTAGGTGCTCTTCATCTTTTGTATTTACTTTCTGGTATCCATCAAATACAACAGTAGTTGTTCCGTAATAAGTAATTACGTAGTCTCTGTATTGCTCTCAAATTTCTTTGAAGGTAGCTGGGCGTCAACAGACAACACGATGCACAGGAGGTGACCTTCATCAATGATGCATGGCATTTTCCCTGAATAGAGTACATAGTGATTATTTTATGTCTGGAACCAAAACATTAACCATCGAAGATTTGCTTCCTTTTCTCATCAAGCCAGACTCATCGAAAAAAGATGGAGGATACGCACATATTTCATATTGAAATATTTCTTCAAGTCTCTCGTCACTCCTTACTTTGCACACTATCCGATGTTAGAGAGTATTTGTGTTTTTACATACCGTAGTGGTATTAATTGTAATCGACCTGGTTATAGTGGTAAGGGGCTTAACAGCTAACTTTCTTTTGGAGTGTATTACCAACTTCTCACCCTCCCTCCTTCCAAACCCGACGCCCAAAATGGTGTAAATTTTTACTGGACAATATAGAACAATTTGGTTTTGGCAGAAAACTTTTACTTTGGATGTCAGGGTTAGACCAAACTATTACCCTGTTTGCTACAAAAGAATAAGGTCTATTTTCAGTCTAAATTTGCTGTCCAATAGCTTAGCAAAACTGTCAATCAAATTAGTGCTAAATTTTTGTATATCTTTTTTACCTTTTTATATATTTTGTGCTTAACTCCACTTTTAATACAAACTTTACCGAAAAAAAATTACCCACTTAAATAACAAATTAACCAATATAACTAGGTATCATATTATAACATAATTTTTCAAATATGTAAAGTCAGGTAACAAAAATTACGATTTTACCGTAAACATTTGCGAGTTTAGGACAACTTCGGAAGGAATAGGGAGACCGAAATCATTACTAAGGCTGTTTTGGAACCAATTAATTTTAAAAGGTAGTTAAAGTAGGTATTTTAATAGTTTTCTTTGAAGAACACATATTTAAATGTAGGCAGCGGTTAAAATGATCGTGCTAGCTTGAAATTTCACTGTTTATCTGTTTAAATTGGAGCACTGCTACGTTAAAATTATATAATTAGCCATTCTTTAGGCTTCACACAGTAACTGTCTGGATTTTAATCTTTAAATTTGGATTATTTGAGAAAGTTTATGTTTTTGTGTGGAAAGAGGCGATATGCCTAATTACAGACAAGTGATACGTTGTGATTTTTGGTACTATGGCTGCCTAGGTATATATTTATAAAAGGAGTCTTGATATGAATCCAAATAGACTACAAACGAACATTACACTGTTGGACGATAGGTTCACATTCTCCATTTATGAGCTGAACTATCACTTTACGCAATAAGTCAATAGAGCATACTTCAAAAAATGACAAAACTGAGACAAGTTTACTCTATTTATCAACATATCCATATATTTCCATGGTGTCTTGTCATGATTTAGACCATGATATACATCTAGGTTTAATCTGAACACTACATAATGCTGTACGAAATGACACCTAGATTATATTCATGGCATTCTGAATCTACATTAATTATAAATAACAATTATACGAGGTGATGGCTTAGTGCCATTACGTCCTTCTAAGTCGATGTTCTGATTTCTACATATCTCTAAGAATGGGTCATTTGTCGTTGGCTTCAAAATACTAATCAGTTTTTGTAACCACCTGTTTATTTGGTCCAAACCTTTTTTTATGGAGGATTTTTTCGACGCTTGCAAACAGTCAACAGTACCTGAAAGTATAGAACTGAAGAATACTATGGAAAGCAAAGTAGTACATTGAAGTAATACAAAGTAGTACGGAAGCAGTACATTGTCTTAGGAAAACACCTTTTTTTTCTTTATATTAGCTGTTTTTTCTTTCTTCCTTCAGACGCATCCATAACGATGTATCGTATTTGTTATTGATGATTGTTCGTTTATCATTGTAAATAATGATTATAATACCTTGTCCAAAACACAGTAAAGAAGCTAAAACCTTACAAGCGTATTTAGTGGTTTTGCAGCTACTGGTCACTGGCTGCTGCCCATTCGCTGACTATATACTTGAATTCGAGTGAAGTAGTGGATTTATATTCATCGATAACATAACGATGCAGAAATTCTTGGGTATTACGATTAAATAATTACAAACAACGACCTACATTGACCATGAATAGTTGTATTTGATATATTTTGGGCGGTCGCAGCATTCAACATCAATACGACTGCATTTAAAGTCATAATTCCAGCTTGTTTCCGATTCAGCAGAGTTCAAATATCACTTATATTGCTTAGCTTGAACTTGAACCATATTTTTCTCATCAAGCACCATCTATTTTGACATATAAAATTCAGATTTTTCATTCGTTTCTATTTGAAAATAGAGTCACTTAAACCCCTCTAACTTTGACTGCTCAGATTTTGACAGGTGACATTTACAAGTTGGTATTTTGTGCTAATTTGTGATTTATCCCAGTGGCGCCATCTACATGATATCCCCGGGACATTAAGTGACGTATTTTACCCATAGGCAATAAAAACAGTTTATAATTCAATACTTAATATTGAGGAAATGTTATCTTGTGGCATTTTAATGTTACCTATTATATTTGAAGGTAATTAACTATAGTTTTAAGTAAAATACGTTTATTTACGACGTTTCGGAAATCGTTCTTTGAAAAATAAAAATTATTTCCAAGGTGGAAATGGAAATGTAAAAATAAACGTAATTTTATCAAAATTGTGATTAGCTCACCTTAAATATAGTAGATAAATATTTTATTGTAGAAACAGTGAAACTAATAGAAGATGTTATCAAAGGAACTACGAAAAATCTTTACATACTGCATTTGTATATCTCATTCGGATTTTATGCCACATTTAACAACCTTTTCTCTAGTATACCGCTGGAAAATGCATATAACAAGTTGATTGTGTCGTTAGAACTATCGTTTGAAGGAATAAAAATGTCTATGAGTATTTTTCTTATTCTGTACGCCAATTCTTTCTCAGTTTTTTTGTTTTTTTATTGTGATATACGAAAAAGAAGAATTTTCTTGTTTTTTTCTAACATTCCATATCGTTTTCTTTCTTTAGGTTGGAATGGGTCTTTATTATCTTCTAATCTTATCTTATCCATTCTGTTTTATAGAAATTAAACAAATTATAAAGCTACATCTGAGTCGTATACCGAAGTAAGTTTATGTTTGCTTGAGTTTACCAGGATTTGTTTACTTATAATTATTTAGGCATGCTTTTTCTTGGCTCTGAATAGATTCTATTCTGGATTGCTCTTGTATTTTTTATCAAAACAGGACAACGTTGAGCTCAAGCAACAATGAAACGAACCGATTTTTATAACGTGACGTGTGAAGATAGAATGGGCTTATGAGCTTGTGGTTCTTTACAATTTTGTTGTACTGTGAACAAACTTACAATCTGACCGTGAGGAGGCACCACTGCATAAGAAAAATCTAAGGGGTGCCATATTTGCGTTAAAGCAAACATAAACAGTGGAATTTCAAGTACGGCTAAACATTTTCCAGCTTTTTATACACACTGGGGTCAAATAGTTTTCTTTTAGTCGCCTAAACTCGCCTCTTATCCCAAAAAGTATTTTATTGTTTAAAAACTGTATGTAATTGTATATTTTATAGTGATATTTATAGTGTAGTGATTTTTTAAATTTATTTCTTTTTTAAAGGCGAAAATGGTATTTCATTCTAGAACTTAGCAGAAAATAGTTGATCTCAAATCAAAATCTAAATTTTTATAGTGACAGGATGTCAACAAGAGAAATATAAAAGCTAATAGTTTATTAGAAGGGTAGGTCAGTAGGGCTCAGGAGCTCTATTCCAAAAATAAATATTTTTCAAAAATTAAAAGCCTTACAGAAGAAAACTAACAACGAGCTGTTGTTAGATGTAGACCTTTACTAGTGTTTGTTGTTTTTTTAATGAGTATAGTTTTAACCAACAGTTTTAAGTAGATAAGCCACTTGGGTACACGTTGACTTTTGGCCTCTAAGCCACTCTCACACTGATCTTAAAAGCCCCAGACACTAATGTTCAGCTCACAAGCTGGCTTTCACATTTTTTTACGCTTTGTTAACGCATCTGGCATCGATATTTAATGCCAAAGTAAAGCTATTATGAAAGTTTCTCAGCAATAGTCAGTAAAACAGTTAATTCTATGGACTAAATACTAACAAATATTCTATATATAATATACTTATACAAATGGGCGATAAAGATGGAATGAAATTAATCAATTTAATGAAGTTCTAACAGCATCTAGAGGTCCAAAAATATTGGTACGTACGATGCTGGCATTCCAGACAGTAACAGGAGAATGCTCAGCTCAGCAGGCTACGAATGTTTTGACCAGAAACTTGATGATACTCAGATGAACACGCTGTAAGTGTTATAGCATAGAAACTAGACTCTTACCTTCGACTACAAGTCCAACTCACTAGTCAATAGACCAGTCATACGTAAATAAGGGCGAATAGTCTAGCTCAGCCCTGCACAATGTGCTGTAAGGTTCCGTCTCTGTATTCACCGTCTTTATGAGTCAATCGCAGTGTACCTACTCAGCTCAGCATGTTGTTAGCATGCACACTAACACATGAGTATCTTCTATCGAATTTCTGTTAGAATTTCTACAAACACGAGTAGTAGCAGTGGTAGTAGGTAGTGGGATCGTATGTTTGGGGAACAGTAGGTTCGCGACGCCATCTCTGATAAAGCTGTTTCTTAATCAATTCGTTACGATCTCATGGACGTGTCAAGCGCTCAAAAAGCGTCGAAAAATCGTCGAAAATTGACATCATCTTGTAGTGTCAGTGAGGGTGGTATAGGGATCAATGTGGATTACTATCTAGTTTATTAGATTAATAGTGGCGATAAATATAGGAAGGCAATGTTAATGGTTCTCAATTATCATAGCTATATTAAACACTGAAAATCATTTTGGAACTAAAATAAAGCAACAGTCTATTCAGTAAGTAGACTATTAAATTTAGTGTTTTTTTTTGGGTTTACCAAAGATTTTTAATTTTCTAGTTGTAAAAAAGATTAAAACATAATGGAGAATAGTACTTATTTGTTCCTTACTTTAAAGAAAAGGTCTGCCCACAAGGAAAATATCGCCTTTCACGAGGAAAATGCCTCCATTAGAAGAATCCTTTGAGAATAGTGTATAAGGGGATTTGCGGAGGTATTGGGTGAGGAAATTAAGGGACCTGTTGCAACAGCCGTCACATTCTCCAGATTTAGTTGACTTTGGTTTCGTCTATTTTTAAATTTTAAGAAGATTGTCGCGTTACAACGTTTAGGAGCAGATAACGTTTGGATAAGAGCTGTAAACAGAAAATTGAAAGATTTTCCAAAATCTGCTTTTTATACAAACGTTAGTCTACCTATGTATAATGCACTAAATATAGATGAAATTTTTAAAATAATAATTTGTTTACTAGTAGATTGAAATTGAGTAGATTCAGAGTTAACTTTGCCCTCCTATAATGGTACAATATATTGATTCAACTATGTCAATTTTCTAAGTTTCATGTAAACATACCTTTTAGTTAATTTGTTTATTGAAACATTAATTTTGAATAATTAATTTGAGAGAAAAAACAAACTTTTGTAAATGAAGCTGTTTATACTTGTTAAAATCTAGTTTTGTCTTAATCATACTGTGTAGCTTTGGATTCAATTAACTGTATTCTTCGAGTGTACCGAGATGTGATGATGTGTCGTTCACAAATCACAATTTTACTTAAACATACGCTATATTTGACGTTTCGATTTCCACTTATTTCGTATTCAAATTATACGAAACAAAGAGATGAAGAAAAGTAAAGAAGGAAATTGCAGATTGAACGGCGAAAAAGAACCATAACGGTATCAGTTGTTGCGGTGAAAGAGTGTGTAAGTTTTGAGGATTAATTTAAGATACATTTATGTCATATATTAATAGAATTTTAAATCTCAAAGAACCGTTTAAGGTCAAGACCAAAACTACGTATTTAATTATGAAAATTTAACAACAAAATTTTAAATTCCGACTGTTAAAGACTTATTTATTGAAATATAAGTAATTTTTATTAATTTTGTTTCCTTGGTAGGCTCTTTTATGTTCATTGTGGCATAACGTCAGTTCGTAATATTACATCTATACGTCGGGCTTCGTCCAGTCTTCGCTATATGAGAATCCGATGCTCTGCCGAGTCGCCTTTTGTTTATGTAAGCTTTGCCAATATATAAAGTACGCATAACTCAGATGACCTCTGTCATTTTCAATCCTAGCCTTTCAGATATGACCAGTCTTTGAGTCGGCACTTCTCAGAAACAGGCCGAACAGAAAAAAAAAACAAATGTATCGTTACTTAAAATTTCAAAAATGAAAAAGGGAATATAGAGACCACAATTTTTTGACAAAAAAAAACAGAAAAAATCAGTCAAATATAACTTCCTAGTAAATAAATAATTTTAAATTTAATCATAAAATGAATTGGGTATATACCTTTAATTCAGTTATCTGCAAAAACTTCTATCGTTAAATGTCTTTTCGCGTTCAATTATCGAAGTTTTAGGTCGATGTTCCAAAACGTTTATTCAACTTAAGCATGTTTCTAAGCAAAAAAGGGCAATGACCTCATGTCGAATCTCTTTCTTACCTCGTCGGCAAAAAGACGATGAAGATGGAAAAAAGGGTGGCTCCGTAAGTAGGCTGACATTGAACATGGAGTGGTAGTGACATGTTGATGGGTACGGCTACTGAATTCTAGGAAGATAAGAACATATTTCTATATTTTATGGTTAAACACAAGAAAAATTAGACTTATCGCTTAAATGCGAGTTTTTGATCATACAACCGTATTAAAAAAAAACTGATTTTAAAGTTACCAGCTATCGCAACAATAAAACTAATAATAAATTGAAATCTGGGTGTTTTTGTGTTTTATACCCTATTGCCAGACTAATTTAGGATAATATAGACGGATTTATTCGGTACTTGGGGGAAAAATACAGCTGCGTCTATAATACGCAGTTATTTTCGTGGAAAAAATTACACACTTTTAACGTAATCACACTCAGACAAAATTAATTACATGGGAACTTAAGTACGGCGTACTTAGACTTAATAAAAACAGTCTACGAGATAGTGTAGTCACATCTTGGTACAGCACCAACAAATATTTTAAGTGCTAGAAAAATGAAACGCTACAACTTTCAGTAAAAATTTCCAAAAATAAATTGGTATTTAATCGCCATACGAAAAGTGGCGTGAATTCCGCATTGATTTTGGTGTAAAGTGTGCTGTAATACGACTACACGACTAGCTTTGAAAATTGCAAATTAAACATGTACTTCATGTTTAAGGCTAAAATTACATTTTTGAGAATAAATGTATAAAAATACAAGTTTAATAGGAATCTAATATCATGAAAGAATGATACTTTTAATAAAAATATAAAATATATGGTAAAAGCTAATCCAGTATGATTAAGAACAATATTTTTTTCTGTAAAGGTAACAAAAATCATTGTGATATTTTTAGTCATCGTAATTAATAAAAAAAGATGGTTTATTAAGTCGTCAAATTTATTTTTGTTGCGCCCCAGAGTTTCTTTCATAAATCGAATTTATTATATTTTTAAATTTTATAATTTTGGATAGAAATTGAAGGTTCTTCCTTTTTAATTCAGAAATGGAAATTATTTTTTATATTATGTTTATTTTTAATAAAAGTTTTGTTAAAAACGTGTTTTATATTGTCTAGAGAACATTTTAAATCATAAATTAATATGTATGTTGTAGTAGTACATTGTTTTCAGAGTTTCTAAATCTTTTTGGAGTTATTTCACCTGGTGTTTTGTCTGCGACAACTCCGACAGAAGTTATTAAGTGCGGCAATAGTCGTAACCTTGGATATTGCAATAGCACATGAAACTTTAGGAAGGAATTATCTCAAAAAAAGGAATAAACGGAAAAACTCAAAAACAAAACATAGTACTACATTTGCCGAATTTTTTGGCTGTTATCGTCTACGAACTCACCTGGTATTTTAGAGTTTGGCTTTATAAGTTTTATATTTCTTTTTTAATAACGTCTTTTATCTTAAAATTTCGTTAGGATATTTTGAAATATTGAATAAATCTGTTTTAGAACGGAAGAATACTGTATTTAGGACACGTTACAGTTTAATTGATTTGTTTTGTGAATATCGGTAGGTGTTTGTATTTTTTGTATATGTGAATTGTTTTTAAAACACTAATAAATGTACAAATAACCGAAACTTAACGTCCAACAGTTGTCTGACAATGTAGAGTAGCGTTTTTATATATAAACTGATTAAACTTCTGTAGTATCATTGAATTCTTCCGACCTACACTCAGAAAATATGGATAACGTATTTACTTGCTAGTGGTGACGCCAGGCTATAATTTTTTTTAGGTTAGATGCAAATATTTACTTAAACTATCCAAATATTCGTTAATGGAATATAGTTATGTCAGTTTATGGCAATAAATTATTTTGGAAGATCATTCTAGCGAGAATGTCATACGTTTTTTAAAGAAACATTAATCATTTACTAAATAAACGTTGTTTTGAAGTTTTTACGAGGTTGTATGTATTCTTATTAATTATATATGGTGACCATTAGACAATTTCTAATATTAAATATTTTCGAAGAGCTTACATTTGTATTGTCTTGTAAAAAGCCAGTTATATTTTATTAGTCTAGAATTATCATTGACCTAACCTAAAAGTAAACGACGGTCTGACGTCACACGAATATGGCGTATTATCAGAAAAATTCACAGAGAATAGTTATGCAAATATAATATACATAATGTCTTCTCTCCTACCCCAAACACGTAGCATAACTAATATTTTTGTATCTGAGTGTAGTTTTGAGTTCATTGTCAAATTATCGTATTGTAGATAAATTTAATGTCCGTATCGGACCTAATGTGATTGGTTAGTATTGTATTAGTAGAAGAAAGTGTAATATATATAATCAGTGTAATAATAATAATTTGTTTTTTCGACTATTATTGGTAAAATTATTTTTTATCCTTTTCCCTTTTCCTTTTCAATCATTTTAAAGATGGTTATTCGTAATCGTCGGAACAATCGATAAGCTATATAAATTAAACAAATTGAAACGAAATCAACAATAAATAATACAAATGAGCTAGACGAAAAATTATGAAGAAAAATTAAATAGAGAACTAGACAGAACAACAGGAAATATAAAAGTCGACAAATTGTGGGAAAATATGAGAAACAGTAAGGAACTGTCGGCAAAAACTAGTATGAAAGTATAAAAAGAATAATAAAAAATGCTTTGACAAATATGTTTAACAAACAAACTACAGAAAAGAAATTAAATGTGACTGAAGATGCTAACTGCTCAACTCGAAATTTATTAGGATTATCAGTGACTCATTTTCCTAAACATAGGTAGTTCCCTAAAGTTCTGAATACTTGCTGTAGGACGGCTAAATATAGTGAATAAGAATAATTGATTCATCACCAAACCAATTCGCTTCGGAATTAACATTTTGCTGCTAATATCTAAAGGGTGTAGAAACGTAAGTTGGTAACACTTTTAATATGTATCGGACCGAGTTGTAAGTAATAACAACAGTATAGGAAATACTAGCGACTTTAATTATCACTCCAAAACGTAATGCAAATAACAATATACATTAAATAGCCATCGTCGCGTCTGTCGTCCTCAGTTTTCTCTCAGCTGATTGTGACGTAACCGCACTGAATGGTTGCCATTACATCACACTCCTTCCTCCTGGATGAATCAACTCATCATAGTCCTCCAAATACATACCTTGGAGGTTTTCTTATTCGAGCAGGTGGCTTTTTAACTTCAGCGGCCTGCTCCACAATTTCTGGTTCTGGGTCCACAAATTCGTTTGGATACAGAAACAACGGTTGCGGAGTTACGAGTAATTTTTTTCCATCGAGGTTGACGGTGTAACTTCGTCTGTTGTTTGTTGGTCACACACACGGGTTCTGATTTGATCAGAATGACGACGTAAAATTTTACCCTCAGGGGTTTAAACTTTGTAGCTTAACGACCCAGTGGTTTCAATTATTTTGGAAAGAAGCCACTTTTGACCACCTGGAGCAAATGACCTTGCAAATACAGTCTCGTTTTCTTAAAAACATCTGGGTACTGTTTTACAAGAATCTTTCATCTCTTGCTTAGATAACATCTCTTTTCTAGTCGCTGTACTATAATCCGTATGGCCCTTTTTCTAGTAGGACGCATGGCACAACATCGCCAATTATACAGGACGCAGAGCGACCTACAGGGTAGGCAACATACACAACACATTGCAACACAGGTTGCAAACACTTAGGAGATTTGTTACATAATCAGAATCACATATCGAATGTCGTATCTTTCGAATAAAGTCAATTTCATGTCAATTTATAAAAATCATCTTTGTTTTATTCCATTTCAAAGTTCTATACCTCTAAAAAACAGCCTTTATTAGAAGTAGAGTTAATCCGTATCAGAACAGTCGAGACGTACCTGAATGTCACGGGATGGAAAGCGCCAGCGAGAGCATAGTTTTGACAGTAAAATAATTAGGGCAACTATGTAACCTAGCATGCAAACAAACAATAAAATTGGAGGTTTTTTTTAAATTTATTTCATGTACAAACTACATTGCTCACAAATTTTACAGTTACAGGAGCACACAGTCGGGTAAAAGGAGATTTTTTTTTATTTATTTCGTGTACGAACTACATTGCTCACAAATTTTCCAGTTAGAACAACTTAAAATAAAAATAAAATACAGCGCAGTACAATCTTATAAATAAAATACATTCAAATAGATGTAAGTCCATATAAAAATGAATTAAAACAATAAAACTTTCATATTTCGTTAAACCAGTGGTTGACAAGCTAATGCTACGTCGTTGGATTCCATTAAGTCGGCACCAGAGCACTCTTGCTTATAATTTACGAGTAGGTGCAGTCACTACAGTTACGCTGCAGTAGGTGTCTCGTCGATAGGATTACATCGCATGCAAAGCTGTCATCTCCCTCAATGTATTCCCAGCCCAGGATACCATATTTTGTTTGGATCTTCCGACATCTGTACGCAGTCTATTCAGTGTTTTCCATCTTTGCCAGTCAAGTTCTGCACCTGGCGGGAGTACTTCTGAAGTATTTGTGATATTTCCTGTTTGCTGCTGTTCCTACATTATGGATTTCGTGGCGTTTACGTTGTGCGATAATAGATCTGTGATTAATGGTAATAGACTGTGTCAATGAGTGTTCTTCTAGATTTAAGTCCTTTATATACAGGAATACTACTATTTACAATAGATCGATATAAATCTTAGCATACGCTAATGATATTGACATAATAGGGCGTAGCAAGCGAGATGTTGAGCAATATTTCCTAGAATTGGAAACGGTAGCGAAACAGGTCGGTCTAGTCATCAACTTTGCCATATCCTTTGATGTATTTGGAAATGATGTCTTTTGCTTGTTGACATCCTCTGGGCATGTGCTTACAGGAGATTTCTTTTATATTTTGTTCAGTTGGCTTTTTTGAAACTTTGTTTGAAAGGTATTTTATGGGCTTTTATAGTACTGTATAAAGTTATTTCCAGGGCCTGCGTAGCGCAAGCGGTAGAATGCTTGCCTCGCACGCCGGTGGTCCGGAGTTCGAATCCTACCGCCGGCAAGAACAACTAGACATTTTTAAAAATGTCTATAGGCCCCAGGTCGACTCAGCCTGAATAAAATGAGTACCTTGGGTAAAACCAGGGGTAATAATAGGCGGTTGAAGCGTAGCACTGGCCATGTTACCTTCCTTGTATACCGTAGGCCCTAGATATAGCAGACTACCCTGCTATACTCCCAAAGCCGCGAGCGGTATAAAACGGGAGACTATTATACAAAGTTATTTCCACAGGTCTATGTTACTTTTCTGGAATAGCCTTGTATACCCTTCTAATGCAACGGTCCTCTAAAGAAATGCCGATAAAGGTGAGGTCTAGGTTGTAGCCTTTCTTCCATATTTTGCTATGGAACGAATAGGAACGTTTTTAATCGTGCAACAGTACCAAGCTGTTTTGTTCAGCGCAATCTTCTACAAGATCACCATAATGATTGATATTTCATATTTCATAAAAATAGGTAGGCTTAGATGGGTTAGACATGTGTCAAGAGCAAAGATATTTACTCATCCAGAGGAAGCCTACTCGTGGTACCAGTAGGTAATAGGAATAAAAGTAAACTAATATCGCCATGAGTTCGCTCTGATGAAGTCAAGAGGCAGAAATAGGCATATCAGCGAATGGTGGTACGGTGTAACGAAATCAAACCTAAACCGTCTATTTTATTTTTAAACCAATATCTTTCTTTTGCTACTCTGATTTTAAGTCGCATTTGTTGTTGTATTGCTTGATATTGTTGTTTAAATTTATCTTTAAAAGTTCTTCTTTTATCCATGAGCTGAAGGATTTCAATCGGTTATTCACTTCCATTTTCTTCGCAGGCTACAATCAACGATGGTTTATCTCATGTTCGTTCTGATGGTTTTCTTTTACATCAAGTGATTTTTAGTTACAGTTTATTTTTTCTTTTAACTCCTGGCGTATCTCCTCTTTATGTAAATACCCAACATCAAATCGATTTAGTTCTTTTTACTGTTCCATTATTTCAATATAATGTATGATCCATTATTTTAGTATAATTTGTTAATTTTAAAGAAGGCCTTTCAGCATTAGGCCCTGAAAAGATATATAGATATTGCATTTGCAATCAATAAAATTTGTTTTTATTTGCGGTAAGCCCGTTAAATATTAAACTTTTGCATTTGCATGGAAATCGACCAATTAATATCGTATTTTATAATTAAAATTAGCTTGCCGTAGTGACCAACAATGATTATAACAAAATAGTTTATTGGTAAAACAAATTAGAGAAACATAACGAGTATTTATGTACTTGTATAAAATGTAATTTCCAATGGACAAATCGTAACTTCATATAAAGCTTATGCATGTACAATAAATTATTACTATTATCAAAAAGATATAAAACGCATGAAGGAAATCCTTTGTATCGATATTACGTGAACACAAAATATTATTCATTTATGTTTAATTTCTTTCAAACATATGTTTTAGTCAACAGTACATTTTCGTATAAGTAGATGTAAAGATTAAATGTAAATAATATCATTAACTCGTTTGTTGTCACGTAGTTTTTCATAAACATTTTCGGCAAATTTCAAACCATGAAAACCGGGTAAAAATAAAGCTAGAAAAGTACAAAGGGATATTCTCCTTCAACCGATACCTGTTTGCATTAGAAGAAGATAAACTAGAAAAACTAATACAAGTCAAAGTTAGGCAACAAAGATTCAGAAAACAGGCACACTTTTTAATATGCTGATATAACTTTTTAATTGATAAATACCTGAAAGCTGGAAAGAAGGATGAATTATACTGATCCATAAAAAAGGGGATAAGGCAGACTGCAAAACTACCGCTGCATTTCAATTACCAGCATTCTCAGTAGATTGTACCTACAGAAAAGTTATGAAAACTCTAGTCGAAAACGAATATGATCCACTTGGGCTGGAATAGCAAACAGGATTTCGAGATTAACGATCTTGCATTGACCATTTTAATTCTACTAAATTAAAGAAGGGTGGCTAGGGATATAGCACAAGAAGGTATAGGTATAGGAAGATATCACAAGAACTTAGAAGATCATAGAACCACGAATGTCGAGAAAAACAGACAAAAGGAAAATGATGTACCAGAAGACTCCGACGACTTAAACCAAATATGGAAAGAACTTAAGACTGCATTTCTAAAAGCTGAAGACCACCTTAAATACACGAATCAAAGCGGCAAGAAACCATGGATAACTAATGAAATATGAGAAATGATGAATGTGAGACAACACAAGAAAAAAGACTGGAATAAATATAAAGAAATACAAAGACTAATAAGAAAAAAGATAGTGAAAGCAAAAGCACAGTGGCTTGTAGAAACTTGCGAAGAGATAGAAGACCTACAGAATAAACATGATGAAAGACTTCTCCATAAGTAAATTAAAGACATGTGTGGGATCAGAAACGCTAGGCAGTGTGGCACAATAACAAGCACGGATAATAGAGTCCTGACCACAATAGAAGAAATAAGCGTTGAATGGCGAACATACATACAAAACTTATTCTCAGACGAAGAACAATAAATATTGATAGACAAACAAACATCGAAAATAACGACTTGCCCATCTTAACATCAGAAATAAAATACGCCTTAAAAAATATGAAAACCGGAAAAGCCTCTGGACCTGACTACGTTCATAGTGAAATTATACAACTTTTGGAAGAAGACAATTTAGAACTATTATCAAGACTCTTCAACAGTATATACCAGACTGGTACAATTCCACAAGATTGGTTAACGTCTACGTTTGTGCCTATACCTAAATCAAACTACGCAAAAAAATGTAACGACTTTCGATTATTAAGTCTCATGCCCCATATTCTGAAGCTATTTCTAAAAATAATCCATAACAGAATTTACAAAAAATGCGAAGAAGATATTGGTCCGGAACAATTTGGCTTTCGAAACGGTATGGAAACTCGAGAAGCTTTGTTCAGTTTCATTGTTTTCATGCAAAAGTATCGGGATCAACAAAAAGATGTCTACTTGTGCTTTATAGATTATGAAAAGGCTTTTGATAAAGTCAAACACGATCAGCTAATAGAATCCAAAGAGGAGTTAGACAAGTTTGTATACTATCACCATTATTATTCAACTTGTACTAAGAGGACATCTTTGCACATGTTCTAGATGAAGCACAAGAAGGAATAAAAGTCAATGGAAAAATCGTGAACAATATCAGGTATGCCGATGATACTGATTGCTGGCAGTGAAGAAGAACTACAAATTGTGTTAACCAAAGTAGTGCGAGAAGGAGAACTATACGGCCTTAAGGTGAATGTAAAAAAAAACCAAAACAATGGTAATTAAAAAAAAACACACACCAGTTATAAACATACTAGTCAACAACAATCTAGTTGAACAATTAAAATAGTAATAAGTATCTAGGCTGTTGGATACATGAAACCTTAGACCAAGAACAAGAGATTAAATGTAGAATAGAACAGGCAAGAAACACCTTCTTAAAGATGCGACAGTTACTCACTACCCGTAATCTTGATTTGTCCCTACGATACCGTATGATAAAGTGTTATGTATATAGTGTACTATTAAACGGCGTGGAAACTTGGACGTTAACAGTCAGCTCGTTACGACGTTTATAGAGCTTTGAGATGTGGGTATTTCGTCATATGCTGAAAATTCCATGGACCGACCGCGTTAGAAATGAAGAAGTTTTAAGGCGTATGAATAGAGAACGTGGACTCACAGAAATTGTCAAGAAGCGTAAAACGTCTTATTTTGGACACATATTTATACACGACAGGTATAACTTCCTTCAGCTTATTATAGAAGGGAAAATAGTAGGCAGACGCGGCCCGGGTAGACGACAAATGACCTGCGCAACATCAAAGATTGGACAGGATTAGACTTTCAAAGTTTAATAAGGAAAGCCCAAAATAGGGAAGACTTTGCAGAGGTCATCGCCAACCTTCTCTAAGAAGACGGTACCTAAAGAAGAAGACGTACTTATCGTGTCTCAATATGTGGCGTAAATATTTAAGTTCTTTTTGCCAATTTTCGGGACACCCACATTTATATAAATTATAATACGAGTTTAATTAATTGACTTGTCTTGTATTGTAATTCTGCTGCACATGTGAGATTTATCTTAAGTTGCAGATAACAGCAAATATTTAAAAAATGATTACAACTTTTATATCGATCGGAAGATAGTTGGCACTTGACGATAAGATAAATACATTCAATATTTATATCAAATTCTTAGTGAGGTAAAGCGTTTGGATATACCCTCAACTATGGATATTGGGTGAGTCAGTAACAATAATAAAAATAAATTTATATAAAAAATGTTATTTTATTGTAATAAAACTTGCATAAAAAATTCTAGTTATATTTATTTGAAATAGATTGATTTTTATAGTGTTTTATTTACATAAAAGCACTAAAATATTAAGTTTATTACGAAGTACGATTTTATTCTGGTTTAATGCAGATTCATATATCTAGGATGCTCGGTAAAAGTCAATTTAGTCAACTTTTCAGGAGAAGTAAAAAACGATAAATAATTTTGTTCTGAAGCTAATTAATTGTCATATCTCCTAAATTGTAGTACACAAGAATTGTTATATTTACCTATTTTACTTTGTAAGCACTAATCACGAACAAAGTATATATATATATATATATATATATATATATATATATATATATATATATATATTTCTATAAATAAATGGAAATTACAAAAAAATGTGACATATTATTTGGACCACACATACCAGATGACTTATGCTATTTTGTTTAGCCCAAAAAGCTGTTCTTTATTAAAAAATAAATAATTAAAACATATTTATGCAATATTAAAAAAGACATATAAAAACATAGGAATAATGTTAATACGGTTTCGGCAGACCAATGGCTAGGTCCGTTATTGGAGAAAAGTATTACTCTGCGTCAGATGAATCTTCATCATCTGGAATCGCATCAGCGGCTTTAAAGTTTTATAAAAATCGTGAAATACTCAACTTATCAGAGAAAGAAGATCCAAAATATTCGTTTTATTCTGCGTTGATATAGCAAAAGTGCTTTTATACAAGTTGCTGGGTACCAACCTAGCATTAATTTGTTCTCTACGTAGTAGAGCCCTTTTTGATCAAGTTATGTTTTATAAAGAATCATTCACTTTTCTTATGTATAACGAAACCAGTTCACATCAAACCAATTTAAAGGATTTCCTCTTGTATCTTTTTTACGCATTAGCCGGTTACTTTTCAAAAGATCTGAAAATTTAAGAAATTACCACGGTAAAGTTCTACAACATTGAATTTCTTCTTTTTTTCCTGTACTTTTCACAAGCTGATACCAGTCGTGCGGATGGCTAATTGGAACACTTAATCTTTTTTTTGCTTTTCGATCAATCCATGATCAATATCGCACTGCATATGACTGTGTCCACTTACCATGAATTTATGGTCAATAACTTCTAAATTAATGTTATTTTGCATTGCTACTAAAAATTAAATTGGCATTAAATTTACCCCGATTTCAAAATTTCAAAGAAAATTTTTAAATTTTTAATTTAACTCAACTGCCACCGTGTTCCGGAGGGCACGTACAGCCGGTGGTCCGGCTACGTAAATGGCCGTTAAGTCATGTTAGAGGCGCTTGCGCGATCTGAAAACGCTAACACTAGATCTTAGCCACAGAGTTACACGAACCTACTTACTCTTTCTTACCCCGATTTAATAAACTCAATGCAATCTTCGATGTTATCATTTTTAAAGATCAATTGACCATACGAAACAATACAATTTTTTGGACGCCTTAGTTTCTCTTCTTCTTGCATTCAGTGTCTCCTGTGGAATTTGCTGATCAATATGGCTATTTGCACTTTCGAAACTGCTGCATGGAATAATTCGTCCGATTTCATTCCAAACCATTCATGAAGGTTTCTTCATGAATAGTTCGGAAGCCAAGAAATTCTTCTACTTCCCACGCTTTTTCGACTAACGATCTTTCTTTGCATTATAAGCTATAGAAATTCATATCTTATGCCTCTCAAGATGTGGCCAAGAAACTCAAGTTTTATCTTCTTTATAGTAAACATAATTTCAGGTTCAATATTAAGTCTTTCCAGCTCTGCCCGATTCGTGATGCTATCCGTCCAGGAAACTCTGAGAACGCCCCTGTAGGCCCATATTTCAAATATCTCTATATTTTGAAGGTGTTCCTTATATCGTGTCCAGCTACCTTATACAAGTATAGAAAATAAATAATTCTTCTTTTGGTGCCTATTTATTTCGAATATTGGCCTATCCTTCTGGCTATAATTATTTTATTAACGATGATGCTTTAAATAGATTAGTTGTTGTTGTGGAAAACCATTTCCTCAGGTTTTTTAACCATAAGTTCTTCTCCCAATTTCTGGCTTTCCTAATACTTTACCTTGAAGGATTATTTTCAGTAATCTGTATTTAGTGCCGTTTCTAATTATGCGTCCAAGATATTCTACCTTTCTCCTTTTAATCGTATACATTATTTCTCTTTCTTTCCCCATTCTTCGCAGTACAGTCTCGTTGGTTATCTTGTCCGTCCATGATGTTCTTAGGATTCTTCTGTATAGCCGCATCTCGAAGGCTTCAAGTTTTTTCTCCATCGCTTCAGTGAGTGTCCTGGATTCAACTCCGTAGTATAATATCGAGAAGATATAACATCGTAGGTGCCTTCTCTATTCTACATTTTACTTCTTGTGAGTTATCCCATTGTTCGTTTACTATTGTTCCAAGATAGGTAAACTGTTTTACTCGGTCTACTGGTGTATTTCTGATAAGCAGTTGGACGTCTCTAATTTTATTTTTGCTGATGACCATAAATTTAGTTTTTGATATGTTTACTTGTAGTCCAAATCTTTCACTTACTTCATTTACTTTGTTTATTAGTTACTGTAAACTGTTTAAACTATTTGCAAAAGTAACGGTGTCATCTGAAATATATCTGAAAGTATACATCCTTGTCGAACGCGTCGCAGAATCTGGATCGCTTCCGTTGGTTCATCTCCAAGATTTGTTCTTATTGTGGCTGATTGGTTCCAGTATAAATTTTGTATCATACGCCGGTCTTTATTATCTATTTGGGCTTTTATTAGAACATCCATCATTTTTCGGTGTTGAACTGTGTCAAATGCTTTTGGTAGTCCACAAAACAGGTGTAGATATCGCAAGTCATATTTCTGCATCTTTAGAATAATACCTGTAGACTAAACAGTGCACCTCTCCTATCTACGGCTCTTATGAATCCAAACTGTGTGTCTTGTATTCTCTCTTCGCATGGCTTGTATATTCTGCGATGTATAATGTTAAGAAAAAGTTTTAGGGTATGGCTCATTAGACTTATTAGCCTATATTTTTCGCACTTTTTCACTCCCTGTTCCTTTGGTAACGTAATAAATTCTGAAACTAGCCAACTAGCATTTTTTCTCAAGTTCTTTCTGTTTGGCTTCTCTGATCATTATCTGTATATCTCGTTGTAATGTTTTATACATAATTATTGTTCTTGTTTTTCCTTCTTTCTTCCAGAAAGAAGGAAATAAGCTCTGTCGTCATCTATGTCTTATTCTTACCTTCTTCGTTGTTTTCATAAAATTATCTTTAATGTTGTCTATCGTTTTATTTAGGAATTCTATCTTCTCTTCTGTGCCTTCCGTTGTATTATCGATTTCTTTGATGTTTCTATTTATTGTTTTGCTGACTATTTCTTTTACTTCACTATATTTCAGTTTTCCCATGTCATGTTTTTTACAGATTTTCCACGCCAACTAAAGGATTGTGGTCAGATTGAATATCAGCGCCTGCTAAGGTGTTAACACTGTTAAAGCTATTTCGATATCTTTTGTTAACAAGTATGATAGTCTATTTGGTTTCTTATAATAACATCTTCTCCGTTGTTTCTAGGTGATTTCCACGTATACAGGCCTCTAGGTTGTAATTTGTAAAATGTGTTTAGCACGAATAAATCATGTTCAGTTGCAAAGATATAATACCATGCAAAGAAATAATACCTTACCATTCTGATTCTTAGAGTCATAGAAAGATACGGTGTTGTATGTCAATAGTTTTTTTTATTTTGACGAACGCGGCTCGCGCTTATTCAATGCATGAACGAATTTCTTCTGAATGTTGGTTATTCTCATTGACAACAGTTTCAAGATATTTGTACAGCGAAACCCGCTCAATGACCTGCCCATTAAAACATAATTGTCCACAGTTGTTGTTATTATTTTTTAAACAACTATCATTTTGATTTTCCTGATATTGATATATCAACCATATGTCATACTAACCATAGATACTTAATCAAAGAGTCTCTCTAGATCTACCAAGTTGTTGGCACTTATAGCTATATCGTCAGCATATCTGATGTTGTTGACAAGAACTCCATTTATCGTTATTCCAGCTGACTCATCTTCTAATGCTTCACGGATAATATATTCAGAGTATAAATTAAATAGCATTGATGACAGAATATATCCCTGTCTTCGCCGTTCTGAATGCTTATTTCCTCTGACAAGAAGAAAATCTTTGAGTTTTATTCTTGCCGTTTAACCCAAGTGTAATCTTGATATTATTTGAACATTTCGTTAATCAATGTTTAGTTTTTACAAGATTTCAACTAACTTCCCGTGATTAACATTGTCAAATATCTTAGTATAGTCAATGAAGTAGACATCCATATCTTGGTTAAAAGCTGTGCATCTTTGTGGCATTACATTAAAGGCAAACAGTGCTTCTCTGGTTTCCAAATCAGTGCGCCATTCGAACTGTGTATGTGATATTTTTATCTTTTACATTTGTTGTAAATTCTGGTGAGTATAATTCGTAGAAAGACCTTTAATACATGACTCAATAGTTTTTTAAGCTAGATCATAGCAGTTTGTAGGACTTCTTTGGAATGGTGGCAAAGGTAAAGATTAGCCATTCTTTTTTAATTATCTAAGTTCTATATATACAGTTGAAAAATCCATCAAAACAGATATAGATTTACCATCTAGTATTCTTAAGAGCTCACAATAAATCTGATCTGGCCCTACTGCTTCCCAATTTTTTCTATTTTTATGGCATTTTTAATTCATCAGGTGTTATTGGAGGTGCATCTTCCAAAAGTGTTAAGACACAATATAATAGATATTACTATTTTAAATAAATTGTCAGTTAATGTAAAACAAATTAGTTTTATTCTCAGTGCATTTCCTAGTTTATTGGAAACATATATTACGGATAAACCAATTAATCTAATTAGGAATTTTTTAAATAAGATTATCGTGTCACAATATCTAGATTATTTACATTTACAGTAAGTGATAAAAAATATACATTATTATGTAATATTTTTCAATTCAATTTTCAAATCTTTGTACTGATTAGATAATTATATAAACAAATAGATAATTATATTAAATTCCAATATGACAATTGATAATATTTTGCAAAAAGTGTCCATGCTAGAGCGGCATGTTCGTTGTGAACTGGACTGCCAACAATAATATGGTTCACAGATAAAATCAAGGAAGATACATCAGGAATAACACATGAAAACTTTGGAAGTGTTTGCAGAAACGATAGGTGCAAAACTTAAGGTTATTAACTTACTTTAAAAAAATTAATATGTACCCAATCTATCACGACACAGGAAGGATATAGTCCTTCTTTCCATCTTCTTTTCGGATTTCCTCTACCTCTCTTTTCTTCAACTTTTCGTCCCAAATTGTTTTTGTTTCGACATCTGACGTGACCAAACCATTGAAGTCTTTGTTTTTGAACCTTTTTTTAAACTGTAGGCACCCGGCTCTTTCCTTAATGACGTCATTCCTGATTTTGTCCCTTCTAGTCTTACCCAATATCCATAACATTTTCATTTTCACTATCTTCTTTTCCTGAACCTTCTTTACAGACAACATTTTATCACCGTACACCAACACAGGCCTCATCAGCGTCTTGTATATCTTTCCTTTCATCCCTTTACCGATATTTCAATCATATCTCTTGTCTATTGAAGTTAGCAACGCTGTATATCCTTTCCGTCCCCTCGGATGCTTCTAACTCTTCATACAGTTTTGTAGACGATCTTTTCTAAACAGTTTCTACAACACGCTTTGTTTCCTTCTTTGTTACCTTGTATGTATACTTATCTTACTCTCTTTTAGACCTCTCATACCTCTTTCTAGCCCCTCTCTCCTCCCTAACCTTCTCTTGCACTTCGTCGTTCCACCACCAAGCTTCTTTGTTGCTAGGAGGCTCCTTACCAGATGTTTTTCCTAGCACCTCCTTTCCCACTTACACCACAACTTTGCTGTTGGCTTACTACCAGCCATTTTCCTGTCTTTTTCCTCAAACTCTTCCAGCACTCTACTCTTGAAGACTTTTGCCAAATCTTTATCCTTTAACTTCCACCTACGTTTTGATGTCCAACTTGCTTTTATTTTCTCCGTATCCATTATCACCGGTCGATGTTGACTAGCTATACATTCATCCTTTATCAGTATACAGTTGGTAACCCTTTTTAGCTGGCTTCTTCTACATAGCCCAAAATATATTTTACTTTCTCTTCCCCCTCTACTACAGGTAAGTAATATTATGGTCTTTAGTCTTCATAAAGAACGTATTATTCACAGTCAAATTCCATGCCACTGTAAAATCAATCACAATCTTTCCTTCATAATTTCTTATTCCTATGCCGCAATCTCCATGAACTCTTTCTTAAAGTCTTGAAATTTTTCTCTTTGACAAAAACAGAAATTTATAAAAATCCTTTGCACCTTTGGGAATTAACTTAAACATATTTTTTATTTGGTAGTTCTACATATGATAAGGATTTACCGTCTGGCCAAAGAAGCAGTAGCTGTACATTATTTAACCTTTTCCCCACCTTTCCCGAATTTTTCAATATTAACATATTGTGGTTTTTGATTGAAATCTGGTTTTATTATTAACATAATTGGTTGTTGCTTGAGAATTTTAATTTCGTGACAAGCCAACCATGACACTTTATTTTTTACCTCATCAATTTTTCGATTCGTGATATACTAGCAAATTTTCGACATAAACAAAATCATATTTTTGGGTCGCACAATCAAAAACTTTCTTTTCTTTTACATTTTGTTATTATTTCGATATAATCACTATCATTGTATAGCCTCTCTTGTAGTTTAGGTGTTGACTAGTCGTCTCCAAACTAAGAGTCATTGAGCAAAACGCTATGTTCAGATATTAGGAACCATATTGTCAATGTTTCAAGAGTTGGATAAATAAGTAAGGCGTGGGTAAGTAAAAGGAGTTCAACACTGCGATTTTGTTCTCTACATAAGTCAGATTACAGTCTTAAATCCTTAACAGAGTCTCGAATATGTTCTCGAATGTTTTAGACATGAGCCAACGTTCTGGGTACCTCTATGTTCTATATTCTCTGTCCAAACAATAAAAATTTGCTGATTTTGGCTGTTAACATAAATTCATCACAAATTGTTGGAAGATTTTTTTTAATTCAACATCTATGCAATTTTGTGTAATCTGCAATGTTCTAAGAAATGTGATTTTGCAGATTTCTTTACCGCTGATAAAGTATTTTTTGGTAAAATTCCTGCGCGAAGTATTCATTGTGTATCTTCGTTTTTTAAAATTTCCTTAACACAGGAGTTTATCAATGCAAACCTTGCTGGAAATTATCCCAATATCTTCTTCGACAGTTACAATATCTGTAAATTTTTTTTACGTTCACATCTTAAGTTCTCAGCAAAATTTTTAGGAGAAATCTTACGTTTAGCAGAAAAAAACATGAAAATATTTTTTACAAGATCAGACCTTAGGCTGCAGCTTATAATGGAAGAAAAAGTACAGGGCAAAAGATCAGTAGGAAGACGCCAGAACTCGTGGCTGAAAGACCTGAGGTGATGGTTCGACAGCTCATCCGCAGAAATCTTTGGCGCAGCAGTTTCCAAAACTACAATTGCCATTTGGATCGCCAAACTTCGAAAGGAGACGGCGCCATTAGAAGAAGCAACAGAAAAATAGAGCTTGTTTGTATTACAACTGTTTTTTCGTATTTTACAAGTTCGTAGTGCGAATTTCCACTTTTTCCTCGTTTTGGACGACCCTTCGTAACTTTAATTGTAGCTAAATGTAAAGTCTTCTTCTTCACCATCACAAACTTGGTCTTTATCAGATCGTGGGTATTCACTACTAAATTTGCCTCTAGTAGGACGTTACATTCTGAAAAAGAGTATGAAACCATTTAAAGTTAGCAACATTGAGTTATTCTCATATTAAAACATATTAAAAAAAATGTCGTTTGAAACAAAAACATGACAGCATAACTTATTTTTAGCAAACTAAAGCGGGTTAACTCGTTATTGCCAATTAAACTATTCAGTATTTACTGTTTGTGGCTTAACAAAAAGAGGCAACAAGTGATACACAGTACACTTGGGACTTGAATGATTTTAACTTATGATGAAGTACATGTTTACATTACAAATACATAAAATGTGGTATAGTTTATTTCACGAAAAATGGTTGAGTGCTTAGTCAACATTAGTTGAGCAGGTAATATTCAGGTAAACTTAAAGCTACTGTGAAGTGTCGTTATCTTGTCTGTATAATAAATTCCTAATAAATTAGGTAATATAAAAACGATTAAAAAATCGTATAAAATTATAAAAACGATTAGAATACATTTTATTTCATAAAGTTGTAAACATTTTAACAGTGAGTTTCACTATCAATGATTGATCTTTTAATGACCACAATAAATTTGTTGATCATTAAGTATTTCCTGGAATAATTATACAGGTTCCCTCTATTATGTATAATTTGTAAAAGTATATAAAACCGATGAGAAATTTTTAAATATACATTTTGTTTCATTTAGTTGAAAGTGTTACAAGTGTTACCAGTGTTATACCTATTTATACCTATAAAACAGCATTATGTGGCGTCCGTGAAAAAACATTGATGGTGCTTCTTTCAGTGTTCCAGCAAAGAAAACGCATTTATCTGCTGACGCTAGAGAACTCGTAAAAACAATATATAGTTCTTTACTTACAAGAGGACTTACTGCTAATACTGCTGCCAGTGAAATATCTGATTTAACGAAAATACCTCTAACCACAGTGAAAAGAATTACATCAAATCCCATTAAGTCAAGAAGGAAGCGTAAGGATGTCGGTTCTACCAAATGTATTGACGAAAGTGATAAGGACTTAATAAGACGAGAAATT
Organism: Diabrotica undecimpunctata; assembly: GCF_040954645.1. Classification (NCBI taxonomy): domain Eukaryota; kingdom Metazoa; phylum Arthropoda; class Insecta; order Coleoptera; family Chrysomelidae; genus Diabrotica; species Diabrotica undecimpunctata. The sequence goes on from NC_092803.1 coordinate 192,108,606, forward strand.
TACACAATGTACGAAGAGCAACGAATACCTAAATTAGATGCTTTAAAACAACGGCTTACTAATGATGATATACAAATAAACTGTAGCCGCATTAGTCTTTGGAGGATTTTGTCTAAAATGATCGACCAGATCGAATACAGAAGATCGACCAATAATTTATCTGGACGAGACATGGTTTGACACTCATGAAACACCATCCACAGGATGGTCCGATTCTTCCAACAGGTGTCAAACAAAAGCTCCATCAAACAAAGGGAAAAGAATAACAATTTTACATGCAGGATCAGAAAATGGTTGCGTCCCAAATGCCTTATGGCTTTCTGCAAAGAACATTAAAGACTCCTGCGTGGACTACCATGAGGATACAACGGCAGAGCTTTTGAGCAATGGTTTAAGAATTGTCTTATACCTAACCTTCCTCAAAATAGTGTGATAGTAATGGACAATGCAAGTTACCACAGTCGTCAATTACATAAGTCTCCAAGTGCAAATAACACGAAAATTGAAATTCAAAACTACCTGTTAGAAAACGATATATATTTTGAAGAAAGTTATTTAAAAAATTAACTGTTAGAAGTGTTAAAATCATTTTCTATTAAAAAAGTATATGTTTGTGACGCATTAGCCGAGGACATGGGACATACAGTGTTACGGCTTTCGCCCTACTATTGTTTATTTAATCCCATAGAGCATATGTGGCACCAACTAAAGTCAAATGTTAGGTCACAAAATGTTTCTCCGACTTTAAGTGGTAGTGTAGTCGAATTAATAAGGAAATGTGTTGATGATATCTCCTCAGAAAGTTGGAAAAATTCAGTACGCCATGAAATGAACGTAGAAAATTCATATGTTACTTGGAATCACATAATTAAACCAATTGTTATTAATATTGAAGAGGATAGCGACAGCGAAACAGAATTAGGTATTTAGGAATTCATAAATATATTTTGGTTATTTTGGGTATTTTTTTTTGTAAATATTAACTTGTATCTATTTTTCTATATTTTTTTTCAATTCATCTATTTTTTGTACATTATGTATTCGTTTTTATGTATATACTGTAAATAGAACTATTATTACTGTACATTTTTAACGATATTCGATTAGGAAGAGCAAAAACTTTTAAACACGCCAGTTTTTTGCTGACAGTCCCAAGCCTGTAAAAAGTGTGAAGGAAAGTACCTTTCTGAATTTAGATCCATATACTACAATTATTCACGTAGAACAAAAAAACTACTTTCTTCATGTTAAAAATTGTTCAATTATCAAGTATATTAACTCGAATAACCTGAAAATACCATATGAAATAATTTAATAAATTTTTATAATCGTGTATTACACAGCTACCAATGAAATATATTAAATAACAAACTTTCTGAAGTGCGACCCTGTGTACTTCGGTAGTTTATTGAAACACTCTTGTATACACAATAGGATCAACTCAGGTAACCATTAAGCACTCAACCATTTTTCGTGAAACAAACTATAACTCGATTTTAGAAAAAATATGGTTTGATTCATTTTTGCCTAGCACCATCTATTTAGTATATTAAATAGCTTCTAGCTTTTTAGTACATATGAAATATAATATAATATGATCAAACTGGACGGTCGTAATAAGTAGGCATCAAAATAAATATTATGCCAGTTAATATATAAATCTCATTTATATGATATAACCATATACTTGCTTATTCATATATTATATACTCATTAAAATGTGGCTGTTAGTTTATATAATAGTTAATTAAAAGTTGTGGTGGTGCCGCATGATAGTAAACAAACAAATGTGGGGTCATTAAAGGCTAAATTAATGTATATATAAATTTTAATATCAGTGAAACTTTCAGAAAACGAAAATTCGTGTGAAAATTGTAAGAGCATAATATAAAATAAGGATATGACTTTTCTCAGAGCCTTCTTTCAATCGTGACGTGTTGTTGTTGCGTTTAGGCGTGCTGAGAATTATTGCCTGCAATTTGAGCTAGCTGCCATGATTGTATTAGACAAATGTGCACCTGTTATGATTTTTTTTTATTTAATTCCCTAGTAAAGATTGGCATTCTCCCCTGTTTGGACATTATTCAAATTTGACAATTCAATCAAAGAGTGAACCATCAGTCAAACATAAGTGAAGATTACTTGTTAGTTCTGGAACCTTCCTAATTAAATTAAACTAAAAAAATTATAATAAAAAAATTTATATTCAAAAGATCTTGTTATATTCTACCATTTACTTATCAACTACTACTTACCGCACTAGAATTAAGGTGAACTTTAACTAAAGGTAAAACAATATATGAAGACCGATAAGTAAGTAAGCGATGATCAGTGGACCTCAAACAGTGGCTTTAAAATTTAATTCCAATCACTTAAAAAGTAAATGATTTAATTTAAAAATTAATTTAAGGATGTTGAATTTTGTTTCATTAAAGGCAAATGTTTGTTTATATACAGGGTGTGTGAAAAGAAGCGGGAGAGTCAAATATTTCGCGAAGCCAACAACGGATCAAAAAACTGAAAAACAGATATTTATTATTTTTTAAAAATATTTCGAATGACACCAAACACAATCCTTTAACCACCCCTATCAAAGTTAAACAGGGGCAATTTTCAAATCTTGAATGGGAATCCTCATTTTTTATTGCAGATTTGGATTCCTATAAAAAAATTATAAGATTATAATCTTATGATTTTAAGATAAGATATTATAAAATAATTTTTCGTCTTTCTTTGTCTTTCGGCAAGTTCGGAATTAACGTCTTATCAAAACATTCTTCATATAGATCCCCATTTATTTCATCATGTTAATAAGCGGTTTACTTCTTGGCCAAACAAGCTGATTCGGCCCATGCCACAAAACCAGTTTCGCTTTCAGTATAAAGAAGAACAAACCGACGACCTCTTTGGGTTGGAGCTTTCAGTACATTAGATAGCCCTTTTATGAAGACATCTCGTGGATTCTTAATCGTTGTGTCTCTTCATTCCTTTTTGGCTGAAGCACCGACGTTATTCCACGACTCATCGGTATAAACAAGGTTTACAGTATCGTCCGCAATGTTTTTATTTGTCTGAGATACTCGTGTCTTCAGGATATGATATCTTTTCTTTCCATCATTATCGAATCTCGACCTCTTTTACATTATTCAAAACCCGTGTCATTTAGTAGCCTATGAAATGTGGTTTTTGAAAAAGCTGGTAGGTCCTTATCATCCTTCACTCTGTTCATTATACTGTCGACGGTTGGTGGTATGTTTTAATTTTCCTTATTCGAGATTTCATTCTCCCATCGTAAGTATTCTCACGTGAATTGAACTGGAAACTGATTTTCTTCCTTTTTTGTACCGGTTTCAGTTCGCCTTGCTGGGCCATTTCGCGGATATCATAAATTTTGCGAACACTCACACCGCACATTTTCGAAACTTTTTCCACGGTAATATAGTCAAGCTGTCACCATTTTTAAAGTTCAGATAGTTAGAAAATAGTTCAATACATTTAATACCACATGTTTTACTTGCACACTAAGAGTCATACCCTGTTTGAAATTCACTACAGATACTGGTAACTGCTGAATGATGTAGGTACAACCATTTTTGATCTAGTGGCCAGTACCTAAATCGACAAAGAGACATATTTGCTTTGCGTGGACAATGGGGATTAAAACTAGTTGGCTTCTATTATTAATGACTTTATAATGATCTTTATTTCACAAAGAATGAGTTTACAATAGAAGCTATTGAAAATTGCTAAATATAGATAAGCTATCGACAATGAGTTTTTGATATATTTTATTTTTTTTTATAGTATTTTTCTTCATGTTCTTCATTGTTTTGTTCGACAATATAACACTATTAGTTTATACATTGTTACATACACGGCTTGTTGCAACTCATTCTTCAGGGCAAGGTATTTGGAAAGAGAAGACCAGGGAGAAGAAGAATATCTTGGCTTCAAAACCTGAGAAAGTGGTTTAATACATCGACAACCGGACTATTCAGAATAGCAGCAAGCAAAGTTAGGATAGCCATGTTGATCGCCAACATCCGGAACGGATAGGCATCGTAAGAAGAAAAAGAAGTTTATACATTGATGATTGAATCATGCTTTAGTTGAAACAACAATGATAGTCTTTTATACAACCGTAGGCAATTGTTGTGTGCACGTATATTCAAGGAATTCTTAAATCCGGTCCTGATACGCTGCTCGGGGCAAACCGGCAACGTGGTCGGCTATTCTCCCGTAAGAAGTACATTCCCTATCTTACCTGCACTGCATTCCAACTTCCAACTATAGCTTCTACTATAGTAACTTTTATAAAAACATGTTTCGGATTGTTGATAAAGGGCGCTCTAATTGGAAAAAAAGGATTTATCGTGATACCTTAGGAAAAATATAAAAACAGCATTATATCTCGAGAAATACACTTTCAAATGAGAAACTAAAAAACATGTTTTTATTATTTTTCAAAAATATATCGAATGGCACCAAACACGACCCTATACTCCCGCCCCCTGGAAATGGGTCGGAGGACAACTTAAAAAACTTTGAAAAGGAAACTATATTTTTTATTAAAGATTAGGATTTTACGTAAAAAGTAAACAAGTTTTATCTATATTATTTTTTGATTTGCTATAGATTGCACTGTAATCACAGAAAAACATATACAGTAACAATTATAATTTTCCTATAGGGGGTTGAAAGGGGGGGATTGAACAATTATTGGGCTTGGGGATAGGACAAGCCAAAAAAATCGAAACTTTTTCGAACGGCTATTCGTGTTTTGGTTGGAGAGCAAGGCCATCGATAGGGATTCCTTATGTTTGGGGAGATCTTACCTTAGATTTTAATACAAAAACACTGTCCAACACCAAATGGAGGTTGAAAAACAACAAAACTGGGCCTCAGGTTATTCTGGATGATAAAAATATGATTCTTCAAAACTCGGCTGCTTATTTTTTACTCAACACCATGTAGACTGCTGTTATCAAAATCACTTGACACGGAATACAGCAACTACCCGGTGAATATCTCACTTTGAAAAGACTGCCACATAGCATTTTAAGCTTAAAATCACCTCCTTCTAACAAAGTCTCATAGAATTACTTTTGCCGTTTTTTAAAACTCTCTCTGAGAACCATGTTTTCCCGTTAAGTCTCTAAGTTGTTATCTTGACCGTATCGAATTCTCGATGACGAATTCGGACTTAAACAATAAAATCGACTGCTTGGGTGGCCAGTCCACCGAAAAGTGGCTTCATCCTCAAAATCAGTACAAACATAAACGGAAAGATTCCTGCTTATTTTCTGCGTAGATATTTAGGCGGAATCAAGATCAATCGAAAGAGCAATTATAATTATTATAAACAGACTCGAAAATGCTTACATTACTATTCTCAGAGAACTCAGCAAACTAATTTTTATTGTACTAAAAACAGTTTTTTAAGAATATTTGGTAAAATCAGTACTTGATATAAAAACTTAGGGTTCGTATTAAAGATTTTAAAGTTGTTACTGTCACCAATCTCAGGGTGTAGGATGGGGGTCATAATATATTGTCATTCGATATATTTTTAAAAAATATTGAATACGTAGGTTTCAGTTTTCCATTTGGAAGTGTATTTCTCGAGATATTAAGTCGTTTCCATAATTTTCCTCGGATATAAGGACAAATCGTTTTTTCTGATATAGTGCCATCAGTAATTTCAAAAAATATATCAGGATCGCCAAGAAGAATATAATAATATATTTATTATTTTAATACTATTCAGTCCAGTTTTTGTTTCTTCCAATTCGACAACATCTACAGTATGATCACAACAACTTCTTAAACATATTAATATTTTTATTGATAATATCTTTATAAAATCATTTATATATAAAAATTTAAATATTTACTGTGATCTTTTTCTGATTTCAGAGCCAGTATAGGAAGCTTAACGTAAGTGTGTATAATAGTTTGTTTCGCACCGCCTAGATTCATATTTTTAGGTACATTCAGGAACAGATTGAAGAGGAAAAAGAGGAAAAAGAACAAGAAGTATTGATAACAAAAAAGAAGTCTATTGGCCAATATGAAAGTGACTGTTTTAGATGTTTATTACCACAGGTATTTATTTGGTAGATTCTTTGTATTTGTCTACGTTATATAAGGAAATGCGTTTAAAAGACAAATAAATAAACTGGTAATCAAAAAGGAGAACTGCCCTCATATTTATAGCTTTTATGAAAATATATTTAGTCTTTTAGGGAATAAAATCTCTAGCACTTAAAAAAGATTAAAACATTATTTTAAATATTTTTTTACTTCATAAATAAATTCAATGATTTATTGATTAATTTTTAAATATTCCCAATAAAATAAAAAACGAAATACCTTGAAAAACAGTAAAAAATAATGAAAGTTTTAATCAAACCATAACATAACCTTAAAATATGAACATTCATAGTAAATATCTTAATACTTTAATATTCTTACCTCACAAATTCACCCACAACAAAGTGGATTCGCGTCAGATTCGCATCAGTCGCGTAGATTCAAAACCCGACAAGTCACAATTTTTTCAAAACCTTTTTTATTAGATATAAGAATTTGAAATACAAAAGCCGACACTTCCAATCCGCCAATAGACGCGTAGTATTTTACTCGCCACCTGATTTCGGTTGACAACGTGATAGCCAAGCAGATCAGTTTAGTTTATGCTTTTAAGTAAGTTGTTTGCAGTGTGTGTAATAAATTTCTAAAATAATGGATTCATTGGCAACTTTAAATACTGTTGGACAGTTTATTAATGTAAAACAGTGTGATGTGACAAAGGCTCGAAAAAGAGCGAAGGTCGAAACAAGAAGAGAAGAGGCAAAACGTGCAAGGTATAACCTATAATATTACAATAAATTAGTACATTATTTGTGATGAAATAATTATTTTTAGGTATGCTGCCAAAACATTACCTGTGTACCCCACTTGCGGCCATAAGGGAAAGCCATATCAACCATTTCAATGTACATCTCATCTGTCCATGAACGATGTAAGAGACTTTAATTCAGCTTTTTATCAAAATAAGGATAAAAGGGGATAAGACATGTTCATTTTACGCCACATTGACGCACATATCCCGGTAAAACAAGGGAAACGAACAGCCAACAAAAATAAACCAAAATCTTGTATTTTATCCTACAAATTGAAGAGAAGTGACAGCCTAATTGTTCCTGTATGTCGAACAGCTTTCCAAGGTATTCTGGAAATTAAAAAAGATAGAATTTTAAACATTGTGACAAACTACAAAAAGCATATTCCTACCGAAAGAAGGGGCGGAGATCGAATTGGACAAAAAAACGAAGGCAAAAAACAATTTATAAAAAAATTCATCGAGTCCCCAAAATGTGCGGAATCTCATTATTGCCGTTCAAAAACATTCAACAGAACTTATTTGCCTGCTGAATTAAGCATCTCAAAATTATGGAGAATATACAACGACAAAATGGCCCAAAACGAAGACTTTAAAGTCAAAGAGTTTTTCTTTAGAGATTATTTTAACAAAAATTTTTACGTTGGCTTTGGAACTCCGAAGACAGATTTGTGTTCAACTTGTTTACAGTACAAATCCAGCATAAAAGGCGAGACTGACGAAGCAAAAAAAAACTAGTCTGGAAGTACAACAACGTCTCCACAAAGTAAGAAGTGAGAGTTTCTATAGACTTCAAGAAGAAAGAGACGGCATGGTCACATTTTCATTTGATTGTCAGAAGAATTTGGCGGTACCAAAACTTCCAGATCAGTCGGCTTATTTCAGTATGCAACTTAATTTTTATTACCTAACTAGTTTGTGGATCTTTAAAAAGTAAATTAACTCCAGAAAATGTTACGTCATATGTTCGGACGGAGTTTGACCATCATAGAAGTTCAAATGAAATATCGTCTTTCTTGCACCACTTCCTTTCAAATTTTAATTTTGTGTATAATGTACGTGTTCTTCTGCTTATTTGCGATGGGTGTGGAGCACAAAATAAAAATTCCACGGTCATCACCATGCTGAGCTATTGGCTTCAGTTTGAAGCTCCAAGACAAATAAAGGAAATTGAGATAGTGCTTCCCGTTGTGGGGCATTCTTATATTCCCCCTGTTCGTGTGTTTGGACAAATTGAAAGAATTTATAAAAAACACACGGTAATTGTTCATCCTGATGAATATATAAAGTTAATCAAAAAGTTTGACATTGTTTACAGAGCTGGAACTTGTGTTGTAATTAAGGACTGGAAGGCTGAAACTCAAAAAGTAATAAAACAACCAGGCTATAGGCATTTTAAATTCCAACCGTAAAAGAGAGTAATCATTACAAGAGGACAAACAGTACCACTTATAAGGGGTGAGGCATTTTACAAAACTGACTTATGTGCACCCAAAAGCTTATGCAAAAAAAGGAGAAAAAAGTCTCACAAATTAGTCCAAGAACATTGAAGGCTGGGATAGCGATTAAAGAAGATAAGAAAAAAAGTATTACTAAGCTATTGGAGAAACACTACGGAAAGGGATGGCAAGATAGAGATGAACTGGTCTTTTTCAAAGAAGTATTCCACGAAGTTATAGAGAAGGGACAAGGCAGTGAGGCAAACGAAAAGGAAGATAATTGCGAAGTAGAAACAGTTAGCTTTGCAATATAAAATAGTGGGTAGATGTTATCTTGCGTTGTTGAGTAATTAAACTTATTTTTCTAATAGATTTCGATTTTCTTTTCTTTCAAAATATTAAATTCATCTGCAAACCCCGACATGTCCAAAATATATCATACAATTACCTGTTTCTGGGGGCCCCTAGATTTTTTCAAAGTGTTTTTTTATGTATTATTATCAAAAACCTCAATTTTCTCAAAAAGACGATGCTTAATTTAATAGGATATAGATTTTACAAGTTTTTCTTCATTATCTCAAATCTCATTTACCTGGACTTATCGGTTTGAATCTAGGTAGGCGACTGATATATATATATATATATATATATATATATATATATATATATATATATATATATATATATATTATATATATATATATATATATATATATATATATATATATATATTATGTATATATTTTTACACATGTAAAATTAAAAGTTAATTTTGAATAAAACCATAAATGTTAATCTTTGACTACATATTTTTCTTTTATTTGTTTTAAGATCTACGCCTCGCTTGTTGCAGCAGCATACCAGATTCAAAATGGAGTAGTTATGTCATTTTCAGCCGTTTTAATTTCTCAAATTGAAGTACCTGATACTGAAATAGTATCTACCACGGCCCAAAATACCCTCATGGGCAAGTATTTTGTTTTTATTATTTGTATTAATTATCTCACATCGTAAAATATATTTTCAGCCAGTGCATTTACTATGATATCGCCCTTGGGATCCACAACAAGCGGCTACTTAATGGATCGATTTGGAAGACTTAATACAATCAAACTTGGTCTGATACCCACCATTGCTGGTTGGATTTTAGTTGCTACGGCTAACGGCATGACACCTATTATTTGTGGTAGAGTTCTTTTAGGAATTGGTGCATGTAAGTATGCCATATAATGTTTGATACTTTTAGCAATTTTGGTAATAAACAACGTCTTGACGTTTGTACTAATATTTTTCTTCATGGAATGTATCATCTAAACTTATCCTCACAACTAAAGATAATTAAAGAAACTCCTGGAAATATGTAAGAAAACTCAGAAGGATTTGGCAAAGCTCTATCAGTGCTTCTTCTATGAAACATAAAAGGAAAACTAGAAAAATCCTATAGACCTGCGACGTAAGAAAATCCCACAAGGAATAGTCTAACCACAAAGACGTGAGATTATCATTCCATTAAATCGCCGGTGCAGAATGTCCAATGTGGTATAAGCTATGTGGTACTTAATGCTGCCACATTAAAATTCAGCTTCAAATCTAGGCAGATAACATTGCAGGCAGATGAAGTTAATAAAGTTCAAAACCAGTCGACGATGGTGTAATGATCTATTTTGATAGATTAGAAGTAGTAAATCATTTAAATCAGAACAGTGTTTTCGATATCGTTAGAAACTACACAGCTGATTATGAGAAAACTCTTATTTTCAATAAAGTCCACCAGGAACTAAATCAATTTTGTACCATACCCTTACACGAGGTTTACATTCATCTATTCGACCAAATCGATGAACATTTAAAACACACTCTTCAAAGAGACTTATTGGAAATGGCACCAGGGTTGACAATACAAGCAGTCAGAGTGAAACAAAGTATGAACAAAGTCGAAAATCCAAAAATTATGAATTAATGGAGGGAAAAAATCTAAACTGCTGATAGTCATCCAGCATCAAAATGTACTTGAAAAAGACGCAGAAACGAAACGAAAGAAAGAGATAATAGAAACCAAAAAACAAGCCCAAGTTTCCAAGATTTAATTCGAGCAAAAGATCATGGAAAAAGAATCGCTGCCGCCGCGCATATCGCAGATCGAAGACGAAATGCATCTTGATAGACAGAAGAGCCAAGCCGACGCAGAGTTTTGCAAGCACAAGCAATAGACGGAAACGAATAAGATGCTGCACACTAGAAAATATCTATTTTTAAACAAATACGAAGCCTTGTCGTATCGACGGAAATGAAGTACCTCAAGCCTTTCTGGGCTCGGAAATAACTGCCTTTGCTGATCCGATATTTTGGATTTGCTAAACGGTAATATACTGCTGCAATCAGTTTATTTGTATTATACAAGTATGTTTATAAACTAAGAACTAACTTAACCTGACTTAACCTAACCTAATCAACCTAAACAAACGGTTGTAACGGAGATATTTTGCCTACCACATAGGGTATTACTATGGGGGTTGAAATCTTGGGACAAAAATTATTGGGGGTGGAAATAGGGCAAGCAAAATATACGATACTTATGCAAACGGCGCTTAGGGTTTATTTGGAGAGCTGGGTCGTAGACAAGTGAATGGCACAATGGGATTGGATTGGGAAAGCTACAAATAAATGAAACAAAGGGGTACTTACATGAAGCTCCTGGTCAAATGGACAAATGAAACAACAAGAAAGGCTCTAGCTATTTAAAATAAGGACGCCGCTTCGAAGGATCCTTGTCTTGCTGGATAAAGGAAAAAGTCTTTTTCCTTTCTAAAAAAGAAATACAAAGGGGGTTAGTAGACTTTTCTAAAATAGGAAATAAACAAAATGGTTTAGAGAAATAAATTAAACATTTATTGTTGTCAACACAAACAGTTACAAAATATAGATGGCACAAAAAATACTATATTAATAGTTACAAAAGTAAATACAAAAATAACAAAGAGAAACACCTACTATGTCCTATCCGTTTACAAGTGGGAATTGCTACAAAACTTACAAATGTTCCTGGGCTATAAACTGTGGCAGAAATAATATATTTCAAATAAAGAAATAACTTTAAAATAAAATTATTCATACAGAATAAAATAAAATTATTCAGAGTCATATGTCGCCATGTTACCAATCCAACGGTAACTTTACCATCTAAATTGTAAATTAGACATAATGTAAACTAAATTTCATTTAGTAATTTTTAAAGGGTTTTTACCCCCATATTTAGTGGCTACATCCATGTATTAATTTGACACTGATGATGGAATACTTATTCCGAAAACGTTTTGTCAATTTAACATAGGCCAACTGGGTTTTTTATATACCTTTTTATAAAGGATTTTATTCAAAATTTTTTTAATATATGGTATATAGCCAAATACATGAACTTAGTTTCCTTGTGGATTTTATTCATAGAGAGGTTAACCAGATAACAAAAAAAAACAATAAGGAAAAATCATTACGAATTAGAAGGAAAATTCGGACTAAACGCTGAAGCCTACCGCTCTTGACCACGCCTCAGCGAGAGTGATGTGATTCTTAAAAATCATTCGCTTCCCAACTTAGTATAAACAAAACATATACGGTTAAATTCCTATTTCTGGGACGCACAAAAATCCCAAGGCAGCTTCGATTAAAAGAAATGCCGAGGAAAAACGCATCTGTGAAATATAAACAAACTTTAAAATGGTTTACATTAACTCCAGCGACGCAAATAAAAGAATTGAAAACACTTTTGGGTATTTTAACTTGTACGATAGGAACTGAAATACAGTAAAAATATCCTTCGTTGCTTTAGCAAATACGAGGGGATTTCAATATATATCAAGGAATTTTAAAAATGCTACACGGTAAATATTTACCAAGTGCGTATGCCTTAAAAATGTCGTTTTTATTCACTTTGTCGAAAAAGTAAAGAGAAGCTCAAATATTAATATTTCAAAACATTAATATTTGAACCCAACGATATACCGTTAGTATCATATCGTTCAGAAACGTCAGGAGACGTTTATTGTTCTTTGGTATTTAGCCTTCGAGCCTGATGAGACCATAGTAGGCCGAAATGACGTCATAACGCGGTATTGTTTAAACACAGAGACTGACAAACAGTATACCTGTATAATGCTATATATATATATATATATATATATATATATATATATATATATATATATATATATATATATATTGGAATTAATTGAGGTATTGCATATTTTAGGCTGGTCTTCAAATCCGGCTGTTGTCTATATGACAGAAATTGCACATCCAAAACTTAGAATGTCTTTAAATCAATTGGGACCAACATATGTATCAATGGGTAAGTTCCATTCCATTCCTAAAATACTAATTCCATTTATTTTACAGCTCTAATAGATTTATGATATCTCAGTGGAGTTAATATTTTATTTCGATTGCATGTGGTACTGAAATTTTTAAATATGGAATATCTGTATATATTTCTAAATATTGTTTCGAATTTATTCAATATTTCGATATGTCCATTTCTATGTTGTTCTCTCGAAAATGTCCTACCCATCGTAACAGGATATACTCTTTATTAATAAGCAACTTGCCATCCTTATCATTACATCTATGTTGTTTCTCGGTTTAAATTATTTTCTGATAATATTTATTTGGTAATACTTTCTTGTTTGTCCTTTACTTATATGGCGTTTCGAGTTCTAGTATGTCGTTTTCTGATTCTCGTTTTTTTTTGATTTATGTGTTCCTCCTATCTCCTTAAGTTTTTATACCTGTTAATTGTTCGTCGTTGTTCCATAGTCCTAAATGACTCACACTTTATTCGCACCAGTCGTTTCTCTTTTGACTTATGGATATTCCCATTGTGTTTTAGCTTCTAATTTCGAAGCCTCCTTGCAGCTGACCAGTCGACTGTCCAAGTATGTTCTGGTGCTAGTACCTCTTTCTTTTTTGGCATTGGAAATTCTTTGTCGAAACTTGGCTCCTACCATGAAGTGGTCTTAGTCAATATTTGCTCATCTGTAACGTCTGAACTCAATTAGGTTTGTAATTTGCTTTCTGTCAATTATAACATGGTCAATTTGATTTGAGATATTTCCATCTGGTAATATCCACGTTGCTTTATGGATACTCCTGTAATTAAAACATGAACTTCCCACAATAATGTCTTTGGTAGCTACCATACTAATAAGTCTTAACCCATTGTCATTGGTAACATCGTGAAGGCTTTATTTACCAATATAATCTTGTTAGCATATCTCTTTTCCCATCTGGGTGTCTTATCCCCATGATTATTTTAATATCATTTTTGGCACAGAAATCTTTAATAATGGACATCCATTATCCAATACTGGATAATCGTGGATAAATTGAATATGTCTGGAGGTGTGAAAATAAATTTAGAAGTAATCATAGAAGATAGGATAGAAATGCTAAAAATCAAATGATGTTACGCTAACTGTAGTTAAAAACCCAAAAGATTTATTTTAAAAAAGGTCAAATTTATTGAATGTGTGTCAAAGGACAGTTCCTAGAAATTTAAAATCAAATAAATTTATAAGGGGTGATTCATTTAGAGGTACTTTTTTTGGTGGGGATTTGATTGGAGATCGTGCATGAATACTGTAAAACTGACATTTCGCTTTTGTTCAGTATTGTTTAACATTTCATGATGGAAAGACTCAGCCCGGCAGAGCGTCTAGAAATTATTAAGCTGTATTTTGAAAATGGGAGTTCTGTGAGGAATGTGTTTCATGCGCTTAGAGAAATTTATGGTACACATAATCAGCCTACGAAATGTACAATTCGCTTTACGATTAGTAAGTTTGAAACCCAGTTTTCATTATTGGATAACACGCGACCAAATAGACCACATTCAGCACGTACTGAAGAAAATATAGCGGCGGTAAAGGATAGTATACTCGAAAATAATGAAGAATCGATTCGTCGCCTTTCTCAATAGCTTGACTTGTCATATGCAACAACTTGGCGTATTTTAGGATCTTGGTTTAAAAGCATACAAAATTCAATTAGTGAAAGAGCTGAAGTCGACCGACCTTCTGAGTCGTCACCGTTTCAGTCGATGGGTTCTTGATAAGCTTTTAGAAGATCCACTGTTTTCGAGATAAATGGACGAGGCCCATTTTTGGCTTAATAGGTACGTTAATAAACAAAATGCCCATATTTGGGGTGATGAACAACCCAAAGAGGTTCAAGAGTTGCCATTACATCCTGAAAAAACAACTGTTTGGTGTGGTTTACGGGCTGGTTGAATCGTTGATCCATATTTCTTTAAAACAGAGGCCTGCCAGAATGTTAATGTGAATGGAGACCGTTATCGTGCCATGATAACGGACTATTTGGTACCTGAAATTGAAGCTCGTGGTCTCGGCGACATTTGGTTTCAACAAGATGGCGCCACTTGCCATAACTGAACTGTTCAAAAGCATGGCTTTACTGCGGGAAGGATTCGGTGAACAAATTATTTCACGCTTTGGATCAGTGAATTGGCCGCCTGGATCCTGTAGCATCACACCTCTTGACTCTTTCTTTTGGGGCAACCTAAAGTCCAAAGTCTACATGAATAAACCAGATACGATTCAGGCATTGTAGGCCAATATTACTCGAGTCATTGGTGAAATACCAATCGAAATGCTGGAACGACCCATCGAGAATTGGAACTTCAGAATAAACCAACATTATCGTAGTCATGGCCAACATTTAAAAGAAATTATCTTTAAGAAGTAATTGTAAAGAATGGTTCTTATTCTTATTATATAAAAATATTTTTAAATAAAATTTATTTTTTTCATTGTTTTTTCTTGTTGAAAAAAGTACCTCTAAATGAATCACCCTTTACATTATAAATTCCAATTGAGTCATAATGTAAAAGAATGTTGCCGAATGAAGGTTCGAATTTTGCACTTGTATCATAGAAGAATTAAAAGACAACTGATTTGTTACAAGACACCTATTTTTCCCCCACGAGGCAACGTTTATATCTAATGGTCTTCTTCTTCCTCTTTATAAGCAATTCTGCTTGTTCATTGGTGCGTATTAATAGCTCTATGGAAGGTTGTCACTCCATATTTTGCGCGGTCGTCCGATACTTCTTCTGTCCGTTGGTGACTTATCTCTTGCTATTTTGACGGTACGGGTCTCCTCCATTCCGCTTATGTGGTTCATCATCATCATTGGTGCTACAGCCCTATAAAAGAGCCTCGACCTTCCCAAGTCTATTACGCCAGTCAGTTCTATCCATTGCCAACTGTTGCCAGTTTGCTGCGCCTATTTGTCTACCATCCTCATCTACACCATCCCTCCATCTGAGTTTTGGTCTACCCCTACTTCTACTTCCCACAGGTTGTGACATAAGGATTCTTCTAGGAGGGTTGTTCTGCTGTGATCTTGCCAGATGTCCTCCCCATCTTAGTCTTCCTATTTTTATAAATGATACTACGTCTTTACCACCAAATATATGTTTATATCTGTGATATATCTCGTAGTTGTACCTCCTTCTCCAAACACCATTTTCACAGATGCCACCAAATATTCTTCTCAGGATCCTTCGTTCAAATATAAGCAGAAGATTTTCATCTGCCTTGGAAATGGTCCATGTCTCCGACCCATATGTCAACACTGGTTGTATAAGGGTTTTGTATATGGTTATTTTTGTTTTTTGGCTTAAATTTCTGCTTCTCATATGTCTACTCAGTCCAAAATAGCATTTGTTTGCTAGGATTATTCTTCGCTTGATTTCTTCCGTCATGACGTTCTCCTTGGTGATCAGGGAGCCTAAGTATGTGAATTTGTCCACCACTTCAAAGGTAGAATTATCAACCGTGAATTGGTGGCCGATGTTTCTGGCTCTATTGTTGGGTGTTGATGCCATTATCTTAGTTTTATTTTCATTTACTTGCAGGCCCATATTTTTTGAGGCGTTTGACAAGGTGGTATACATTTCTTCTAGCTTGCGTGTTGTGCGGGCAACTAGATCAACATCATCTGCATATGCCAAAATTTGGGATGATTTATTAAAAATGTTTCCTCTGCTGTCTATTTGGGCATCCCTGACCGCCTTTTCCAAAGCTATGTTGAAAAGAAGACACGCCAGCGCATCTCCCTGTCGCAGCCCAACATGCGTTTCAAATGCTTATGTGATTACTCCATTCTATTTTTCTATTTTGTTTCCATTAATTTATACACTGTACGTTTCATTTTCTTCTAATGTCTTCACTTCTCTTTCTGTCTATCAGCGTATTTCCTGTAATTCTTCTCAGTACTCTCATCTCTGCCGTTTCCAGTAGCCTTTGCGTTGTGGCTATGTCGTTTCTTGTTTCTACGGTATATGTCATTATTGGTCTTACTCTGGCTTTATAAATTCTTGACTTCATCTCACTATTGAGGTGTATGTTTCGCCATATGGTGTCCTTAAGGTATCCTAGCTCAGTATCTCATGTGTGAATTCGTCTTGTCTTAAACTAGGGATTGAACCTGAACTCTTAGCTGATATCAAATAAAACAAATTTCAACCAAACATATTTATTAAAAAGAATAAAAAAAAACAATAATCAACCCTGCCAAAGCTTAACAATAATTAGTGATACTTATGACTTCGATGGGCTGCTTGTGTGTTGTAAATGTTAGGTCCTCCACTGATTAATAAATTTTCATAATTTGATTAGAATTTAGGTAAGGTCCTCCAATGGTCTTGAATAAAATTATCAATAAAGTAGCCAATAACCCCAAGAGAATTTTGTAGACCATAAAATGAATCTTATAATAATGTTTTATAAATTTCAAAAAGAGGCAAACAATTATATGTCCCCTACGTTAGAAAAGTTGACTGAGAGAAACTAAGTGAAAGATTAAAATGAAGTTAGCACAGATGACATAGGACGTAAGCCTACGATAGAGATAACTTTTCTGTCAACATGGAACAGAATATTTTAGTCTACTGGACAGACATACAATAGGGCGAATATTTATTCTACGGGACAGAAAGAGAAAGAAAAGAAAGACAGATGGAGAAAAAGAGGGCGCCAACTACTTTTTAAATAAAAAACGAAGCTGGAGGTAAAAGAATTAATAAATTAATAAAGAAATTAAAATGAAATAATTATTTAAATATGAATTAATAGAGATGTAATATTTATATCGTTACATGGTATAGTATATTATATAGTTCATTTTTGAGCTTCATCTTTAACTTCTCGTATTCCAGAGCTCTATTGACCACTCATTAAAGATAATAACTCTCTGTGATAATCTGCTTGAAATAATTCACAATATGTTTTGTACTTCACGTGGAATCAAAGGTCTTAAAGGTTGTGGAGTATCCTACACAAGTTTTTTGAATATTCAAGTTAAATTTAATTATTAAAATAGAAGCTTGGAAATAGCGTTTTTCGTAATTTAGTTAAACATCATATAAGTGAATTACAGTAAAACAACATGATAAACAATACGTGAATTTACAATAGAAAAGAGCTGTACTCGGCCTTCTAGACTCAGCAGAAATTATGTATTTAAAACAACAATATATAAACTAAAAATCCATAAATGTTCATTAGCTCCTTTTAATTAAGACTTTGATTTTTATTATTATCAATTCATTGTTTAGAAGATTTTTATGCACAAAAACCGTAATACTGTAGAGATTTTTACCAGAGGAAATAGATAACAATTAAAAACTGATCTAGGAATTAATTTTAGGATTAATTTTTGGATACATATCTGGATCGTATATAAGCTGGAGAGTTATTTCATGGATATGGTCCGTTGCAGTGATATTTCCTATAATAGGAGTATGTTTCTTATACGAAAGTCCTCCATGGTTGGTTCTAAAGGGAAAATATGATCAGGCTAGAAAATCTTTAAATTATTTACATAAAAATCAACCTCAACCGCCTGGGATGGTAGGTAATTTTCAAAATTTAACTATAAAGGGCGTTTACCAACAGTTTGTCAATTCTAAGCTTATTTTGATGATTTGTTTGTGCTTATAATATGTATATGTTAGCAATTGCGTTGGTTTATATGGCTTTGTTGACAGTTGCTTTGAAAATTGCCCAAATCTTTCCGATTTTTAAAGCATAAGTTTCAGATCTTTTTCCATACGTTAGACTAAACCCCAGAATTTTATATGCAGTCAATTATGTATGTTGTCCACTTCAAATTAGAAGTTTCCAGTCTATATTAAAGGTAGATAATTTTCATTGTTTTCATTACAAGGTGGGGAATCTGCATACAGTCGGATTAAGTCAGACCTCCCTCCGTAACTCCGATGTAGCCGGGGCCAAGTAAACTCCACTCCTCTCATACTAGGACATCCGGGTGGGACGGTCCGCTAGGACATAACGTTACACTATGGCCATCTTTCGTTCGATTCTCAGACACTCGTTATCACTCATCAGCATCCGTATCTCGCACTCAGGCACCAACACATCTACTTCTGCCTACCAAGGCTTCATCTTCGCATTCATTTCCATGTACTTTAGACCGTCTGTCTGTATTTGCTTCAATCATCCGCCAATGCCATTTCCATCTCGCTCTCCTTTCCTTGCCCCTCGTTTCTCTTTATCTATCGCTCGCGCATGCCCGCCACCGTTACTGCCTCTATCGCTTTCTCGTTCACGTTAGCATTTACCCATGTATTATTGACTTCTCTACCCTCTACAGGTCCAGTTCTACCTCTTCCCGCTAGCTTCTCGCTAGTACTAAGTACAGCTTCCGCTCTTCATTGTCTTTTGTTTTTAACACCTTTTTCACATAGTTGTGGATTTTGTTTCATCACCACTCATCAGTCAATATCTTCTCTACTATCTCC
This sequence comes from Diabrotica undecimpunctata, assembly GCF_040954645.1. Lineage (NCBI taxonomy): Eukaryota > Metazoa > Arthropoda > Insecta > Coleoptera > Chrysomelidae > Diabrotica > Diabrotica undecimpunctata. Next base: position 192,127,786 of record NC_092803.1, read on the forward strand.
CTTACTCAAACTGATATACTTTCTCCAGCTCGTTTCGTTTCTTATCGGAACTAATCGGAACAATAGTGCATGTGATGTTTACAAACATAACTAGCATTGCAGAATGTCAGTTGAGTGATTACAATTATTTACAAGGTTAACCTAAGCAAACATGGGTTTCAATTGAACAAGCCTCGTATACAAACAGAGTGTCGTCTACAAATGATACAAATAGCAATTCACTTCAAATAAATTGGCTTTAAGCCTAAAAAGTCTTTAGTCTAATTAAAGAATCGCATACAAAAAAATGTTGTCTTTAAAATGTTTTTTGTCTACAATCATATTTTCTGTTCTGGAATTTCATGAATTAGTTTTCGTATTTTTCGCCGTTTTTTATCATTAGTTCAATATATTTAACTTCATCTGTTTCGTACTGCTATATTTAGGGATTCTTCTTTTTTGTTAAAGCATTTATTCTCTCTTAAATCTTCTCCCATATAGTAAGTAACACTATATATGCAAATGCATCAAGTTTTTATGTAAATCAGCATCTTCTGACCTTGTTAATGGTTTTTCATTTTTGTTTGAGGAAAAATGACAACAATGTTTATTTTCTTCATAATTTTCCTTTAAGGGTTTTACAGCACCGCAACGAGCAGACCACCAGATGTCACAAATAGGTTTAATACTCAAGTGTTTGTTCTTACAAAATTGTTGTAATGCATTGCACCTAAGTGTAGAACTTGAAAAAAATATTAACAATTCCTAAACGATATTGAAAAAAGTGATCATTTCCATTCAAATTTCGGCAGCAGCGTTTCTAATTAAATTTAATGAATAATTAGCGCATGGTATAAAATGGACAGAACAAATATGTTGATTTTAATATTTTTATTTTTATAATTAATTTTTATTTAACAGAAAAGCGTGATATTGCGTAATTATTGCCGAAACGTATCCAAATTATGCCAAATCGTTGATTGATAAATTCGACAAAAGTGTTGATGAGCGTTCCCTAACTTAATGTTCGAGCCCTAAAAATGACCACGTGCCTGGTTGCCTAGGCTTTAGTCCGCCTCTGTTGATAGCGCTTATATAGTGGCATTTGTTTGGGATATTTGCTGTCTTGAATAAACTTTTTTTAAGACTACATTTTATAAACTGAGGAGCTTTTTTAATTAAAAATATTTTATATTGTTACAAGTTTTGATTTACGATATTTTGTTGTAGAAAGAATCTTTTGCAGAACTCCAATTTGAACTTCTTAAAGGGCAACGAGAGGAAATTGAAAAAAAGAGCAAAAATAATGGTGACTTAAAAAGTATTTTGAAGGAGTTTTTAAAACCGACCGGGTATAAACCGCTCCTAATAATGTGCCCTTTATTTTTTTTGTCAACAGTTTTCGGGAATCTACATAACCATGTATTATTCAATACAATTTATTAAGGTATTTTTTTATTGTTTAATTAATCTTTGTATTATTCTACATAGAGCAGTAGCTCCTCTGGGGGGTCGCGTTAAAGAGCTGAGGGTATTGCGAAATGATTTCCAAAAGGAGAAATTTTTTTACAAGGATGTTTATTTTATAGCTTAAATAAAAACATGTCAATATCATAATATTGTTATTGTTTATTTAAGAACATAAAATTAACTTCCTCGCAAATTATAATAATAAGTAAACACTTTATGTATAGGTATTTACCTCTTCTTCGGAAACCAGCTTTTCAAAACTGGGCTGCAAACAATGATGCCGTTTTCGAGTTTTAACCGATTTCTCACTTTTATTTTAATAGCAATTCTTGACGAAAAACTTAACTAGCATAAATAAGATGTTGTAAATGGAAAATTTTAAAGCTTTGATCGCCAATTCGAGTTATTCTTACATCCTTCTCGTTTAAAACTAATCCGGGCTTTGGGAAAAAGTCTATGTAGTTTTAACATTTTATTACTTGATATGTTAATAAATATTTATCTTAATATTATTTTACAGTGCTAAGGTGATCTAGAGTATAAAGAATTAATCCTAGGATACCGGTACATAATAGGCTCGAATGCTCCAATGCTAAGTACTGGTAGATTATGGGCAGGGTCGTTCATAGAGATGAGTAACACAAGAAAGAATAGATATACAACAACAAGAAAGAAACAGGGACGAGAACAGCTCTTGAAAAGAAAGACGGCACTATTGTTTTTAGCTGTTTGAATCCAAAAATAACACATAATAAATTTTTTGAAAGTGTTGAAAACAACAAGTTTTCAGTGTTTTATTGTTAAATGACATATACAAATGTTGTGTATGTTATTTCTCTCTTTTTTCTTGCCATTTTTCAATGACGTCCAGAAGTATATTTCTCGTATTTTTATGTTATTAATTTTTAGGAAGCAGGAACAGAGTTAAATCCATACTACGCATCGGCTTTAATCGGAGCAATTCGTTTGGTAATGGCCATATGTAATATTTTTATATTAAAACATGTCACCAGGAGAACAGCAATTATATCAAGTGCTATTGGAATGTCCATTTTTATGTACATTGCTGGCCAATACACGTTATGGATAAAACATGGTAAATAGGGTTTCTGTGCAATATTTTAAATTAAAAAAATTACAAAAATTACACCGGTGATTTGAATGTGGTTTATTTTATAGCATCTTATCTTCAGCATACTTTTCGATTCTTCTTCTAATCGTCTCTATATAAATATATGTTACACTTTTAGTACATGGCTTTTTAGTTGGATGTTTTCATGTGTGTCAAATGCATGCGTTGTAATCAGTCAATAGTTCTTGTAATTTGGTCTGTACTTCCAGTCTAGAGGAATATATTATAACTGATAGAGTGCCCATATGTTCTAAAGGTGTGCAATGTGTATATTTCAGTTTGTTGAATTGTTGATTCCTTGCTGTATAAGATACTGCTAGAGGAAATAAACGCAAGATTGTTAGATTTCATAACCTACTTCCTTATCTTCTTGCCGATATTTTAAACAAGCTGCTCTGGTATTACTGTATACGTATTCTAATGTTTATTTTAATTTATTTACAATATTTGAACACTAACACCAAAAACTCAGTTAATTTGTAATATTTATTTTCTTAACTGTACAAATATATTTATTAGACTAACTCTAGCAAGCTAGCAAGCAATTCAACTAAACCCAGCCTGTGAGACATGTTCACCCCTTAGAATTACGTTCGGGTGTAACAATTTATTATAGCGAGCTGTATTAAATCGAGTAAAACAGAAGTCACAATGCTCCAGACCATTCCTTTCCCCCTGCACAACTCTGATGCGCGATAGGGGCACAACTATCAGCCAAATGCTCTTTATGTGGGCGTCCTGGGTAATAGAACTTCAACATGGTTCCCTAATCGATTTTAAATTCAGGACAGCGTGACGCGATATATTCCTGTGATTGTCATATGACTTATCCGCGGAAATTGCTTGCTTGGGTCTCAAGCCTCCAGTTTGGGCTGACGCCCAGTTCTAAGAGTTGGTGCTCAAGAGTTTGGGCCCTACGTGCCCGGTTTTTGGGTTTCTTTGTTGATTTTTTTTATAGACTAACTCCAAAATCTAAATTTTTTTTATATATAGTACGCATATCCTTCCAGAAATCTCTCGATGTCGTTAAGTCTTGTTTCGAATCGTTCGACTGGCTTCTAGATTTCTCATGACGTCCAAACCTCGTAGAACGTCTTTAGAATCGAAATCAGTGGCGTATCGTAACCGATTTTCTTTTTAAATGTAGTAAGATATCTTTTTTAATGTTTTTTGCTATTTTTCTTTTTTTTTTTAAATCTAAACTTCTTTAATTCAAAAAAAATCTAGGAATAGAGTCTTGCTACTGAAACGCGTGACAAAAGTAACTATAAAGTCAACATTTTTTGTGATAAGACAATAATAATGTTAACATCGCGGTAACAATATAAATTCAAATACAGAGCCTCACAAAGCATTTTGCTCCGGAGGGATATATAGAAATTATTTTATATTATTCCTTTTTTTATATTTTTTTTCAGGTGTTTCGACAGCAACTTGGGTACCAGTAACAGCCTTATTAATGTATGTTGTATGCTCTGTGATTGGAATGATGTTTTTACCGTTTATGATAATTTCTGAAATATTTCCTTTGGTAATAAGAGGAGTAGGATATACAGTAGGTTGGTATAGCTTGTAAATTAATAGAATTAATAGTAATAATAGTAATCGTTTGAAGCTGCTTTAACTGATTTTATACCCTCAGTATACGCGAGAACGCTATGCGCGTAAACGGTCTGAGCTGGATCAGTTGGCGCGTGGGTCGCTGAAACAACGGTCGCCTTGTTTTTTAGCGTCATCGCGCGTGTTTAAGCTGTTAGGGCGTTTTTCAATTTAGATGGCTTCACGAATAATTCTCAATTTTATGGAGCATGTATCGGAATGTTTTATAGACATAGAATGGGTGTAAATACGGTTGTGGATTCGTCAGTTTGTCTGTCCTATGTATGTTCTTGGCAACTGAAGCAAGCAAAAACCGCTTAAACACGCGCGATGAGGCTTAAAGACTGCGGTCAACATGGCGGCTGCTGTTTCAGCAAACCCCCGCGCAGACTGAGGATATACAAGGAGCCATACAGAATAAGACCGGTCGTCACTCGACACTAAGGAGTAGGCAGATTGAGATCTCAGTGCCGTTTGATAGTTCTTGTATTTCTGAAGAACAAGATACTGGTACGATACTGGCAGATTGAGACTCCGAACTCGAACAGAACCATATCAATCTTTATAATGGCTCCAAAATGGGTACCGAAACGTCCAAAATGGGTGCTGACACGTCGAGTATTAACTTCTCAACGCGGTTCTTCCCGCGAGAACTTAGTAACTTTTATATATATATATATATATATATATATATATATATATATATATATATATATATATATATATATATATATATATATATATATATATATATATATATTATTATTATTTTTCAGCTTCTAGTTTAGCTCAGTTTGTCATGTTTGGAGCTCTCCAAAGTTACTATTGGTTGAATGAAACTTTGGGTGGTGTCGCGTATTTGCAATGGTTCTTCTCAATAGTTTGTGTTATGGGAGCCATTTACGCTTATTTGTTTTTGCCAGAAACAAAAGGAAAGAAACTTACTGATATTTCAGAATATTTTAACACTGGCTGGATGTATATAGGAAGAGATGACAACAATAAGAAAAATTCAAGTGATGTAAGTTAATTGTTTAATGATTGCTGATATTGTGTATATATAAAGTATAGAAGTTTACATTTTATTTTTTATAATGATAGTATATGATCGAATGAGTGTAATATGTTGCTATTTATTTTATTTAAATTAAAGTTTTGAAAACGATTTTTTGGATTTTTATTTAACAATTTTTCCGTTTATTTTATTTTTAATATCCTTATAACTTACTAATTAAGTAAATATATATAATAAAAATTACAAAAGCAAGAAAAAGGAAAGAGCAATATAAAAATCGACAAGCGTACACTATGTACAGTGGAGTTGAAAACACTATAAATAGGCAAGCAACAGTAGGTATTTTTTTAATTTATTTTAAAATGCTAATCTAAAAAATTACTTACTTTCTAAAATATTGTTAAGCCTACTTCTATTTAATATAATAATGGATGAAACAATTCAATCAGTATGTAAAGGTCATGGTTACAGAATGGGGAACAAAGAAATCCAAATGAAGGGTACAGGAGAAAAACAGTCAAAGTCATATTTTTTCAAAATTGAGTTTTTCACGACATTCTGTACTAAACCATCAGACTTAACTATTCTAGATGTAAAAAATGCAAAATATAGCTTAAGTCCATAGTTATTAACGTTTGAAAATATACTGTACAGGCAAATAACAGTCACAGGCAGAAAGGAAACAACAATCAAAGTCCAGATGGCACATATGATTTGAATGCAATATTTGAACGCTATTTTTGTCTACTTGGCTAATTCAGTAGGTACCTGTAAGTTGCCGGTATTGTATTGTCATGGTTTAAAGCGTAGTCCTGTTGTATTTGTTTGTTTTTTTCCAAAAAGTATTTCTAGTGTTCGATTGTGTTTATATAACTTTCCCAAACATTTTATTTCAGTACATTGTGTGAATTTTATTATAACAATGAAAAATATAAGTAGTGATGAAGATGAACATGTTCAGCAAAAGCTTTGTGGAGCAAAGAAGTGTGCAAAATACGGTAGGTTAAGTGACGCTTCCAAAAAAATTCGAGCAATGAGTCATATTGAAGGCGAGGATTGTAAATGTACACGTTTGAAATGCTTTAGTGTCATTGCTGAAAATGAAAGAAAAGAAGTTCTTCGAAAGTTCAATCTTCTTGGAAGTAAAAACGAGCAAGATAGACATTTAAGTGGTTTAATAACAGTTAAACCAATCGAACGCAGATGTCCTCGAAAAGATGAAAATGAGAGTAACTTACGCGAATATTCATATTCCTACAAAATTAGAGTAATAAGTGATACTATAATGACGGAAGTGCCTATATGTCATAAGGCTTTTCTTTCCATCCATGGCACTACAAACCAACGTATAAACACAATAAAAAAGGCACTCGTCACTGTCACCAACTGATGGCAGAGGAAAACATAAATAGGGTTCATTCGTTAACCGATGAAACAAAAAACAAAATACATGAATACATAAGATCATTAAATGGCAAAAGATCACATTATAGCAGTCATGATTCGTCTAAGCTATAATTGCATGAAGAATTAAATATTAAAATGTTACATAATATGTATAACGAAAAATGTCCTACACATAAAGTTTTCTATGAAAAATACATACAAATCTTTACAACAAAATACAACATATCCTTCGGTTATCCCAGAAGTGATACATGTTCAGCGTGTGATGAACAGTGAGTAACAATGGTGATGAAAAGAAGATATATGAAAGTGAAATAAAATAACCCAACACAGAAAGACAATTACACATAAAGAAAGCTCAAACGTTTTATGATCTCAAGCGAATAGCCAAGCATTCTGCTCGAAAGCATGCTAATTCTGAGGCTTTATGTTTTGATTTATGAAAAATTGTCCGGTGCCAAATATGTCAACGAACGATGTTTAATACCAGCGGCAATTATCATTTTACATGTTTAATGTTCATATTTTGTCTACCAGTGAGACTGTGTTTTTTACTTATGATCAAACAATTACCAAAAAAGATTCAGATGAAGTTGTTGTTGCTATGATGCACTCATTTTTAGAAACTTTTCTACCTAAGGCTGTTCGACATCTTGAGTTATACTGCGATTCTTGTGCTGGTCAAAATAAAAACTACACATAGATACGCTTTCTACACTTACTTGTGCATAAACTCAACCGACTGGATTCAGTACATATCACATTTCCTAGCCGTGGTCATAGCTATATGGAATGTATAAAAATATGGGCAATATTAAAGAAAACGTCCGTATAGAACTACCTTCTGAGTGTAATGATCATGTTAGAGCATCCCGTGTCAAACCATCTCCTTTTGTTGTTGCAGAACGTTATACTCAGGATTTTAGTAAATGGAGCTCGTATTTGGATGGTATTTTTTTTATGCTACCTCCATTATTTTGAGTCCTTAAAATTTGTGGGTAACAATGTCGGAATAGTGCCCTGGGGAGGGTTTAACCCACAAAACCCCCCACTGGACCTGATCCATGTAAAACGAGACAACTAACAGAGATAAAAATACTCCGACGAATATCAGGGAAAAGTCTATTGGATAGGGAGAGAAGCGAAAACATAAGAGAAGCATGCAATATACATAGAAGACATAAATGGATGAGTGACAAAACGGAAACAGGAGTGGAACGAACACATTAGTAGAATGGCAGAGGATAGGATAGTACGAATAGTACGAGATAAGTCACCAAATGGACGAAGAGGTATTGGCAGACCAAGAAAAGAAAGAAGAAAAAGAAGTTTTAAAATACAATCTGCTACATAACAAGTATATCGAAAATTACAAGTAGATTAATAATATCAACTCACAAAATGTCAAAAATAAAAACCAAAAAAAAATAATTGAAGAAAAAAAAAATAAAAAAATAAGCCATTAAATAAAACCATTAAGATAAACTTTGTAGTTATTGACCCACAAATATCCCCTATTTCTAATTAATTTTACATCCCATCCCACCCTACCTACGATTTTTTTGATGGTTCTGTTAGAATATTCTTAGTAGTTCGAAAACTAGTTCGTTTTTTCCAAATAGTTCGAAATAAGTTGAAAATTAGTGTGTTCATATTGTTGACAAAGTTTTATAATTGATTCTGATGTAAGCCGGGTAGATGTCATGACCTATATAAAGTGGATGAATGGCCGATTATTTGAGTGTGACATGTGTAGTTGATTAAATAATGAAATAGACATGAACGCATCAATAAAAGTGTATATTTGTTTTATGTTAACCTTTTTATTCGAGGATTTTATATCGGAATGATATATACGTAATGAGTTTTGGGTCATTTATGGATTTTCCACTCTTTGTAATAATACACTAAAAAAGATATTTATAACGATTTACATATTGTCGTAACTTTACCAAAATCACTAGTTTTCTTCATTTCGTTGATTTCAGTCTGGCCCAAAAATTAATAATTTTCTAAATTATACATTTTCTGATATTTTGTAGTTTAAAAAAAAATTGGTTTCATAAATTTTGCAGTATTTACTTAGAAGAGGAAAATGGTAATACTTGTTTTGGCTATTTGAGGAGTTAGTGAAACCAACTTAGTAAAACTTTAAAAACTGTGTTTGACTCTAAATGTGTTTTTTTTCTGCAAACCTTCACATATTTCTGTTACCTTATATTTTACCCATTTTTTAGCTCTCCAGGTAGCTACTGGGGTCCCTTATGGGAAAAAAATTGTTTAAAAAAAAAGCTATCTTGAGCTATCTTTTGCATTAAAAAATCTGAAAATATTCACGTTCAAACATACATTTTAATAGCCAAATCCGTTATTACTATTTTTTTTAATTTTTTGGATCAAAATTAAGCTCAGGAAAAATATTTGAAGTTTTCAAAGAAATTTTTAGGTTATTCTTGTGTATTTTTTTTTGTTCTTTTGATTCTTAAAGTTCGAAGAAACCCTTTTTTGGTGTTTTTCCATGATTTTAGCACATAAGCTCACCTGTAAGTCAATAAAAAACGATTTTTGATATATATATTTTTTTGTTGTTTTTAATAGAGTGATCAGGTTTGCCATTTTCAGACCAGAACATGTTCAAAATATGAAAACCCTATTTTTTTGATATTTTTTTCCCATTTTTTTATCACATAACCTAAGCTGCATGTAAATAAAGAACGAAATTTCACCTATTTTTTTCCGTTTTTTCTAATAGCATGTCATGTTGGCCATTTCCATGTTGAAACATACCTACTCTAAATTCAAAAAAATCAGTTATGAATTACAATAAAAATAATAATTTCGATTAATATTAATGAAGTTTTATTATAAAATTATAACATAGTAAAAGCATATTCAAAATCAAATTACAATAATAGTTTTCGTCACTATCTTAGTTTATTATCTGATGTGATAAATGATTCTAAATCTATTTTTGTTGGTCTAATAATTTTTGACTTATACCTTGCATTGTTAATTTAATAAATAATTATTGCAATGTGGAAACGGGACCCTACATTTCTTGATCCATTGGCACAATCACAAGCATCGCGCAAAATTCCGCTGTATACCAATTAGGTTTGTATTTGATATTTTTTAGTAGTTTTTAATAATTATTTGTCTTGATCCAATTAAAATTTCAATGATATTAATAAGGTTAAAAAATGCATAAAAGAACAAAAATTATCGCAATACAGAAGCCCGGCAAAGACAACAAGCTGCGTGAAAGTTATCGACCTATTGCTTTACTCAGTTGTTTTTATAAATTACTGGAGCTACTCTTATATAACAGAATATGTAACATTATTGAGGTTGTTGTACCAATTGAGTTGGTTTTAGAAGAGGATAAAGCTGCTATGACCAAGTTATCGAGGTTGGTTTTGAAAGTCGTAAAAAATCTGCCATAACATTCAGACCTTTTTTTTTTCGTCTTTATAGAGGGGGGGGGGGTCTGGAATCTTCAAAAGACATCTCAGTCCAGGTCGCCGCCTGACTAACCTTAGTGCAGGATTCGTTTTGCGTACTCCCGGCGATAGTTCCCGAGGTACTTTAAAATGCCCTCTCGTCGCCGAGTCTACGCCTAACGCCTACCTGCTAAACCAGACCCTCCTCTGTCATCCAGCCATTCGGAAGCGAAATGGTCGCTGTCAGGCCTGCATCACTTTAACATTCATAGACCTAACAGCTTCCTATGACACTGTGTGAAGAGAACCTGATTTAAAAGTTGATGAAAATCATACCCTGCCTCAAAACCTGTCGGCTAAGGCTCAGACTGTTTCAGGTATATATGAATGATGCACAGAAAACTAAATAACGGATTACCTCAAGGTTCAGTGCTAGCTTTATTATTATTTAAGCTTATACGGCAGACATTACTGAAACAAAATCGAGGAAATTCGCTTATGAAGACGACCTGGCCATTGGCTTCCAAGATAAAACTAAAGAAGCAGAAGAACGAGCTCTAAAAAAAGATCTTACTGCACTAAATACTTACTTTAAAAGTTGCAGCTTATACCCTAACACAAGCAAAACTGAAATCTCTCTTTCACCTGTCAAGTCGACTTGCGGGAGATAGAATACTATTACTATTACTATTATACTCTCAACACAGAATACACCACCCAACAAAAAGCGAAAGCTTTGTCGGTACCTTTTATGTTCGTAGGACAGAAATTTCGGATGTCAGTTAAACTACTTATAAAGAGTACACTAAGGAAAGTAATGGGGAAGTCGTTTAAAGCAGTAGTAAAGTTAGAGTTACACTGAAAAACAAAGTCTTCTTCTTCTTCTTCTTCCTACTTTATAAATAGGCTTAATGCCTGTTTTACTTCGGTTTTTAGCCTCAATTGACGTTGTCTGACTATCTTTTCCTCGGTCGTCCCAATGATCTTCCATTTGGCGATTTGTCTCTTGCTATTCGTACTATTCTATTTTCTGTCATTCTTTCGATGTGTTGATTCCATTCCACTTTTCTTCTTTTGGTCCACGCGTTTATTTCCTTTATACCACATCTCGCTCGTATTTCCTTACTTCTTACTCTGTCTGTTAGAGTTTGGTTTGTTACTTTTCGTAAGACTTTTATTTCTGTTGTTTCCAGTAGTCCCTGTATCTTCGCCGTATCTGGTCTGGTAAAATATAATATAACCCATATATATCAATTCTGTACTGATAAGTAAAAAGGTCTTAAGTCAAAAATATCGATTTGTTTGTTTTAAACAAACAAATTAGCGTACTAAAATATTTTAGTACGTTAAAAAACCGATAAAAAGCGATTGAATTTGAGAGTTAATTTCAAAATAGAGATGAAAATCAGTCGATTTCTATTACTTTTTATGGATTTTATAAGATATTAAAATATATAAGATATTAAAATATATAATAAAACAGTATTATTCTTTTTCTACTATTATATTATACTTTTTTATATTATTATACTTTTTTTGAGGTATTAAAATATGTATATGTATATAAAAAATATGTATAACAGTATTATTCTTTTTTTACTATTAAACAACACACGCGAAACAATACTTCTCAATACGTAAACAAACTTAAGTTATTATAGGTTGACAGATAAACTATTTAGAACATGGCGGATTCTCACAGAAATTTGGATTGCGAAAAAGCCCTTCGTTTCGCTTCTTGTTGGGTGGTGTATTCTGTGCTCTCAATCTTACTCTAAATGACAGCTATCAAACATAACAACAACTCCAAATATCTAGGCGTCATCTAGAACACCAACATTCAAAAGTCATCTTACAAATGCAGCAGTTTGCGAACAAAAAATTAATTTTACAACTTTTAGAAATCTCAGTTTTTTTCGCAGACAGTTTTTTTATGTTTTAAAAGTTTTGTAATTTTACCTCAAATATTAAGTTTTTAATAGTAATAAAAAAAAATGGAATTTTTTACATTAACTTGTTATTAATTAAGAAGATGACGAAATCCCTGTACAAAACATATAGGTTTTCTTTAAATAGCCTATAATTTCTAAAGAAGAGTAGAATGGAACTATAAGCCGAATGATAACAAATAGAGTAGTAAAGACGGCAAGAGAGGGTTCCCCAATAGCAAGACGATCAGGAGGAAGACCACGAAAACGATGGAACGACAACTTACTGGAGGCACATTGAAAAACGGACAGGGTCATATCTATATAAAAAGAAGAAGAAGATAATTTCTCAAAAAATTAATTTACCTGGATTTGTCACAGTCCTGAGAGAAATCTTTCCTTGAACTATTATGAGTATATGTTTGTCGTGAAGCAAAAATACATAAAGTTAATTATAAATAGCTATATTGCTTCTACATATGGGCTATTAAGTGGCAGTCTAATTATTCCTATGCAAAAAAACCATTTATTTCTATTTAAATTAAGAGTATTTACCAAACTGTTAAAACTATTTTATTGGAGCTATTTGTCTAAAAATAAAGATAAGTTTCCGAAATTAAAAACGTAGTGGAGTATCCATATTTATATGTATATCACGTGTATCATCTAGCGCTAATCTTCGGATTATTAAATGATATTTGTCATACATAATTATTTATTATCACTGCTTGTGGGTATTAGAATACATTGGATTAGTTTCTAAATAGTTTGGTTTTCGTTCTGTTCTGTTCTAGTGTATGTATGAATGTACGTATTAACCTTTATTTAATTATTCTATTGGTATTTATGTCTTTGATGTATTTGTAATTGTTTCATTAAACAATCAAGTTGGTTTTACCGTATATATAATTTTTATTTTTTGTGGTACTAACAGAATGTGGAATATGTAGAATTATTTATGAGACAACCGATATAAATAGTTCAGTTGAAGAATTTTTAACTTGAATTGGCATGTTATAGCATTATCATAATACAGTGATGAGTGCCTTAAGAACCGGCAAAATAACGCAAAAGATAGAAAACATAATACGTTGTGAAATAAAAAGAGATGAAAGTAGTAGAGGTGGGAAATTATCGATAGAAACCTATAATTTACATTACATTACATTAGGACTATCGATAGTTTCCCACCTTTAGACGTTAGCTTATGAACTAGTTGACTTCAGTCATAATATGTATTACAAGTATGACGTCGAACATTAACATTTTTTAAATTTCGCATAAAGTAAAAACTGATTGAAGGCAATAAAGCAAATGTAAGTAAACAGTTTCATTAGCAGTAATTTGATAATTAATTCTGTGTTGACAAATACAGAATAACAAGCTATGATAATTTTGTATTGAGAAGAGTGTATGCGACGTCTCAAATCACAGTTTATTATTGATCAATACTTTAATTTTGGATAAAAAAATACTCGTACTTAAACTGCTTTTACTTACATTACGTGATACGTATTACTATGACTGAAGTCTGAAGTCAACCAGCTCATAAGCTAACGTCTAAAGGTGAGAAACTTTCGATAAATCTAATGTAATGTAAAGTAAATTATAGGTTTATATCGATAATTTCTCACCTCTACTACTTTCATCTCTTTTTATTTCACAACGTATTATGTTTTTTATCTTTTGCGTTATTTTGCCGGTTCTTAAGGCACTCATCCCTGTATATGAGTAGTATATACAAGGATTGTTTGTTTTTAAAATGATGGATGTCATAATTTCACATGTGGATTGTTTTCGTACAGTATTTCTTGGAATGCAGGGAGGTACGATTACGAGGGAATTAGTAAACGAAAAGGGACCAACCTTTTTTAAAAAAGGATTAATTTTTTCTTTTTTCTATTTTCCCCTTCTTTTTTAACAAAAAAAAAAGGAAGAAGAAGAATAGGAATGAAAAATAGAAAACTTAATGTCTTGTAAGGGTTTTTTTATCTGTTTTGTATGATGAGTGAGTGATATATCTGGCTCAAGTTGTCGATGTCGGTTCTTTTATTTAGGGATGCTGGATGTTTTAGAATTTGGCACATTTCAAGGAGGGATCGCTTGTGATAATTTTGTTGTTTGCACAGTATTTTGGTATTCCTGAAATCGATACTGTGTTTAATTGAAATGGCATGTTGTGCAAGGGCACAAGATGGTTTAGAAATCCTAATGTCACTTTGTGGGACGTTAGTCGACCTTGAAGAGAGCGGCTGGTCTGGCCAATGTAGCAGGAGTTGCACTCTGCACAGGTTATATGGTAGACGACATTAGTTTGTTCTAGAGGGGCCAATGGAGTTTTTGTCTTCGAAAATAACTTTCCTAAGGTTCTGGTGTTTTTTAAGGCTATTTTAACAGGTAAGTTTTTGAAAAGTTTGTTAAGCTTGTTAGTGATTTGTGATAAGTACGGGAGCGAAGCATATTTTGTGGTTTGTTCAGGAGTTAGAGGGGACTTTTCATTCATTTGTATTTTGTTAGAAATGGACGCTAATGTTAGCCCTTTGGCTGTTTCAGTAAGGGACTGCCCATAGCTTTTGGAATATAGGAATTTAATGATGATGGATGCCGGATAGGAGTTATATATGAGAATGGACTTCAGTAGATTGAGAGATTCTTCTTTGTAAAGCGGGTTTGTTAACATGTGTACTCTAAGGCTGAGGGCTTGTACCAGGTTGAGTTTATATCTGATTGGGTGTGTCAAATGGTAATTTATGAAACAGTTGCTAGCCATCTCTTTTCTGTACTAGGTAGTGACTAATCTGTTATCCGGTGTGCGAATAATTCGCATATCTAAAAACGGGATACTGTTATCAACCTGAAATTCACATGTTAAGTGTAAGTGAGGATCAAAGCAGTTAAAAACTGAGAAGGTGTTCACCGTCTTGTCCGGTGGGGTTGCTAAAATCAGATCGTCCACATACCGTTTTACAAAGGGAACCTGGAAATCTAACTTCTTGATACTTTCATTAATAAGATCGTCTAGTACAAAGTTAACTAGAATAGGATAAATCTTGAATCCCATAGGAGTACCAAATATTTGTCATTGAAATTTAAATAGTTGGTGTCAAAAATCAATTTTAATAAGTCGGAAAAAGTTTCCCAAGATATCGGACTGTGGAGTTGGATTTGATTTCAATGGTTACGGAGAGAAGTTAATACACTGGAAAGTGGAAGATTTGTGAACAAGGATACTACGTCAAAACTTACTAAGACAAAGCGTCTGGGTAGTTGATAATTATTATTAAAGTCACTGAACTGGAAAGAATCTGTTATCTTGAAGTCATTATTATAATTGTATGCCTGTAAAAGAATGTTCGTTAGAAATTGAGCTACATATATTCTTATTCGGAGTATTTATTGATGATAATATGGGTCGCATACTTAGTTGTGGCTTGTGAATTTTGGGGAGACAGTAAAATATAGGAGCATAGCCATTGTAATTATGGAGGGATTTGCCTAGTTTCTCGTCAATAATTTTTTTGTTTTTAAGTTCAGTGATATATCGGTTGATTTTGTTGGTGTCCACTAAAATGGTAAAATTTATTATTATTTAATGGTGGTAAAATTATGATAAAATTTATTATTATTGTGTTTAATTAATAGTTTTCATTAGGTTACAAAATAGTTTCTATAATTAGGAAATTCAAAAATGTTGTTTGATGCATTAAAACTTGGATAAAAAAATACTCGTACTTAAACTGCTTTTACTTACATTACGTGATACGTATTACTATGACTGAAGTCAACCAGCTCATAAGCTAACGTCTAAAGGTGAGAAACTTTCGATAAATCTAATGTAATGTAAAGTAAATTATAGGTTAATATCGATAATTTCTCACCTCTACTACTTTCATCTCTTTTTATTTCACAACGTATTATGTTTTTTATCTTTTGCGTTATTTTGCCGGTTCTTAAGGCACTCATCCCTGTATATGAGTAGTATATACAAGGATTGTTTGTTTTTGAAATGATATATATATATATATATATATATATATATATATATATATTATTATGATTGTTTATTTTGAGTTCAAACTTAGTTTATTGAGCCAATAAAAAAATTATAACTTATCTGTTATCAAAAGTAAAATAATCCTTATATTACCTGTGTTCGATGGATTCAAAAGAGTTTCTCGTCAATAATTTTTTTGTTTTTAAGTTCAGTGATATATCGGTTGATTTTGTTGGTGTCCACTAAAATGGTAAAATTTATTATTATTTAATGGTGGTAAAATTATGATAAAATTTATTATTATTGTGTTTAATTAATAGTTTTCATTAGGTTACAAAATAGTTTCTATAATTAGGAAATTCAAAAATGTTGTTTGATGCATTAAAACTTCTAAAATTTACGCTGCGCTTTTATTTTTGTTCTCTAAAATTTAATTTTCTTGTCAATCTAACGTTGGTCCAACTGATATGGGAAGGGGCTCGTATAACTTTTGCAAAGAAGGATAAGACAAGCTTAAATTCAAATTTTTAGCTAAATCGAGTCCGAGAGAATTGGGCACTAAGGTCCTATTTTCCGCCCGACTTACTGGACCAATTGTTAAGCTATGGGCTTAAGAGGCTTGCGTTAGTACTACATATAGCATAGAAAGTAGTATACCGTTTTAAAAATGACGTATGCAAATGAAAGAAATTATTAAGCTATTATCGTCACCTAATCCGGATCTGAACATTACAGAAAAACAGAAGATCAATCGTCTGTTTTCCAAATTAAAATTGATTGGTACAAACACTTAGTTAATAAAAAAACTTACGCAGTCAAATTAAAGATGCAAACAGAACACTAGTAGGTGAGTACTATAATATTTAAATCATTTAAAATTAGCAGACTAATATAACAAACTAATCTAATAAACTATCTAACAAATTATATTATAATATACCAGTGTAGAATTCAACTTAATATGCTATAAATATCAAGTATCAATGGTCATCATCTGAAAAATTGAAGATATGTTACGCATCACATTCAATTCATATCAAAATTTATATAATAAACAGAACCGGATTTAGGCCAAATTTAATTTTAATTTAATTTCAAATGAACCGTATCAGTAGACTTAGGCAAACAGGCAAATAAAAAAGTATTTATTTTATGCAAAATATGCATATTTATCTAGAAAATATGCATGTAATAAAAAATATTTACAATATTTTTTTATTTACAAAAATGCTTACAATATTATAAACACATAACATATACAATTATTTTAACCAATAAATATCATTTTAAATTGTGGTAACAATAGATTATCAAATGATGTTCAAAATTTTCTAATAGAAACTTATGGCTTCCATCTTGTAACATTTTTTTTATTAATATATTAAATTATTTTTAATTCCTTTTACTCATGTGGATGATACGCTGATGGTCGTGTTTACGATCAGAAATTTTTATTGGGAAACTATCGAAATATGACTGAAAGATCTACCTACGTATTTATTTAAAGACTTTGTTCATTTGACATTGTTCTGCAACAATGGTGTAAGCCACCGGCATGTTGTTCTGAGATAATTAGCTTTTTGTATTTCGTTATCATAGAAAATTCCCTTGCTGAGATTTTTTTCTTTAAATATGTTTTAGTCTTTTACAATAATACATATAAACGGAAAATATCGAAATTAAAACAATAACCTTTAATTTTTGGTATAAAAAAACAATAAAAACTGGGTTACATGATTGTTGCAAAATTGAGTAAGTGATCATAGTTAATTGTGTCAAAATAGTTTATAATACAATTTGATACAAAAGATAATCAGAAAGCATTTTTATTGAGAAAAAGTAGATACAGTTATTTTTAATATTCATATACAACGTCAAATTGCTCTTCATTAATAGTAAAATCTGGCATCTGTCCATGTCCTTCTACATCGTCTATGAAATTTTCACTTCCGACTTTATCTAAGAAATTATAAAAGACTTTTGCATATGTAGGTACCAAATCCAAGATGTCTTTCAGGTCTTTTATTTTTTCAGCAGAAAGCTGTCTACCATTTGGCCACAGTGGAGGCAGTTCTATTTTTCCAAGTAAAGGTTTTCTGCCCTTTCCTGCATTTTCGATGTTAACTTGCGATGTTAATTTGTTTTAAAATGCTGTAGGTCTAATGCTGTTCGGTCTAGTGAGGTTACGGTAAAGGGCTTTTCGGTTCAATGAGTTTGGTTTACTGCTTTCAGTCTAATGATTTCGGTCTAATTGTCGTTTATTGCATAAAAACGCATGTATTGTATAACGCAATTAACTTAATTTGTCTTAGTTTTTCCCCCAATGTATAATGCAGCAATAAGCAACAACGGCGTAACCCACTACATTTTATAGCACCAGGGTATCAACCGCTAAGTTTATTTGTGTAAATAGTAAACTACAGCATATTATAAAACAAATGATTACTGAGATCTATAGCCAATTTGTCCTAATAAAATATTTGATTCATGTTCTGTTTTGAAAAAGAATTATTGTAGTTTATGTTGATACATATACCCATTGAATATTTTTCAACAACAATGTAAACCGCACTGTGGATTACCTGGTTGTTGTAGATTTATGCATTATCACTAGTTTGACGAATGTGGATTAGAACTTTGGTTAATAGATGTCGCTAAAGTACCAGATACGGCTTCTACCATTTTTGCTTTTTGTCAAACCACTCGTAATAAACTTGTTGGCATGTATTTTACATTTGTAAACAAATTGTGGGTTACACCATTGTTGCAGAACAGGGTCCAGTTAATCCTTTTCCGGGTTCTTTTTCATAAATTCGGTAATTGTCGTCGAACGCCCGTTGTAATGTTTTTCGGGAAAAACCTAATCTAGGAGATTTGATATTTCGTCACGTTTGTAGGTAGAAGGATACCGTTATGTTCAATGTTAGTAAGAACTTTTTACCTTCTCAGAAATACATACAACTGGCCTATGATTTTTGAGGGGAGATACCCTCACCTTTTCTTGGATAGTTTGGTAAAATTTTAGAGGAACCAAGTTATTTACCGGTGGGCATTCGTCGAGTTAAGACGCTTAACTCACATTATCGTATCTGCTACCTTACCGTCTCTGTGCCTTTTCCTTATAAGTGTGTATACACTTGTTTATTAGAGTTTTTTTATCTTACACTATATTAGTTTAAGTATAGTTGTAAAGCACCTTTAAGGGTAATTAAATTCAGTGTTTAAAACCAGTATAGTATTAACTTCAGTGACTTAAAGCATCAGTCGTCAGTAATTACCGTAAGTTACTATAATCTAAGTATCTCCACTTATCTTGGCGAGTAACATGGTATGACATCATATCATCTTCCATTATCTGGACGTATCTAACGATCATACATGTCTTCAAATGTAGTTGAGAATAACTACTGAATTTTGCATTAGATTTAAAGAACAGTCAGTATTTTGTTACGAATCAAATAATCGACTTAACCAAGTGCGGTTTGGTTAAATTTTTATGTTTTCAGTTCAGTAACTTTTTTGTATTTTTGTAAATTTAGAATTTAATAATTTTTGTTATCTTTGGTGTTTGTTATAATTTTTTATTCATTTTTTTGCTGTAATATCTCGAGATACGCCACATTATTTGTGCATGATTGTGTTACTTATATCTTTGTAAAGGTATTTTCTAATTATATTTCTGCTTATCTGTATATGTATACCTACCACCATTTCATAGTTGTTTGTGTATTTTTATTACTTGTGTTGCATTCAGCAGCGTCATAATTTTGTTGTTGAATATATTGTTATTGTTTTATGTATGTATTTTATTTGTCGACTCCTAACAAGTTTCCTGATTAACCATAACTCTTTTTACTTGAATATTTACTTATTATATTAAATTATATTATACTTTCGACCAGAAGAAAGATCAGGTTAATCTTAATCAGAAAGATCTGATTAAGTTTCGTAGGTAAGTAGGTTTAATACCTAATATACTTATTATTTGTTTATGTAGAGTGTTGACCAAATTTATTGAATAATTAACTGTGATATCTTTTCTTGGGTTTGATCTCTGAACCTAAATATCTTTCCTTATCTTTCTTTTCTAAGGTTTCTTAATTTTCTCCTTAAACCCCTAAAAATTAAGTGGCGCCCTGTTCCTTATCTTATCTTTTCTTTGGTAATTTTACCCATCTATCTTTTTGTTTATTTCGGTATCTTTTTCAATATCTCTTATACTATCTTCATTTATTTCGTCCGTTGGAACCTTTCCTGGTTCCAAAAGCTAGTTTCGAACCCACGACTCGCTCTCCACCAACCATCTGGCTGCCGTCCGTAGTGTCTCCATTGGTGACCTTTCTAGCACCATCCAAAAAAGGTTTCCGAGGTTACAATCTGAATACATATATATTTGTAGATAGAAATACTTCTTTTGACATTAACTGATGTAACTGAGGCATTTTTCAAAATTTACTATAATAGATGGTTCTAAATTAAGTGGTTCGGAAAATGTCCCAGATAGTACTTGAACCACTTCAGAAAGAACCTGGTAACCACTATTTTTTCCGTGGTTACTTTAAATTTTTAAAAAAATTCCGTTCCAATAGTACCTTTAACGTTTTGACACAATGACTTAAATTCTTTTATAAAAACTGTACTCTCTAACAATGATAATTTGGAGGATTCTAATTGAGTTATAGTTTTCTGGACAAAACTATAATTTGATTTTATGAATGACAGTTGCTGTTGGAGGATGTTATTTTGGAAGGCTTGCTTAGCTTCCAATAAAGATTGGCAACTTTTTTTTAAATACAAAATGATCAGCATAGAAATTAGCTGCTTCCAACCATGTTCTTCAACGTGTTAAAATGGGTTGCGGTGCCAGTGGAACAGCAGGAAGCATATCTCTGTAACATTGTATTCTTACAGGTGATTTCAGAAATACCTTTTTGACGCTCGCTATTAAACTGTTAACTAGTGGAAATTTTTTTTACTTCCTCCGCAACTCTGTTTATTCCGTGCGCTAAACAAGTGACATGTATTAAGTTTGGATGAAATATTTTTAAATTTTGTCCTGCTTTCACCATATATTCATTAATTTATCATTAGGCACAGCAGCAGGAAGAAAAAAGTGTGCTAATGCTTCTTGTAGAAACCGTGATATTGTTAGAGCGTTGGTTTTTTCCACTTGCTTACAGGAAATTAAATACGATTTTGGAAAGGTTTTATCGCTAAGTACACCAATCAATAAGTGCACAATGTATCTTCCTGACGAGTCAGTGGTCTCGTCCACACATATGTAAAAGTAATTATTACCTATTTCGGCTTTTATGTTGTAGATAACTGAGGAGTATAACAAATTGACATTATTTCTCTTTAGAGTTCGTTCACTGGGAATGTTTTGTTTGCAATATTTCTTTAAAAAAGAACTAAAGTTTTCATTAGATAATTTTGGAAGCGGTATATTAGAAGATACTAATGCACGACACGAGTCTTCGTTAAAAGTTTTTTGTTCGGTTTGTTTTTTGGAACTTGACTGAAAGCACTTGGACCCTGAAGGTTGATATTTTTCACCAGATGTGGTTTTAACTTTTTTATCCAAATGTTTCGCGGTTCTGACATGCAGATCTATTTGAATTTTTTTTTTCAGATGAAATCTAAAAAAGAATATAAATATTTTATAGTTGTACCCATTTTTAAAATCTAAGATTTTAGAAATAAGCTAAAAACGAACCGTTTTTGCATAACAATTAAAATATTTAAATTAAATCAAATAAAAATCGGTGTAGTAATCTTGAAAATGTCAAGAAATGACTGTGCAAGAAGGAAGAACTTCCAAATATTTACAAGAGGCTCTTGTTCTTTTCTGTTTACATTTAAAGAAAAAATAGTGTAAGCATAAATTAAAAGCACTTAATTAATTAAGTCCAATATATGATATGTTTTTGGTTTTAGCAAAATTAACGCAAACTATGCTATTGTTAAAAAAAAAGTTAGCGCCCTTTCAGTAGACTATTGAATGATTTGAATTTTAAATATATATCCTATTTTTTATCGGAAGGAGTTTAAAAAATGCTTCAAAAAAGAAAAAATACATTGATTTATTGCGAACTAGCCTTGTGTCGGTACTTTTCTTAAACATAATCTCCAATTTTAAAATCTTTGTTTGTACCACCGTGTAAATTTTTAAAATAAAATAAAAAATAATACGTGTGTACTTACGGTTTTGCCACAACATAAGCAATAAACTTTATCCATATCCATAGATAGCTCTTTGTAAAGTTTTATCTAAGTTGAAACATTGCTTATTTTCGGCATTTTCAAAGCACAATAATTATTCACAATTAGAAATACACGTTGTTTACGCCTCCAATTTCACAAAAAAAAGTGAAACCAAGTGAAACTGACCGTCAAAATAAAAATTTTTACCTAGAGACATAAACTGGCAAACACAAACCCTTAATTCCAGGACAAAACGTGACAAAACTATAAGCCGCTGTCTTTTATTAATCATTTCATCAACTTCCATTAATCAAACTTCCAATGTTTATGGCTTAATTTTGTTTAAAACTCTTATAAACAAATTAATTCACCACTTTTTACCAAATATAAACTGCAATAACTTTTTTTATTTATCATGATAAAGTAATATTCATCTCTGAATCTACATAGATTTTATGTATGTAGTGGTATTTATTCGCTGCGAGCTGACCGTGCGTCTCAGAGCGCGTTATTAAAAGTTCCATATCTTGATCAAAAATGAACGAGGAAACATTTACCAAAACTTCTAAACTCAAAACAGCTAAAACAAATGTACTATCAAAATCGTCTGGAAAGCTCTAAAATGTTGCAAAAAAGGAACTTGGTACATAATAAACGATCTTCGGAATAAAACTAATACAGCTCAAACATTTTCTTCTCCAAATCTTGTACATCTAAATGAATACTTTGTTAATGTGAGTAAAAATATAACATCAAATATTTTATCACAACAAGATCCTATTTTCTATCTCCGCAATTTAAAAAAATTATCTAATTCAGTCTTTATAAGACCAGTTGATGAATCTAAACTGATCCAAACAATCAGTAGTATTAAAAGCAAATCTTCCTGTAGTACTGATGGACAATCCATAAAAATTTTCTTAAACCTCCCAAAAATTGAGTTGGAAGTCCTGATCTTACTAATTAACGATTCCTTTGAAAAATAGATACTTCCAGAGTGCCTGAAGACAGCCATTATTATTCCTTTTCATAAGCGTAGTGAAAAATTGAATGTCTGCAACTATGGACCTATTGCCTTACTACCGATCCTATCCAAAATTATTGAGAGACTTATAAAAGCCCGACTTATGCCCTTTCTCCTCGAAAACAACATTTTATCACAATGTCAGTTCGGCTTTTTATCTAATAAATATACTGGTGATGCTATGTGTTCTGTACTACATGAGATCTATCAAGCACTAAACAATAATCTTTACATTGCCACTGTTTTTTGTGTCAATGCCAAAGCTTTTGATTGTGTAAATCACGACATTTTAATAAAAAAACTAATTTTTTACGAAATTCTAAGGATTTCTTTAAATTGGTTTCAATCTCTCTTGAGGAATAGGAAACAACTTGTTAGAGCAAATGATACTGACTTTAGTCACAAAAGCATTGTATGTGGAGTTCAGTATTGGGTCCTCTACTTTTCCTTATCTTTTAGAGGAACTTTTATTATTAGAGGAATTTTTCATGCAACTATAACTTCTGATCCACTTAAAATAAAAACCTGGTCCGATTCTAATTTACTCTCTTTTAACATGGATAAGACAGTAGACAGTTCTATAAAAAGCTCTTCAACCCTTCTTTCTCAATTATAGCCAGATCAGTATCGTTGATTCTGTAAAATTTCTTGGTATTTTTATAGACAGAAAACTTAAATGGTCCCTTCGATTCAATTAAGTTATTTTAGTTATTTTAGTAATTTTAGTAAATTTTAATTGGTATTGTTATTTTTTTGACTTTTTGTAAGCTTTGTCCATAACATTGTAGAATTTTCAGTGACATTATAGAATATTTCTATTCTATTTTATTCTTTAGTTCAAATTATAATACAAACATAAATATCACACAACTATATTATCCTTCTATTTTAATTTATATCAGATTCAGAGAAAGAATGGTGGAGGAAAACGGGACCCAAATTAAAGAGACTTTTTATTCAATTTGACTCTGGTTGCTAAAGCGTACGATTTGACCTGACAATAACTGATACAATTAGGATCGCAGACAACGTTTTCGAATATAAATATGGATATCGGGTAAGTTGCATTATACTTTAAGTGTTATTTTTGACATAAAAATAAAATAATTTATTTAAACAATGAGATAAAAACTTAGTATAAATTAGCGACAATTTTATTAAAATACAAATTACCATTTTTGAGTATGATTTTTTGTATACATCGCAAAATTAGAGATTTTATAAAATAGAAGGTTCCATTTTTGAGATTTATTTTAATGTCAACGCTATAAAGATAATTGATAATGAGGGTTACGTTTATTTTGTTGGTAATATTATTAATTTATAAGAGATTACTTAACAAATATGTTTTTGTTGCTTTTAGAGCGAGTATAGGAAGCCTGACGTAAGTAGAAGCCCATTTTGGATTTAATATTTGTCTTTATCATATTGTTTCTTTAGATATATTCAGGAGCAACTTCAGGAGGAAGAGGAAGAAAAAGAACAAGAAGTACTAGCAACTAGAGCAAAATCTATTAGTCAATATGAAAGTGATAGCTTTAGATGTTTATTGCCACAGGTAAAGCAAAATACGGATACACTTTTTTTATAGAAAATTATAAATTATAAATAATATGTTAGCTAAATTAGAGGCAATCCATCTTCTTCGTATCTTCTTCTTAAAGTGCCCTCTTCTCAATGGACGTTGGCTACTACAATTGCAAACTCTTTTTTGACTTAAGCTTTTCTTATTAGCTGTTTAAAATTTAACCCTGTCTATTATCGAATGCTTCTTAGCCACGATAGTCTTTTCTTTCCTAGTCCACTCTTTCCCTCGATCTTTCCTTTCACTACTAGTTGAGCATATTGATACTTATTATTCCTCAGTATATGACCTAGATATGAGATTTTTCTAACTTTCACTGTGATGAAAAGTTCTGGTTCCTTGCTTATTCTCTGCAGTACTTCTTCGTTTGAGGTATGCGATGTTCTTGATATATTCTTGTATACAAAATATTTATCCCTTGGCGTGGTGTTACTCACACATTCTACTTTAGTTTTACGGGTCCAATATATATATATATATATATATATATATATATATATATATAAATAAGAGGATATCCCATAAAAACAACAGACTTGCTGAAAAAAACTTTTTTACATCTTTCACACTTGCTTTTCAGAAAACTTGCTAGCATATGCATGATGTGGAAGATATACAGCATTTATTTCTAAAGGTGTATTATCTGGTTCTGGAAAGCGTGGTTCCAAATGTGAGTTTTTTCCAGAAGTATCTTTCAGTACTACTCACGACTTATGCAATTAGAGTGTTGTCTTTGCCAGCAGTGCTATAAGAAGCCATCCTGTTTGAAGTAGTTGAGGTACCATCCTATATCGTTTCTTCCTCTTTTCCTTTTCTTCGTCAATTACCCCAATGGCATTCATCTTCTGCTGTGGTACCAACGTTGGATCTGCATTCTTGAATCCACTTAGAAAACTGTAAAAAATCATACTCAAATAGTATAACGCATACACATTTCGAATTTAAAAATGTTTACCTTATCATTTCCACACAGTAAGATTGGTTCACAAGAAGTATTTCATGTTTAGAATAGCATATAAAAATATTTTATTATAAAAAATTAATCGGCCTAATATTTTTTATTAGTTTTCACATTAAAATGTTACCAGGATGTCACATATTTGAAGAAATAAATTATAATTGTATATTTTAATAACCAAATCCAAACGGTAAAAAATATAGCTAGAATTCCAATATGTCCGTCAGACAACATTTTTTATGTTAACTGCTTGAAAATATGAGAGGAGGATAATTATCTATTTACAGATGAAAAGAACAGGCTTTCAAGATTAGTATTCCATCATTGAATGAGAATTGTAGTCTAAATAAAAAGCAGAAAAATTAACAAAAACTTGAACATATCACTGGCCGGAAGGGATGGTCTACCATTTTTGCTTCTCCTTTAAAGTCGTCAAATGCGGATCAATGAACTAAAAACTCACTTCAGCAGGTGCTCTCCTCTTGGCCTTCCAATGAACTACTTTTGGGGGCTGCCAACCTAAGCTAATATCCCAGAAAAAAGTCCCAAATAAAGCATGTTTTATGTCAACTGTAGATGCTGGGACTGAGGAGGATAAATACAGTGAATGGTGATATTTTCTAACTGGGGTTAATGCAAAAAAAAATTCAAAAAGCTGGTGAAGTGTCCTTGTCCCTTTTGGGCCAATAATAAATATAATTATTAATTCAAATTAATAATTTTTGTTAAAATAAAGTAAATGTTTACATCTTTAGATTTACTCAGCTCTTACAGCAACTGGCTATCACGTGCAATATGGAATTGCCATGTCGTTTTCAGCAGTTTTAATTTCTCAGATGGAAGTACCTGGCAGTGGTATTGAATCTACTAAACCTCAAAATGCTTTTATGGGTAAGTTTTTTGAAAGTTTATGTATTTTTGTAAATAACAGATTAAATGTCAATCTACAACTGTTTGAACTTTTAATACTGCTACAGATTTCTAATACAAATAATATTGGTATTTTTTGTTTACTGTGGCACTAGGAGCAACATTTGCCAGTGGTCAATTTTGCAGACACATATTAGCAGGCATATACTTTAAAATTTTAACATGTAATTTGTATGTTTGTTTAGTTATTCTTGTGTTTTTAGTAAACTGTGATTTGATTTCAATAAAAATTATACCAATAGTAAATATGGATAACATTCCAGTCATCCTATGGCTTTACAGTCCAATTCGAGTCCTGACCTCCCTCAGCAAACCTCTCCATTCGTTTGGGTCTGTAGCCATTTTCCTCCATGACTCGGACTATGATCTTGTAGATTCGTTTCTTATTTCTTTAATGTATATAGATAACTTTACTAGATGCAATAAATAGTGAATGCATTCAAATGGGACTTGACATCAACACAGATAAGACCAAATTTATGATAATATCAAGGAGTCCAATAAATAATGAACAACTAACTCTTGGTGGACAGCAAATAGAGAGAGTGACAAAATATAAATATCTGGGAGCTTACATCAACACAGAATTAGATCCAGACCAAGAGATCAGGGTACGAATAGAAATGGGAAGGGCAGCGTTCTTAAAATTCAAGCAATTGTTCTGTGACAAAAATCTGAATACTGCTTTGAGACTGAGGTTTGTTGAATGTTACGTCTGGTAGAAACATTGACGTTAACAGCGTCAATAGTTAAGAAGCTTGAAGCCTTTGAACTTTGGATGTACCGGAGAATATTGAGAATTCCATGGACTGCAAGGGTCACCAATGAGGAAGTGATGAGAAGGATGGGTCGAGACAAAAAATTGTTGAGAACAATAAAAGTACGCAAGCATGCATACCTTGGACACATACTGAGAAATTATAAATATAGTCTTCTGCAGGTCATCATGCAGGATAGAGTCGATGGCAAAAAGGGAATAGGTAGAAAGAGGAAGTCATGGCTGCGAAATATTCAAGACTGGACAAACATAACTGTAGACGGATTATTCCACGTTGCAAAAGGCAGAGAAACTTTTAGAAATGTGGTCGCCAACCTCCGTTAATGGGGACGGCATAGGAAGAAGAAGATATGGATAACATTAGTCTGATCGTAAAAATGTTAATTAGAATAGAATATAACCATATGGTTTTCAGAACAAAACAGCGAGTACTCAGACCAAGATTTTAATTTTGCTTACTCTATAAAATATTCACCTTATATTCCGAAGTTAATAGATTGTTATTTCGAATTAGTATTCTGACTACATCAACCGGAGGTGATCAAAATAAAGTTTATATTATGAGACCAGTAGAGAAATTTATCAGTATCTCCCACATCTATTCCAACACTAGTTATTACTCGCTCATACATGTCTCATATTCTTTACATACTCACCCAGAACTCCATTCTTATTGGGCGCCCACCACAGAATCTCGCGAGAAACTCTATTATATGCTTTCTCAAGATCAATTAATACTATTTGATCCTTTGTTTTATTCTGCATTATAATAAAAATTGCATCTGTTGTAGGTCTGCGACAATAATATACAGGCAAAGCATAGCACAGTCCTATTTCCATGCTATATTCCCATTGTGCTCTTCCGCGTTTTAAGAGGGATCTTTCATATTAAAACAATTATTAGTTATTTTATTAACAATAGTTTTCATAAACTCCAGGTTGGCACTAATCATATACAGCAATATTTATCGAATTGATTAAATATATATATATACACAGATATTGTTATATATTTTTACTATAAATAACTAATATAATATTGTGGTAAATTATTACGAAACACCATTAATTTTAGCTAGCGTATTTACTATGGTAAGCCCATTGGGATCAACAACAAGCGGTTTCTTAATGGACAGATTTGGAAGACTTAATACTCTCAAACTTGGCCTTATACCTACCATCGCAGGATGGATATTAATTGCCTTGTCCAACAGTATGACTCCCATTATCATAGGCAGAGTTCTCATAGGAATTGGTGCATGTAAGTTAAATTTGTGTTACATTAGAGTGCTTCTATGTAGGTAAATAACATAAAAATATTTTCACCTTAACAATTAATCAGTCATAAAGTAGTACATGTTCATTAGGGCGTCTATTCTTATCGATGCTTAACAAAATCTCTCGTGAAGCTGCCTCATATTAGATAGGAAAGCTTATATTTGAAACTAACAACAGTTAAGTTGTACTCAATAATTTTGTTGACTTAATAAGATTTAGTGTAGGAACCTATCTGTGATTATGTGTAAAATAAAAACATGCTATATATTTCTTGGAATTAAATTACGAACAAATTTAAAATTTGCAATTTTCTTGTGGATGAATCAGTTAAATCGGACTTGGCCAACCTTTTGGGGATCTTGGAATTTTACATAATTATTTTCTGCTTGTCTTCTATTCTTCCTCTAGTTTTCCGTTTTACAACTCCATACACCAAAGTGCGTAGGCGACTATCTCATTACTAGAATTCTGTTCTTGGCGGCGTGACACAGCTCGCCTGTATTGTGTATTCCTGTCCATTCTTTAATATTCCTTAACCAGGATAATTGTTTGCGGCCGGCTCCTCTCCTACCTTCGATCTTCCCTTGTAGGATTAACTGTGGTATTTCATATTTTGCTCCTCTCAATATATGCCTAAGGTAACCAATCTTGCGTTTTTTAATTTATTCAAAGAGTTCTCTTTCCACGCCGGCTCTCTTAAGGACGTCATCGTTTCGAACTCTATCCACCCAAGGTATGCGCATCATTCTTCTCAATGATCACGTTTCAAATGCTTCAAGTTTGTTGATAGATGTTTTTTTCAAAGTCCACGTTTCCATGCCATAAAGCAAGATGGACCATATGTAGCACTTGACCATTCTGTAGCGTATTTCGAAATTTAGGTTTTGATTACATAGGAGCGGTCTGAATTTCACAAAAGCTTGTCTTGCCATTTGTATTCGGGTTTTTATCTCTTGTTGTGGATCCGATTGGTCATTGATTGTGGTGCCAAGGTATTTAAAAGTTTTCACGCGTTTTATGCGATCGTCACCTATGCATATTATCGGGTTTTCTGGAGGGTTTCTGCTAATGACCATATATTTCGTTTTCAAAATGTTGATTTTAAGGCCATATAGAGGCCATAAGGCCATTTTTACCTAGTATTAACTCGTTTATTTTAATGCTTAGTTAATTCTGTAAATATCTTCATTTAGCCTTGAATAAATTTTGAAATCTATGATGAAGTATGTTTAACTTTTCTCTTATTCTCATCCAGTACCTCTTTGCTTCCCGATCATTTTACCTCAGGATATGCTATAATTTCAGTAAAATTTTTGTTTAAAAAAGACTTACAATGAAGTAAAATAAAGCAAACTACTGAAATTCTTCCTTTTAATTTTTTTTGATACGTTGGGAAGGTATGTTAATTATTTTAACCTCACAATTTGTATCGGACATTTGAATACCTTTTCTATAAGGCTATGGCCCCACGAGCGACAGATTGTCGCTAGCAGTAGCAGTAAAATTACGGCGGCAGTAAAGCAGTAAAATCATGGCTCCACGAGCGACAGTTTACAGCGCGCGTATCGCCGCGTTTTGGTCTTATAGTGGCTCCATGAGCGTTAATATGACGCAGCTACCATCAGTGGTATCTTGCCCGTTTATATAATATCCGTGTATATAGCAGATAAAATAAATAAATAAATAAGTAAAATAAATTCACACCGATAATACAATAATAAAGTATGGATAATATATTATTTCAACAAAAAGTTGCTTTAATGTTGGCATTGTGCCGTCGAAGTAGGGTTAAAAAACAACGGAAATGGTGGATTCACCCTGTTCTAGTGCCTAGACAGACAGAGGGAAAATTTTTTCTTTTACACAACAAATTAAAAGAATATCCTGACAAGTTTTTTGAATATTACAGGATGTCAGTGTCTTCTTTTAATTTTTTATTATGTGAAATAGAAGATGTCATACGAAAACAGGATACATCAATGCGTGATAGCCTAAGCCCAGAAGAAAAATTAGCAATTACCCACCTTAAAGTAAGATTTCAAATTACATATTTTATAATCCTATACATGTATCTACCTAAAAATAAAAAAACAAAATATTTAACTATTTAACTTTCATTAGAATAAAAAGGGGCCGCCACCTCTTCTTACCTCTGCGTATTCTGTAATTAGCTACTGAATTATCAAGTAGATCGACGGCTCCCATATGTCGATTATATTCATTTATCATATTGGGTTGATGTAATGAATCTTCCTTTTCCAATATCTAACTTGCTTTTTTATGTTACAATAATTTAAAAAATTCTGATGTGACATTCTGCTTTGTTGCATTCTTTTATTTATGAATCACGCCAAGCTATGGAAAACGATACATTAGTACTGAAGGATAATAAAATTTTACTATAAACAATAATTCTTAAAATTTTATTTATATGATATGATTAGACAACCACTTGAAATGAATCACCAGTTCGAAGAAGGAAATCCAAAAAATAGATTTTCGGGAAATCAATAAAAACTGTTTATTCTCTCTATTCAACTTTTTCTTCTTTAATAATGGCATCTAATATAAAGTACAGTTTGATACGGTTAATTGGGATTGAAAAAAAACCATCCATTGATTTTTGTTATCTAGAATACCGATAAAGAAAATATTGGATTTATTTCTTTCTTAGAACTTAGAACACACAAAATTGTATGAAAAAACTTTAAAGTAATTTATAAAAACAAAAAAAAACTTAACAAACACAGAGAAATAAACAAACAAGAACAAAAATATCCGATTAAATGACAATTACTGCTAGTGCAGCCACAAACGCGCTGCAAATTATTGCTAAAAAATAGGTCCGGATCTATTCGAACGCGACACGACCTTGACGACGCGTCTCGGTCTCAAAACGAAGCGACAATCTACAGCGCGTGGAGCCACTCAGTATCACTGCTGTTGTTTTCATTTCTCAAGCTACATTTTACTGCTACTGCTAGCGACAATCTGTCGCTCGTAGAGCCTTAGTGTCAGGTCCAGCCCGATTTGGCCAAAATTCTACCAATGTTATCAAACTACAGTATTACCCCGTATTCGCTTACATTTTTTGTGTTCAGGCCAGCATCCGTCCTATAAGAACTGTCTTGTCAGCCTGTGTATTGTTGCTCGTATTACGTTACTAGGAGGAATATAACGTTTTACTATTATATTATATAAAAAACGGTATATTTTAGGTTGGGCTACCAATCCTGCATCTGTTTATATAGCTGAAATAGCACACCCAAAAGTAAGAATGTCATTGAATCAATTAGCGCCATCTTATGCATCATTAGGTGAGTGATTCAGATTACCTAATAATTAATTTTTTAAAATCATGAATGTGTTGCTTGTGTGAGTCCATTTCAAAAGGTGAAAGAAATAATAAGTTAGACTTACTCACAATCAATTTAATTTAACTAATCGGACGACCGGTTTCGCTTTCTACAATATGCAAAGCATCTTCAGGTCACGATACAAAGTTAAAATGCTGAAAACAATAATCCCATATTAGGGTGTTGTCTAATAAAGATAAAAAACATAGGTAGGTGATACAAATTATATAAATTACAGTAATTATGCCAATATTACATGTCTGTGGTTTTATAAATGAATAAAAATAATAATAATAAAATGTTTAAGCAGACAAGGTAAGACCCACAAATTGGTAACATCGTCTATTAAACTGTAATGAATCAATAAATAAATGAACAACTAAATAAACATTACTTACATGCCGGTACTCTATTAATTGATGGTTGAAAGAACATGGTTCAAACTATCTTGGATTGTTGATTGGAGAACTCAGGTTAACTATTGTAATTGTTTAACAGTAAACTGGGAAGTTCTTGAGGAGACAGATTTTATCCAATGAAGTAGAGATAAGTGGAATGTATTGTTTGTTTTATGAAAGTAATGTTCTATACCATTAATTTCTTTAAAGTTATTTAAGTTTATTCTGGAGATATATTTATGAAATATGTGTTATTTATTGAGATTTTATGTTTTGTTCTGGAAGGTGACAGTTGTAAGACAATGAATAGGAATGGATGTATAGATTGTGTGGGTGTGCAATTGTATAAACTTGAAGTTATCAAAATTTCTTTGATAAATTTGTTGCAATAACTGGCAAATTATTGTAAAGTCGAAAGATTTTTATGTTAAAATTAAATTAAGACACTTTTACACACACAGAAACACACAGAAAACACTTTAAAAAACGGGGGACGAAACAAACATTTAATTAAAAATAAAAGGAGAGGATTTCCAAAAGAACTACATTTCTTATTAGGAGACAATGAGTTTTTATGTGCTGTATATCAGATTTTAGAGGTAACCTCTAAAATCTGATATACAGCACATAAAAACTCATTGTCTCCTAATAAGAAATGTAGTTCTTTTGGAAATCCTCTCCTTTTATTTTTAATTAAATGTTTGTTTCGTCCCCCGTTTTTTAAAGTGTTTTCTGTGTGTTTCTGTGTGTGTAAAAGTGTCTTAATTTAATTTTAACATAAAAATCTTTCGACTTTACAATAATTTGCCAGTTATTGCAACAAATTTATCAAAGAAATTTTGATAACTTCAAGTTTATACAATTGCACACCCACACAATCTATACATCCATTCCTATTCATTGTCTTACAACTGTCACCTTCCAGAACAAAACATAAAATCTCAATAAATAACACATATTTCATAAATATATCTCCAGAATAAACTTAAATAACTTTAAAGAAATTAATGGTATAGAACATTACTTTCATAAAACAAACAATACATTCCACTTATCTCTACTTCATTGGATAAAATCTGTCTCCTCAAGAACTTCCCAGTTTACTGTTAAACAATTACAATAGTTAACCTGAGTTCTCCAATCAACAATCCAAGATAGTTTGAACCATGTTCTTTCAACCATCAATTAATAGAGTACCGGCATGTAAGTAATGTTTATTTAGTTGTTCATTTATTTATTGATTCATTACAGTTTAATAGACGATGTTACCAATTTGTGGGTCTTACCTTGTCTGCTTAAACATTTTATTATTATTATTTTTATTCATTTATAAAACCACAGACATGTAATATTGGCATAATTACTGTAATTTATATAATTTGTATCACCTACCTATGTTTTTTATCTTTATTAGACAACACCCTAATATGGGATTATTGTTTTCAGCATTTTAACTTTGTATCGTGACCTGAAGATGCTTTGCATATTGTAGAAAGCGAAACCGGTCGTCCGATTAGTTAAATTAAATTGATTGTGAGTAAGTCTAACTTATTATTTCTTTCACCTTTTTTAATTAATTTTTTATATCTCTATATATCCTCTTGCGACTTGACCTGATATTTTTTGTTTTTTTTTTTGAATAAATAATAGAATTCTTATGATTTCTAGTAAAACTAGAGTCTATATTATAGTCTAGAAAATAAATGTAAATTTTTGAAAATTTTCATTTTTTTACTAAATGGGAAAAAAATCATGTCCATTTAAAAGGACATCAGGATCGCATCAATACAAAATTATTGTAAATGAAATTGTTTAAAGCAATTGTTATTTTCCCTTAAATATAAAAATATGTCACATGCTTTACAATAAACTTGTGTTTTATCCTTACAACCTCAAAGCTTACATCTAACAGAATTTTTTAACTCAGAAGCCTTTGGAGGAATGTGTTGTATCTTTCTTTTAGTAGACGTTTGTAGTAATGTTCTAGGTTTGTAACTATTTCTAGTTACCAGTGTTGAAACGTTCCTAAAATCAGAATTTTCAAAAATATTATCTTTAAGAAACAGCTATTTTAAACTCCAGGAACTTCATAACGGTTTTATTAGCATCACCATGTTGCTTATGGTCATCTCTTTATAGAATCCAAGAAATGGTATTCTCAAAGTCATCTATTCATCTAGTCATCAGTATCTATTTCTTACTTCAAGCTCCCATTCGATAGTAACTGATCATCCTGTCAAATAAATCTATTCCCACATGGATTGGTTGTACTTTTTAACAATCTTTGGTCTAGGTACCTCAACATATCGGGAGTCCTTTTTTGACCATCGCTTACATTCATCTGAAGGTTCTATTTGCAACGCAGTTGACGCTAGCATAACTGATTTCATATCATACCTTTAGACTATGTTAATTTTTTTATCAGATCTTACATCTTCCTCAGAAGAACCACGACCTAATCGACTCATCTCCTTATCTGATGTTACATGAACTATTTTGGGTATTCTGGATCTTATTATTGTACCAGTTAAAAAATATTTTTGTTTAACATGTACTCAAGTAAAGGTAAGGTGGTGAAATATCTATCAATGAATACATGTATTCCTTCTAATAATGTTGTAGATAATTTAATACCTGCGGATGGACCAACACCTAACTTCTTAACATCATTATCATTCTGCAAAAATATATTCTTTCCTTGATAAATATCGAACTCTAATATTAATCCTTTGGGAGTGGCACAGATAAAATTTTTTATTTCTTCTGGATTAGGTTTGCATCAAACAAATTGTTTCATGTTAGACACGCCCGTAAAAGGTATCATTTGTTCGTCCACTACAACGTCACTGTATCTTGAAAGTGTCAAGCAACCTCTTCGTATTGTTTCAACTAAAGTCCGGATCTTAAATAATTTATCAGCGTTTCTTTGATCTTGAGGCACATTAGCGTCAATAACTACTTTTAAATTGTTCTGATTTGAAAATATCTATCACAAGTCATGGCTTGTACAATACTGTTGACTATTGTTTTCTTAGCCCAAAACATTCTAATTTGTGGATATTTTAGACAGTACATTAGAATAGAAAGATATTCCAAAAAGTTTTTTCCAATCACCCTGTCACGATTATCATTCTTGGTACTTTTTCAGTACTTTTCTTGATTTATTTTAATGTTTACTTTTATTATACTCTTGTATATTGCCTCAAACTAAGTAATTTTATGTTTGTATTTTCTGTGTACTAAAACTGATAATTCTTCTTTTGCTCTTTCACATTTTAAAATGTCACTAAATCTATCTATAATAATTATCTATTTCCTTTGTCCCAGTTTCTTCCTTTTTCGTTTCAGCTAAGACGACTAAATCCCCATATCTAATTTGGTTATTTCTTGAATGGTTTCCTTTACCTTTCCGCTGATATTTGTATATTTCAGACGCCAATATTTATAGTCCTTAATCGTAGTAGAAGTCGATTTTCATTTGATCTATTTCACAAGTAACAGGCGACCATCCTAACACCTTAATCATCTACCAGGAGGGCCACGTAATTTAAATTCAAGGTTTTCTCCTATTAGATTAGTTGTCTTACTGGACTAAAGAGCCTTGGACTAAAATCCGCCTTCCATATAAATACATGTATGTTCTGTTTACCGTTGATGGCGAAGACAAAGTGCTATCACTTCACAAGATCAAAATCAATAAAGTTGGGTGTGATTAGAAAAGATATGCTTAAAATGTGGACTCTGCTGGAGAGGGATAAACAATAATATTTTAAATTTTATTTGTTTATTAATAATTTTTTATTATTTTAGGATTGATTTTCGGCTACATATCCGGATACTATATAAGTTGGAGAATTATTTCATGGATTACGATCTTTGTAGTAATAATTCCCGTCATAGGGATATGCTTCCTACACGAAAGTCCGCCATGGTTAATGCTAAAGGGAAGATATGATCAAGCTAGAAAATCCTTAAATTTTTTTCATAAAAATCAACCACAACCACCTGGAATGGTACATAATTTTTTTTCTTAGTATTATTAATATTAATTACTATTTAAATGAGAATAAGCCACAATTAAAGGTTAAAGTACGTTTTTTGACGTTTCAATTTCCACTTCGGAAATCGTTCTCAAAATACAAAAATTGAAACGTCAATAAACGTACTTTAACCTTTAATTGTGGCTTATTCCCATTTAAATAGTAATTACTTTAGAATGCCACAAGAAAATAGCTTTAATTAACAATTATTAATATTATTCATAACTTATTTTTTACATCAAAATATAAAGGGTAAAATGTACCCTCCTTAGATACAAATATATAACCGAATTAGCTTGATTTCCACACTTCTACATGTTATTGTAAGTAACACAATTTTGGCGATATTATCATAAAGACGCATTTGCAATAATTTTTGTCGCTATGTTACTATTACCACATTAGCCTTTTAGATTATAGATAAGTAGATATGCAGCTAATATATAAGCCTAGACTTATATATTAGCTGCATATCTACTTTATCTCTCACTCTCTCCAATGACGCTACAGCCCAAATAGGGCCTTGGCCTCCTCCAAACTATGCCTCCAATCTTGTCGGTCCCCCGCCGATCTTCTCCAGGTTCTCACGTCTAGCAAATTTTGCGCGTCCGCTGCCACTTCATCCTCCCATCTTTTCCGTGGCCTTCTTTTTGGTCTTGCGCCCTGCATTTTGCTATCTAGTGCTCTTTTCGGCAATCTTTCTGTCTCCATTCTTACTACATGACCAGCCCAGCTAAGTCACTGAAGTTTAACGAATTCTGAGATCGGTGTCTCTTTGAACAGTTGGTAGAGTTCATGGTTATACCTGGATCTCCATTCCGTTTTCGTTAATAAGTCCAAATATCTTTCTTAGGACTTTTCTTTTGAAAACTTCCACCTACTGTATCTACTACACACAAATTAAAGAATTTTATCCAAACACATTAAATCTTCGACGACACATCGTTAAGGATAGTTCTTGCATGTGAAATGATATACCATATTTCTGCACAGTTGTAGTTTACACTATTTTATATTATTTTCACACATTTAGAACAACCAAACAGCGAAATGTTCGGTTTATATCTAAATGTTTCCAAAACTAAAATTCTAGTATTTTCAAAAATACCAACAAACGTACATTTGTATGCCAAGGGAAAAATAATAGAACAGGTAACTTCCATAAAATAATTGAAAGCAAATACCAACAGCCAGTGAAACCAAAAAAAAAGAAATCCTGCCAAGAATCGAACAAGCGATGAAAGCACTCATAAAGATGAAAACATCTTTTACAAGATCAGACTTTAATCTAGAGCTCAGAATTCGAATAATCAGATATTTCTCTGTTTTTTCTGTTTTGCTGTATGGCTGTGAAAGTTGACAATGGACTCTGAAACAGAAAAAAATAGATGCGTTTGAAATGTATATAGACAGACGATTTCTGAGAATTCCATGAGTACAAAAAGTTACCAACGGTGAGGTACTCATAAAGAAGACAATAGAAAGTTAGTATGACAGTTAAACATGAACGTCACAAAAAAGCAGATAGAACTGATAGGAACTCATTCTTTAAAAAAAATAGAAGGAAAAGAACATCTACTTATTATATTTTTTTATACTTCTCTATCACCACTTAATTCCATTTCTAGTGCCATTTTTTTCATAATAGTGGCATAATTAATTTAACATCTCCTTCTTTTACGCTCATTCAGCAACTTCATAGTCTTGCGTGTAAAACTTCCAAGGTTTCAAGACCTGAATTTTCCTAATTTGTAATAGTATCTCTTCTGAAATAAATCTCAGCCAGAAATTCGAGGGAGGCATTGTTTGATGAAGAAACATTTTACTTTATAAGATAACATAATTTCATGTACGATTAGTAATATAATTTTTAATTTAATTAACCTATTAGCGCCAAGATTTTGTATTACTTTTTGCAATATTATTAATGGACTGTATTTAAATAATAAAAACTAAATCAAATATTTTTTCTGAGATATTTCATTTCTGAGACATTGTAAATGATGCCTTAAAGTAACGCTAGGTGCTTACACTATCTAGTTTTTGTTGAAAATAATAAACCAAAAATTAAAGCATTTGGAATACAGTAAAGTAGGCAATATAACAAAAATAGATATTTATTCATAAAAAAATGTAATTGGGTGTGATTAAGACGCACATCTGCTCTTTTTTGATCTGGAATGTAATGTATCAAATGATTGATGGTGTCAAAACGAATGTCATCCGATACTCGGCTATCCACAAATGCTGTCAAGGAAGCCGACGGTCTTCCGCTTCCTTTGCTAAGTTTACTTTACATCGCTAAATATGTGCTTACAATCTCTCTTTTAAAATTTAATTGCGATACATTTTCTTTGCCAGTTTTATTATACAATATGTAACTATTTTGTAATGCAACATCGAGCATCCATGTAAAAATTGGCCAATATCATTTTTTGCCACGAATACTGATCCGGTAGCAACTTATATTCTGATCCATTTGATCAGTTCCTCCCATAAATATGTCATACTTAGCGATCAATTTCGGTCTAGAAACAAGTATGTTTCGTTTGAGTTTCTGAGAAAATCTTCTTACTTGACCTACTTCTTGAGTGCCACAGGTTGATGAAATCATTGTTACTACTGCATTATCCATCCACCGGACATATAATTGTCCATCATTGCGTTCAATAGCTGTGTCAAAATAACCTCGATCTTTTTTCATAACCTTATTTTTAGGAGTTAACGGACATCCTTTATAAAAATAAAACCGTTTCAGAAAACAAATTATCGATATAAATATCATATCTTAGATTGCTTTTCTCGGCTGGCAGATAATCTAATAGTAATAAAAAAGGAGTAGCAGCTTTTCCAAATAGTTTTTCATAGTCATTATTTGATTTTGAACTTTTTCTAAGCATGTCCATAAGAGGTCGTATTTTCCACGTCTTTGCCATTTTGGTATTATCTGAACAGGGCAAAAACCGCCAAATCTGTAAAAATCGATCTCTTCGCATGGATCCCAATATTATCGCTTGGATGGTAATTGATTATACTCACTTACATATAAAATAGGAATAAACAAACGGATCTCCTCACGTATTATCTTGGGATCGGGACAAATTAAAAATAATGAATAGCGACGAGTTTCGTCTACTAAATGTTTGATAAATACATCATTTACAAATTTTTAAAATATTTTCGTTTCGAAACATTTGCTCATATTTAGAATAGTCGGGTTTTGGAAATGCCGATACACGTTTTTTGTCAAAGTCTACTCCCTTCAGCCATTGAGGTTGATTTCGAGGCTCAAGAAGTCTCTCTGAAATCCAATTTTTTACCACTTCAGATTCAAAATTATGGCCAGGAATGTCTTCATTCTGTATAGAATCTTCGTTCAAACCAATTCTTTCATTGTTTGATAGTCGTATTTCTGCTCCGTCACATAATTGACGAGATAAAAGGTTATCTACCAGTATAAAAATGGTAAGGTATTAACATAACATTATTCACGCCATACATTTTTATTATAAAAGATTTGATTACTATATCACTACATATCCTCTTTCACCTTCATCTCCTGAATCCTCATCAGTGTCTACATTTGTATCTGGAAGTTCTACAAAATATCGCCATCTAGTTCATCATTATAAATTATATCAAGGGCTTAAGCAAGCGAAAAACGTCTTCTAGAACAAAAATTTAAAATATAGGTAGTACAAGCGCCTATCGTTGTTTTAAGGCAACGCCTGGGTTACAACAGGTAATTGCAAGTAGTTATTTATCAATTCATATAAATCATTTAAAATATGTTTTGTTAGAAGTATAATCAACACAAATTTAAGATATATAATTAATAAGTTTCATTTATATCGAAATTATGGTACTTACTGAAATCGAATGTCCATTATTTTTAAGTTCTAATATTATACTATATTTTAAATGCCCAAACTAACAAACAGTTCTTAACACCACAAATAAACACGCATAACTGAGTATGGGCGATTATGGTTGATGGAATTGACCAGGTCACACTTTTTTTATGGTTGTTTTATGATTTCAAGCTTCTTCTAAATACAGGCTTGTTTGTCGTTGCTTTAAAGCAACGCACGGCGCTAATGGGTTAAGTAACAAAAAAAGTTTCTTTAAAGTCTAAAATTGATATAATCAAAATTAAATATAATCTAATTTTAAAAACATATTTGCTCAATTTTCTATGACAATATATATTTCTTATTACAGTATGTTCTTGTAGGAAGAATCTTTTGCAGAACTCCAATTTAAAATGCTCAAGAAACAACAAGAGGAAATTGAGAGGAGGCGTAAAAAAATGAACAATATATTAGGAATTGCGAAAGAATTTTTAAAGCCAACGGGATACAAACCAATTTTAATAATGACTCCTTTGTTTTTCTGCCAAGAATTTTCAGGAATATTCATAACAATGTTTTACTCCATAACGTTTATAGAGGTATTTTTTAAAATTTTATATATTATGTAAAAATATAATACCGGTTGGAGAATCGTCAAACACGACCTAGGAAACTCAAAGGGAAGTTCAAAACTGTTAAATTCCTGCTTTCCTAATTATTTTACATCGAAAGTCATTAGAAACTATTTTAGACGGGTGGCTGTTCTCGAAAAAGATCGATTCCATACCCACAAGCTGAAACGTATTTTAATCAGTGAATTATTATGTTTAAAAGTTTACCGAACATTTTCCATGGAAACCTATTTATTTATAATAATTTTCAAACTAATTATAAAAAATTAGTTTTTTCGCTTCAATCTACTTTTTTTTAATAATCTGTTATTATGTTATTTTAAGACGAAACTTAGTGAAATTTTTTTGTAAAATGCTCACATTAAGCGAAAAAAATTCCGAATAAAACCAATTTTAGCGTTTTTCGAGGCTATTTATCAATGAAACATTTCAAAAATCAAAATAACAAATTATGGCCAGTTTTGACATTTTATATACCTAACGGCCATCCCCTCGTTAGGTACACTAATGAACTCTTCCGCCGTGACTGTATAAATATGAAAATGTTTTATCAATAATTATTTTTATAGTACTTGTGATATTGCAAAAATCCAACAATATCCAACGTGAAATTTTATTTATATGAAATTATGAAAATATAAATAAATATCATTTGGTAGTAAATTTAATTATTATATAAACTAAATAAGATGTTTAAGAATAACAAGTTTGCTTCTGGAGTTTCTGGCAAAATGCCAGGTAGTTAGATCTTTGCTTGAAAGAGAACTAATTCGCCTATTACACACAGGCCTTCAAAATACATTGTCAAACATTCGACTCAATTATTAGTTTCCCGATGAACTGAGAGAAATCAAGAGGATTATATACAAATGCAAGAACTGTTATGGATTTAACGCAAGGCCAGCTCATCAAATAGTGGCCGATCTACTCAAAGAACGGTTTCAGGTCTCTCGACATCGACTACGGGGGCCCATTTCAAATAAAATCTTCAAGACTGCGACGTCCTCCCATTTGCAAGGCTTATATAGTAGTATTTGTATGCCTTGTTACTAAGGCAGTCCATATAGAGCTAGTGTTCAGTCTCAGCACTGAAGCATTTCTACTAACATTGAAAATATATATTTCACGCAAAGGTATCCCTAAAACAGTTTATTCGGACAATGCGTCCAACTTTCTTGAAGCCCGTAATTAGTTGAAAAACCTTAACGAATTTTTTATGGGAGCAAATGTACTACCTTCCTGTAAAAGAATTTGTAGCCTCAACATAAATTGAGGGGAAGTACATTGCACCTCAATCTCCACATCGGAGTGGAATTTCTGAAGTAGCTTTAGAAAGCTGTAAGTATCATTTGGTAAGGATGATGCGAAATAATATTTTTACATTCGAGGAATTAACCACTATTTTGGCTCAAATCGAAGCAGTTTTAAATTCACGACCCCTGTTCATTGCCAGAGAGTCCAAATGATTTCTCTTTTCTAACCCCTCATTTTCTGATCGAAAGCAACATGTGAATAGTTTGTCACTGTGGCAGACATGCAGCAAAATTCAGCAGCATTTCTGGAAATGTTAGTCTCGGGATTATTTAAATCGCCTCTAAAATAAGCACAAATGTTTTCTTTTTGCTCCAAGAAAACATTAAAGTTAATGATCTTGTACTTCTAATCGATGACAACGCTTCCCTCTAAAATGGCCACTGGCAAGAGTAATCGAAACATTACCAGGCAAAGACCCTGTAAAACTAAGAACTAAAGACGGAACATTCATAAGATCTATTGTTAAAGTGTGTCCTTTACCTCATGCATATTTAGTTGTAAGTCACATCAAGGGGGGGACTATGTTGCGTAACAACATTCAATATTTTTATTTCATTTTATATTATATTATCATATCACACTGTATATTGGTTTTAAGGTTTAGATTTGTAAAATTCTTTTGTACCATTTAATAATCTGTATGGGTTTCAATAACTTGTATTAGAAAGAACTTTCTACACATAAGCTTTCATCAGCTGATCATTAGTAATTTCCAAATCATTGGTTTGAGTCATCCGAAAATCCTAACAGCAATGTAAGCAACCTACTCAAGTAATTTTACCAATGAATGTAGAGTTAAAGGTTGCGAAATGTAAACAGATCCTTCATATACGTTGAGGGTCAAGGG
The DNA here is from genome assembly GCF_040954645.1 of Diabrotica undecimpunctata. Taxonomy (NCBI): domain Eukaryota; kingdom Metazoa; phylum Arthropoda; class Insecta; order Coleoptera; family Chrysomelidae; genus Diabrotica; species Diabrotica undecimpunctata. The sequence goes on from NC_092803.1 coordinate 192,170,945, forward strand.
GACGATTTCTCAACTTTAAGAAAGCGTTATGGGCCGATGGGCCCAGCGTTATTCAAGGGGGCGAGTTGAGATCCGTTGGAATCCAGCATTGGGTGAGATCGAAGATCCTGTTCGCGCTAGTCGCACTTCAGAAAATTTAACACAGTTGGAATTTTAATAATTTTACTCAACTCGTATCTATCTCTAGTTTTTTCTGCACATAAATTCAAGACGACTAAATTTTGTAAATTAGCTCATAGGCAAGTTATTGACCAAAATACATAGTTGTAATTGTTTAAATAGACTTGTGAAAACGACAGTTACGAAACTTTCATTTATCCAAGTTTTCTGGGTGGTTGTTCAAAAAAAGGACAAAACTTGTTTCACAAGAAAAAAACCAGTGACCTATGACTGGTGCGCGAAACGAAGGCATCAGGACTAGGTGTAAGAACAAACAGGCATCTTTGCACAATTCGTTCATTTGATCTGTTTTTCCTTTGTAGGATGCGTAAATATTTGTCAAACTTATCCACAACTGATAAAGTGTGTATGTACAGTACACGACAAGTCTTACAATATATAAATTACTTAAAAGTGCATAATATCTGAAGGGTCTCGGGAGAAAATCATAAATGCCACAAATGAACTAAAATAGAGTTAAGTACGCCATCTAGTAAGTTTTGTTAATATTTATGTTTGGACATTTCAAATAAGGAAGAAAACAGTGCGTGTCACGGGTTATTACAGTTTTCAAATACCCTATATCGGTAGAAAACCGTGCATGTCCGCGCGTAAAAGGCTCAAACGCTTGAAGTGTTGTCACACAGTAAATGAAATGAATAGACAAATAATTTTAAATCATTTTAATTCATTGGTATCTTATAATGAACAAAATGCGTGTTTCTGTTATATCATGATCCAGCCTATATGTACAGGGTCAGAATTCAGCCAAGATCAACTGCTAATGCTGAGGTTGAGAAAAAACATTACGAAGAAGTACAAGTTTGTGCCAAGTTTTTTCGTGCAGTTCATGGTATTACAGGGGCAAAACTTCAACATCTACAGAAAGAGTTAAAGCAGTCTGGCACGGCTCCTAAAGATAAAAGGGGCGGAATAAATTATAACAAACTGAAGCCGAGTAATGTTAATTGTTTTTACGAGCATATCCAGTCATTTAAACCAAGAAATGGTCAATATAGCTTACATGATAATAAAGGTAAAACCTACTTGCCTGAAACTTTAAATATAATGAAAATGTTTTCTCTTTTTAAAGAAAAATATAAAGTTAAGTTAAAATTTCTTTTAGACATTTCTTTTAGAAATTTTTAGACAAAAATATAACATTAGTTTCGGTTATCCGCGATCGGATACCTGCAGTCAATGTGACGAAATTACTGCAAAAATGAAAGCAGCTGAAATAGACAAGAAAAGTGGACGTATTGAATTAGGTAACCAAATTAAAAGCAAAGAGCTCCATCTTCGTAGGGCTCAAGCGTTTTATGACAGGAAAAAGGAAAGCAAAAAAGGGCACGAATAGAAAAGAATTATGAAGCTATAGCTATAGACTTCCAAAAAAATGTTTCATTGCCGAATACCTCCACTAATGATGTATATTACCGCCGACAGCTTTCGATTTACTCTTTTAACATCCATGTGTTATCAAACGCTGATTCTTATTTTTATACATATCCAGAGTTTATTGCTAAAAAGAGATCAGATGAAGTGTGTTCATTTCTTTCCGATTTTATTATGCATCATTTGTCTCTTAATGTTTAACATCTACACATTTTCTGTGACGGAGCAGGTGGACAAAACAAAAACTATACAGTGGTAAGGTTTATTCATTACATGGTATCAGTAGTAAAATGTCTTCAATCCATTACAATAACATATCCCGTTAGAGGCCATTCGTACCTTAAGTGCGATAAAAATATGGGCCTTATTAACCTTAAAAAAAGAATGGAAACGCCTGCTGTTTGGGAGGAAAATATTATAGCTTCTCGCACAAAGCCTGCCCCATTTAATCTAATTTCAGTATCTCAATGTTTGATCAAGGGATGGACTGAATTTTTTAACGATATATATGTCAAAAAAGCTCCTTTTGTTATGCAAAAAATTAAATAGGTAATGTGTGTTAATACTCATGTTTGCACTCTATTTCACCGAGATTCATATAATGGTAGCAAACTTGAGGACCCCATCCGTTCTTCCGTTCAAGCTAAAGTCACCTTCGGAATTTGAACTACCCATGCAATCATATTTTTTCATTTATTGCTATTAACGAAGACAAGTTCAAAGACATAATGTTTTTGTCAAAGTTTTGCGAATCCGAACAAGCAAAAGAAATGTACATGAGTATACCTCATAAAATGAAGATACAAGAAAAGCAACAAAGGAACTGTCAATAATTCAAATTTTGAGGAATTACAGCCTGTTATAATGAAAAAACCTTTTGATAAGAAAAAAAAAACGCACCTAGACTTTCATGATTGTCTAACATAAAAGATTGACACTGACTGATGTTTTCCTATTTTTTACAAAAACTGTTTGTTTCATTGGTTTAGTTTTAAGTACTAGTTTTTAGTAGTAAATTTTAATGATACATATTTTGGAATATAATATATCAGGCACATGTTCTAGTTTTTACACGGTATTTAACTGTAAAATTCATTTTTTCAATAAAATATTTCGTGACATTCATAGTTTTCTCCCGAGACCCTTCATCTTTAACCGTATTTATAGTAGTTTTCTAATTTGCAGGAAGCAGGATCTAATATAAACCCGTACTATGCATCAGCTCTAATTGGAGTAATTCGATTGGTTTTGACAATAGCTAATATTTTTATACTAAAATATATCACAAGAAGAGCCGCTATCATATCAAGTGCCATTGGAATGGCTATATTTATGTACATATCTGGACAGTATACATTATGGATAAAACAAGGTAAATTAATTTTTTCGACGACGAAATTTGCAGGTTTTGCAGGTTTTGCAAAACCTGCAAATTAACCACATTGTCCACATTACATGACATAAAGTTCAGGTTATGAATTAAATAAAAAAGATGTAAAACTCTCTAGACAGGACTTTCTGAAGAGTACACTTAGCCTATTCTTTCAGCTGTTTTCCCAAGTCTCAAAGTTTATATATATATATATATATATATATATATATATATATATATACATATATATATATATATATATATATATATATATATACATATATATATATATATATATATATATATATATATATATATATATATCCCGTTCATAGCGTAATCCGCTTTTGGGTTCCCGTTCGCCAAGCCTGTCTATTCTGCCAGTCTTCTTCAGATAGATTTCTTGCTGGCATTGCTTTTGAAATTCCTTGCATCCATGTTGTTGGTGGTCGTCCTCGTTTTTTTTTCTCTGGTGGTATCCATTTTAATATTTTTTTTGATATTCTTTCTTTCCCCATACGTCTAACATGTCCGTACCATGTTAATTGTTGTTTTTCGATGTCTTCTATAATTGTCCTATATAAATGTCCTCATTTCTCATATGTTCTAATCTAGACTTTCCCGCTGCACTCCTCCAAAAATCCATTTCAACTGCCAATAGGTTACCTTTAAGTTTTTGTGATAACTGCCATACTTCTGAACCATAGACGATTACTGGTTTCAATATGGTATTATCTATTCTTTTTTCGTTTCCGGTCTTATATGTTTTTGCCATAATACTGAATTCAATGCACCTACAACTCGTTTCCCTTTGGTTATTCTGTCTTTTATGGGTTCATTAGTTCTTCCTGTCTTTGTTAGTTTTACCACCAAATATATACACCGATCGCATTTCTAAATTTTCCCGTCTTCTAAGTCGAGGTCATCTGCAGTATTTTCTCCTCCTATGCAAAGATATTGCGTTTTTGTACTCTTCCATTAGTTTTCTAGTCATATACTCCAGGTCTTTCTTGTCTTGGACAATAACAACCTGGTCATCTGCATAGTGCAACGTGTATAACGTTTCATCCACAATAGACAGCCCCATCCTTTTACACTTCTTTTTCCAGTACCTGAATATTTATATACGAGTATATATATATATATATATATATATATATATATCTATATATATATATATATATATATATATATTTATATTGAATAGTAACATTATTAACAGTAACAGTAATATTGTAAAACAGTTCTAAAAAGTTGGTCTATACAATCCACAAGATTGTGTACTAGGATAAAATTAATCAAAACCAATTCAATTTTTTTTGATGATAGTAAACTTTTTTAGGTGTTTCGACGGCAACATGGGTACCAGTAACCTCGTTGTTAATGTATGTTGTATGTTCAGTGCTTGGATTAATGTTTTTACCATTTATGCTAATTTCTGAACTCTTCCCTTTGGAAATCAGAGGCGTTGGATACACCATTGGTTTGTATATTTTTGTATATTTTTTGTATAAGTCGTTTGGTTTGGCTTTTGATTTCTTCCAGCCAATAGAGCAAGCGGGATTTCGTACCGGATTTGGAACAAATAATCACCTACAGAACTTTAAAACGGTCATAAAAAAGACTATCGAATACAATCGACCACTCGTTCTGGCTTTTGTAGATTTCCATAATGCCTTTAACACGGTAGAATTTGACAAAATCCTGGAAGCACTACAAGCTAGCCGCATTGACTACCGATATACAAGGTTAATTTACAGTACATACAAGAATGCAACTATGTCGGTGAAACTACAGAAAAATACGGATTATATCTCAATCGGCAGAGGATTCCGACAGGGTGATACCTTATCGCCTAAACTATTTACTGCTGTACTAGAATATGATTATAAAAAACTTAACTAGGAAGAGAAAGGCATAGTTTTGTTCTCGGACAACTTCAAAGGGTGGTGTGTGCCAGTGTGGGTCTTAAAATAAACATCTCCAAAACAAAATTCATAAAAAATCTAGGACCTAGCGGAAATATCAATATTGGAGACAACGAAGTAGAGCTGGTAGAAAATACATATACCTTGGACACGAAATAAAGATCACAAGCGATAACCAAACATACAAACTACGAAAAAGAATAAACCTACATGGACAGCCTGTGGAAAACTCAAACACATCTTTAAAAGTGATATACCAATTTCTTTAAAACGTAAAACATTTGACCAATGTGTGTTGCCTGTAATGACCTATGGTGCCGAAACTGTGACATTGACAGCTACAAGATTTAAGGCGAAGAACAGGAATTACCGATGTAGCTTCCAAAATTTCTGATATCCAAAAAAATTGCTTTTGTAATTTTATCGTGAAAATGAAAATCAAGCACTATAAAAGTTTTCATAGAGTCATTTAAATTTATCCAATAATTTCTTATAGTGCATAGGTAATCCATACTTAAATTAAAATAATGTTTGTTGGCTGAATTTGCTGTTAATTTTGAAAACATACTTTGAATTTCTAATCATTTTGTGCAATATTTATCTCCCGTAATATTTTTATCAGTTTAAAGTGATACAACTTCTTTCATGTTTCCAAAAATTGAAGATATTAAAAAGTTTGATCATTTTGTGCAAATCCTACTAAATTACCATTTTTGTAGTCTAATGCATTTCATCCATTTACAATACAATAAATTTTTTCCAAATCAGGTAATCTTTATCCCACAGCCTTAATTTACCAATATATAATTTTTGAATTTACCTGTTAATTAAATTTGTTATTTATTAAGAGAACGTGACCTACTACCAATTTTTATTTCAGCATATAGTATCAACATGCTGTTCATGTTTGGGTCTCTTCAAAGCTACTATTGGTTGATAGAGATTTTGGGTGGCGTGGCACACTTGCAATGGATGTTCTCAGTCCTTTGCGTTACTGCAGCCGTCTATACTTATTTCTTTTTACCAGAAACTAAAGGAAAGAAATTAAGTGAAGTTTCAGAATACTTTAAGAAAGGATGGTTGTACATAGGAAGAAACCACGAAAGTAAAGAGAAGACTACACATGACACTGCATAATTTTATAACAATTATTTGCTCTATATATAACTACGTCACCCTGAAATATCTAAATCTAAAGAATGTCGACTTTATCTCTGGTGATAATCAATTATTACATAGTCGTTTGATGTTTATCCGAAATATTTGTTAACTATCTATATTTGTTACTGATGTCTAAAACTTGGGGAAATTTTGTAAAAAATACTTTTAAAGATTTTAAAATAATTGCATTATTCAGATATATTAAGAGATATTTATTAAAACAAACAAATAAAGTACTGGCACATGCCAGTAATCTTTGAACTGACAATGTGAATTTTTTATTACAAGTGGGGAAACACCAAAAACAAATGACACTGTGCAACTTTATTTAGCCTTGCTATTATAGCCTTTTCTCAAATTCAGAGTAAAATAAATATGACTCTAATCAGACCAGAGCTATACATATACAGACGAATAGTGAGAATTTCATGGGTACAAAGAGTTACTAATGTTGAGGTACTTCGTCGCATGTGTAAACAAAAAAAATTACTAAGAATAATTGAAGAGAGGAAAATGCAATACTTGGGTCATGTGTTGAGAGGCGAAAGATACAAATTACTTCAATTTATACTGGAAGGTAAAGTATAGGGCAAAAGATCAGTAGAAAGACGCCAGAACTTGTGGCTGAAGGACCTGAGGAGATGGTTCAACCGCTCATCCGCAGAAATCTTTCGCGCAGCAGTTTCCAAAACTACAATTGCCATTTGGATCGCCCACCTTCGAAAGGAGACGGCGCCATGAGAGGAAGCTAGTAGATATACGAATACAGGAGATGACTGGTTGCCCACGTCGGAAGCAAAATGGCTCAATTGTACAATTGAGAAAATAATGTAGAGAAATAGCCAACCAAATGAATTGACGCAAATACATATTTAAGAAGGCTAAAAGATAGCTATTTAGGAGTTTTTGTTAGCCCAATCATAAAAATTGTGAGTAGCTTATTCCAAAACTAACATATTTTAAGAAGCTGTATAACCACGGCCGATATCAGTATTTGTACACTATCATCAATTTGAACAGTAAAGAACTTTATTTTTAGGTTCGTAACATATAAGTACCCAATTTGGTTTAAGAAATGCTATAGGAACTGGTGAGGCACTTTTTGCGCTAAATATCTTATTACAAAAATGGTGTGATCAAAGAAAAGATATATTTGCATGTTTCGTGGACTTCAAATAGTCATTACAAGAGGCAGAACAAATAGGAATATTGAAAGTCTCCAAATTCTGCTTGGCCATATTCACGAATTAGGAAAGCAAATGGGCTTTAAAATAAACGTAAAATAGAAAAATGAAGACATTTCTTTGCAATAATCATCTCCGTTTGGAACTAAAATAAAGATTGGTTAAGTGCTATATTTGGTCTGTACTTTTGTATGGAGCAGAAGTGTAGACTCTAAAAGCATTAAGCATAAACAAAATTAAAGCATTGAAAATGTGGATTTATAGACGGATGCTAAAGATACATTGGACAGTGGGAAAAACTAATGAGGAAGTAATAAGGAGGGTCAACAAAGATAAAAATGTGCTATAGATAGACTGTTGAAAATGTCTCTTGAAGTGAACTAAATAGACTAGATCACGAAAGTAGCAATCCGAAGATTTCTATTGACGAAACCAACCATCCATTTCGATAGGAAAGATTTGTTTTCACGTTCAGAGCTTCTGTATGAGTCGCTCTGATGATCCCTGGTAAGATAAAATACGTATAAGCAAATATACAGAGATGAAATCTAATCTTAACTGTTTTTTTTTTAATAGACTAGTTTTGTCTACTTAGGGTGTTATCTAGAACAGCGACAGATAGAAGGAAATTTTTATCAGAGTAAGTTTGCACTTCAACAAAAAACGTCGACATTTTTTATTTTAAGTCTTTCAGGGTAATATATGTAATACATATTTATATTTAGACAAAGACAACAAGAATAGATGAAATTTAAACATTAGATATCTAATAAATATTTTTTTTAGTTTCTTAAAGAATTTTTGTTATTACATTGTTCCTTATCGATCCTATTTCAGTGAAATACCATTAAGGATTAAAAAAATCAGGATAGAGTTTGGAAATATCGGAAAAATCTTACGGGTATATGTATGAAAAAAGGATGTTAATTTATATTTTTTTATTGAGCATATAGCAATACAAGGTAACACGTAACATTTTAAACAGCATATATATACTATATATATTGTATAATATACATAATACTAGGGCGGCCTGATAAGTATTTAGCCCACAAAAGAAAAACAAAAATATTGAAAATGTGGCGATTTATTTCTTAACACAGTCTACTTTTAGCTGGATACAATTGACCTAACGATGCTTCAACTTCTTTAACCCGTCTGAAAAATCTGATAACAGGGTCAAATATAAAGAATATGGTGGATAAGGCAACAGTTCGTAGCCCAATTCGACAAATTTCGCCAAGGTGAGAGCGGAAGTATGAGCGGGTGCGTTGTCTTGGTGGAAGAGCACTTTTTTCCTCGCTAAATGACGTAATTTTTTCTGCAATTCGGCTTCAAATCGGCCCAATAATTTAGCGTAGTGGTGCTCTGTGATCGTTTTGCCATTATCCAGGTAGTCGACGTAGATTCCCAGAAAATGGTGACCATCGCCTTTCCAGCCAAAAAATAGTGTTCGCCTCCTTCGCAGCAGATTCGCCGGGTGCCGCCACTGTTTCGACTGTTTTTTGGTCGCTGATGTGTACCAATGGATTTATGGTTCGTCAACGGTTACGAAATGACGTAGAAATTTTTTTGGATTCCGCTTTAAAGCGTCAAAACCTTTTATCTACCAGTCGGCGCGGCGGTCTGCTAATATACGACGTGCGACTACGTTGAAACTCGTTAAATCAATTTTTGAGTGTTGCCATCGAAGGAGAAGGGTCACCGTACACAACATTTTGTCACCTCGGGGGGAACAAATAAGGGTCTAACCACCTTCTGATATCCCCGGGTGCTCTGTAGAGGGCTTCGAATATACTGTCGAGAGCTCCTCTACTTAAGTCCATTTTCGGGTTATGGACTTGTAAATATTTATCTTCTGATGAATTGTCTTGAAAAAGACAAGATATTTCTTACATGACAAAGGTACACCAAGTCGAAATAAAGCATCAGGTCGTGGTCTTCTGAAGGCTTGTCTTGAAAAAGATAAGATATTTCTTACATGACAAAAATATAGGTCGAAATAAAACATCAGATTGTAGTTGAATAATATCTCAGCCACAGAGTATAATTGGAAAAGCAGGAAGCAGCGCCCCAAGAGCACTAAACTCTCGGAGAGCCCGAGAGGGACTGACTTAGCTGACATGAAAATCGTCAATATTTATATGTGCCGTTCGAGCGATAAATAGGGATTTCCAGGTCAAGAGCCAATGGGAAAATTCGAGGCGGGGCGATGCACATCGAAATGCGCACTAGTCCACAGACTATGGCATTCGATGACAATTTAAGCTCTCTTTGATTTCGCTGCGCGATTTCCTTTGCAGAACTAGGAGTCCGATTCGGCTGAAATTTTGACTTTGGCCATCTACAAAAACGTATTACACGATAGTAATTTCCCTTATCTGATCACGTACTTATGTATATATTATATATTATGTGTAATTTCATTTTATATATTTAAATTAGATCACACTTCGGTGAAGTTAGAAATTAAAAGACTGATGCAAAAATGGATCAGACTCAGAACAAAAGAAATATGCAATCAGGGGCAGAACCAATAATTCAACAAGAGAAATAGAGTAAGCTTGCAATCAACTAAGAAACAAAAAATCTCAGATATATGGTATCTTAGCGAAGACTCAGCTGGTAACTAGATTGGCGTAGATGTAATACTGGATATGTGCAATATAATATGGATCGCAGGCGAATAGTCTGAACAGTGATGCAAATCAACCTTTATCCCTATTCATAAAAAAGGATCAATAACCGTATGCAACAATTACAGAACAATTGTCCTTATTCCTTGTCATCCCCACCCTTCAAGCCACCAGCAAGAAGAACAATTACAGAACCATTGCACTTATTCCTTTTTACCCTTAACCTTTAAGCCACTAGCAAGAAAAAGGAAAGACAAAGGGATATGCACAGCTAGCCTGTTAGGCAGCGGAGTTGATCGAAGTTCTTTTGACCAAAAACAGGTGAAAAAAATAGGCGTCAGTCCGTTTTAATGCACTACCCCTCGGCGAAAAATATTTAATTTTCGGAACAGACAAGATATAAAACGAGCCGTAAAGTAAACCAAACATGTATTGACTCTTCGTATAATCAAAAATAAATAAATGAAAATAATCACGAAATCAGTAAATCCTGAAAAAACCAAAAATTAATCAATTCCGAATTAACAAATACAATCCTTTTACAAAAACTGTACTAAAATTTTGTCAATATAGTAAGTTGTTGACTAATAGACATAAATAATAAAGTTTAATAAAACCTGTATAACGTAATATTACGATATAGAGTTATTGGTTATATAATATTATTCTCATACTAATCAATAAAATTAAGGAAGAGGTGTATATTTTATATATATATATATATATATATATATATATATAATATATATATACATATATATATATATATATATATATATATATATATATATATATATATAATTATTAAAATATCCAGTTATCTAAAATTATTCAGAAATATTTTGACGGCGCTTATAATTTGAATTGTCCTTTGTCACAAAGAAAAGTAAAATATTGCAACATGATAAAGCATTCTCGTTACAAAGCGTCAGAGAAGTGTGTAAAGGCAGTGATGTGGAAATTGTAATTTTGAGGACCAGCCAAGAACCAAATGGATGTTTCGTTAACCTTAACACGCAGCGTGGTTCAAAGGTAATACAGCGGCAAAATGTAACTAATCAGACGGAATACTTAGTTATAGGTGGTATTGAATATACGGCAGTAGGATGTAAGTAATAATCGGCAGAATGTAGAACACAAGATGCAATGGCAAACAGATGTGACATCAAAGAGTCGACATAAGCGGTACAGTTACAAGAAATAATCTGAATAAACGACGTACCGCCAAGTTGATCTGCTTTATTCGAAGGCTGGTATACAAGTGAAGTAATACTTTGCAATATTCGTATAGAACTTAAATTTAATGTATATATAGAATTATTTTTGGCTCATGCGAGATTAGTTCTAGTTATACTTACGGAGAAAAAACCGTTTCGAAGAACAGGGCCTTCTCGTAGTTTTTTTAGACACCACTTTCGAAGAAGGTTTTAAAAAGCGAGAAAATTATATCTGTTCTATATCTCTTATTATATAATTGTATCTGTAAGTGAAGGGTTAGTAAATAGACAAAACACAAAAGCTATTGACTAATTTCTGAGAAAAAAAGAATCATAGAAGCACCGTGACCAGTACTCGATACACCAATTAGAAAGCGAATCATGCAATCTTTGCGGATTTGTTAGCTATAAAAGTAGCTAAAAAATTTTCTGAAGAGGAAAACAATTAAAAGGAATAGTGCTTCGAAGACTAAATTGCAATACGCAAATGACACATTTATACTAGTAGCAAATGAAGTCAAATTGATTACCATCACCAAACGGCTAAGCCGGATAAGCAAAGAGTTTAAACTTCAGGTCAACACCGGACAAACATAGTAATCGTAGACAGGACAAATAATAATATACCCCACATATACCAAGTGGCAAATTTTGAAGTGGTAGACAAATTTGTATACTTGCGCTCCCTGATAACCAACAATGTAGCTCCTCAGAAATCAAGCGTAGACTTGAATGCAATGCCCAAATCGCAACAGATGAATAAATAAAAATATCTCGGAAGGCTCGATCAATAATAAAGAATACTAAGTACAGAAATATCTTTCTCATATAAATCTAACAAAAATCGATAGAAATAAGATCGAAGGCTTCAAAATGTGGGTCTACAGAAGAATTCTATGCGTGCCCTAGACAGAACACAAAACCAACCTGTAAATTCTGGAAGAGCTTCACATAAAATACAAGCTATAAAAAAATGTAAACTGAACATACCTAATTTACTTCAGCTACATAGCCAGAAAAACAGGGACTCTGAAACTATTGGTAGTAGAAGGAAAGGTAGGAAGACGAAGACCAAAAAGTCTCCAACACGACGGACAGACGAAATAAATACTCTGATGGTAAAATCTCTACATGAAGCCATCCATCTGGAACAGGATCCAAGCCAATGGGGACACCAAGCTAAAAATATTTATAGTGCCACTAGACCTTGACAAAGGTTCAAAGGAGGATTAAAATTAGATACACTCAAGACATAAGAACGTTGGAACGAAGATATCCATTGGACTACCAGACTATTCCTTAGCTCACACTCCTCGACCAGATGACAATTGGATTGACTGGCATCTCCACAGTCGCAGTTTGGTCTGATCTCCACAAATCCTTCTGCTGTAATTAGAACTTAGTATTTACTTGTTAAATAATTGGAATCACTATGTCAGAGAGATTTTTCAGACAATAAGAAACACGGTTTAAGCATAGTTCAAGTTAGTTGAAATAGTTCGTATATTTATATTTTATTGAAATTTATAACATTACCACGTTAAACACTTTTATAGACTGAATTTATATTGTAGTCATCTTTGTGTATATAAGAACAAACGAGTACCATATCAGTGTTTAATTTGTAGCAATATGTGTAATATTAAAAACAATAAAAATAGAAAAAACCTTTATACAATTTTCAATAGGTATAATCGAGAGATTCTTGACACTTGAGATAAGATAATATTGAGATTCTTAATAATTACTTTTAAATCTTTAAGTTTTGTGCTCAGGTAGTATTTACAGTTACATCATGGAGTTAGGGTAAGTTTGAGATTTTATTTTATACATTTCATCTATGTGCGTCGTTAAAAAATTTTAATTTTTATTTAAAATGTATCAATCAGTTGTGTTAGCTTTTCATTATCTGATAAGAATATATTTGTTCTTTTTACCTCTGAGTTATAAAAAGTAATCTTATTTTGCTTCTGCCAAAGATAAAGTGTAATTAGATGTTTCTTTGATTTATGTGTATTTTAGCGATAAATTTCATTGTGTTTTTCTTCATTATCATCATTGTGGCTTAACAATCCTGCGTGGGTTCTAACCTCCCTAATAATTTCTTTCCAGTCATCCCTATCCATTGCCTTCCTCCGCCACGTATTCCCACATTTCCCATGTCTCCAACTATGTTGTCAAGGAACCTTGTTCTGGGTTTTTCTCTTCTTCTCTGACCTATGGGTCTGTTAAGAAGCGTTTTTTTTTGCTGTGTCATTTTTTTCCATTCGCATTATATGTCCTATACACCTCAGACGTCCTATCTAAATATGTTTTACGATATTAGATCAGTTACTGAGGGTTTTTACCTCCGAATTCTTTATAACTGAATCGATTGATTTGAAATGTTGTGTGTTGGTAAATAATTACTTAAGGAACAAAAGTTATATAGTGCCGATGTGCGCTTCCACCCTGGGGGTGTTTGCCACCCCTTTTCGAGGGTGGAAATTTTTTCACTCAAAATAACCACGCTATTCGATAGAAGGACAAATTTTAAACAAAAATGTAGTAAACATTTTTTTCGCTAGATCAATACTTTTTGAGTTATTCGTTGTTAAAAAGTGTCATTTTTCGTTAAAACATGTTTTTCAAAGGTTTTTTAAGAATAGCTCTGAAACTAAGAGTTTCATCAAAAAAAGTGTAACGACTAAAAAGCTCATAAAAAAAACGGGTGTGGCAGTCCAGTGGGACTGCCGGTGGAAGTTACACTTCTATACACGCATTCACCGTTACAAATTTATTTGGGAGTCAATCTGCACAATCATTACGTATGTAATTCTATAGGTAAGACATAGCAGAAAGAGAAACAGAATTAATAACAACTTACTAACAATGAAGGATTGAATTTTATATTTTGATGAAAATGTATATTTTTATTTTCATATCTGTATGAAAGGAGTTGAATGCAAAATTTTTTTAAACATACTCTGCAGTAAAATTCATTGTTTATTTTGTTATTAATATAATAATACAATACAAATTAAACTGCAATATTCATAAGTATTTAAAAATGACAATAATATACATAAAAAAAATACACTACAATACAGTGCAACATAATTCCATATAATAATGCAATACAAATTAAAATGCAATATTCATAAGTATTTAAAAATGACAATAATGTAATAATATTAATAAAAAAGACCTCCCCGACTGGGAATCGAACCCCGGCCTCCCGCGTGACAGGCAGGGATACTGACTACTATACTACCGAGGACATGACACAAATGTATTTCAAAATTGACACTTCTGGATCAGACAGTGATTTATTGAGATTATTATTTTGAAATACAAAAGACTAATATAATTATGAACATTTAATAAATAATGCAAAACATATCACGTAAATAATAATATTAATAAATATTTTATTATATGTATAATATTATATGTATATATATCTTTATATAATATATATTAAATTATATATACAAAAGGAACATTTTTAAATTCGAGAGAGGAAGAGAGAGAAAATGTATCTTCTGTCTCTCTTACTCATTATCTTACATATGTAATGATTTCACAGATTCACTCCCATACAAATTTCCAACGTGGAGCGCGCGTATAGAAGTATAACTTCAAAAACAAAAAGTTTGGATTTTTAATGAATATTTTCAGTTCAATATTAACTGAGTTATGGCTGTTCAAAGAAGGTTATTTTTAAAAGAGCTTGAAAAGACCTTTAAAATGGGTGGTGGTAAAAGTCCTTTGCACCAACTATACGTGAGATACGATCAAAAAAACGATGGGTTTCTCAAATTGTTTTCCTTATAGAATTCACTTTATTTTAGTGTTTTTTGTATGATCCAAAAGTTTAGCCACGTTAGAATACCCAGTTTTTGAAAAAAGTATGATTACATTTTTTTTTGTAAATAAAAAAAATCTTTTTTTATAATAACTTCAAAACTATAAAAGATGACACAAAATAGGTTTTTTTTCAACAAAAATTTTCATTTTTTAATTTTTTTTGTAGCTTAAAAAATAACGGAAATATAGTTGGTTGAAGTTTGCTTTATAGCGCATGAACCACTGGTCTCCGACCGTTTGACCCTTCACCCTTTAAACACGAAGGACTTTAATTTGTTTTAACATTCCTATACTTATAGCCCGTTAAATTACCTGTAAAATCGTTTTTTTATTAATGTTGTAGCATCAAAATTAACCGAGCTATTGTAAAAAAACCAATAGTACAAAGATACCCAGATAAGTAAAATGAGTAAGGTCGAAGATTTTTCAGCCTTGCTTCAACAAATGAGGTACGAATCTTTTATTAAAGCCACCACTAAAAATAGTGCTGTTAAATTATCATCTCTTGTTCCGACTGTAAGTGCTCTGGATGAACATACCAAAAGGGTTTATTTACAAATCCAGATATGGTTGGGAAATAACAGCTTAAATATTTTGGATTTGGGTTGGTCTAAAAGTGGAGATTCTTTGGAACCAATTAAAATGCAAAGTTTACCAGCTCCAGAAGAACTGCTGAAAATGATTTTTTGCAATTGTACAAAATGTTGCGGATCAGCGTGTGGCTGTCGGAGGCTGGGATTATTTTGCAATGCAACATGTGGAACATGCTGTGGTGACAATTGCTAAAATTGTTCTCCAGTAAACGAAGACCAATTGGACGGTGAAAATTATGATTCCGATGATGAATAGATATTCATTTATTTTATACCTCGTTGTATATAAATATTATTTATTTTTAGTTTTTTGGAAAATAAAAAAAATTTAATATATTATAAACTAAATTTTTTCTATTTATGTCATCATTCATCAAAAGGGGTGCTTGTAAGTGTTGAAAAAAGTAGGCTCATTTTATAAGTAAAAAATTAATTTTTGTCTACAAACAATGCACTCTAAAAATGTTTCAAATCGTTAAAAATATTTTTAATTCATTTTTGACAAAGGGGGTGGTTGTGAGGGTTGAAATGTTGAAATTATAATAAAATGTTATTTTATAAGCAAGAAATTAATTTTTGTTTAATAAAATGCACTCAAGAAATGTTTCAGACCAATAAAAATATATTAAATTAATTAAAAAAAAGGGGTTGGTTTTAAGGGTTGAAATGTTGAAATTTTAATAAAAAGTTATTTTATATGCAAAAAATTAATTTTCGTTAAATAAAATGCACTCAAGAAATGTTTCAAACCGATAAAAATATGTTTTAATTCATTTTTGTCATAAGGGTCCTTGTAAGGGTTGATAATTTCCAATAAATAAAATATTATTGTATAGCTAGGGTATTAATTTTTATTTGTATTTAAATACATAATTGAAATGTCTCAAGCTGCTACGACTTTTTTTTCATATTATTTTTATAAAAAGTATTAGCTTTTAAGGGTTTTTAAAGGGTTTTAAGGGTTGAAAATTGTGAATAATTAATTTTTATATTAGAGAACACATTACAATATTTACCTTATGCGAATAAACAAGATTTAAGTGCATAAAATAATTAAATCCGTGTTTTTCCCAGTTTCTTCAATAAGGGGTAGTTTTCACCACTTAAAAACAAAAAGCGCACCTAGAGCGTATATAACTTTTGAAGTAGAGGGTATGATAAGCTTAATTTGAAATTTTCAAAGAAATCGATGCAGTTATAAATAATTCGGAGGTATTACCATATTTTAAGCCTCAGTAACTGGACTATATCTGGTTCCTGGTATATTCTATAAAGTTCGAAGTTGTATCGTTTTCTCCACACTCCATTGTCATTCACTGCTCCATAGATTCACCTTAGTACTTTTCTTGCGAAACGTCCTCACATGCTTTCATTACTTTTTGTTAGAGTCCAGGTCTCTGTCACATATTTTAGGATTGAGTGTATTATTGTTTTGTAGTTTTATTTTTTTATCTCTCGATATAATTGTGGATTTAAGAAGGAAATTGAAATATCATCTGTTGGCCGTGCAAATTCTGCGGTTTATCTCTGCGGTAGTATTATTTTCAGTGTTAAGGAGCGCTCCCAGGTATACAAATTCGTTCACTGCTTCGATGATGTCGTTTTCTATAACAAGTGGTCGTATAATTTCCGTGCTTATTTTCGTTTACTTCGTTTATACGCCTCTCGTACAGCGTTTTCCATTCTCGCAACAATATTGATATCACCTCATAGCCAAGGATTTGCACTGATTTATTATATATTGAACCAATGGTTGTGATTTGTAACATACGTTTTATGTTCTCCAGAGCCAGATTGAATAGTATACAGGAGAGGGAGTTTCCTATTCCCTCTCGTCTGTTCCCCTTATCTCATCTCTTTCGTCTTCCAGGTTTTTTTTCTCTACATAAAGTGCCTGGTTAAAGTATTCCACCCATCTATTCAATACATCTTTCCTTATTGTTAATAGGTCGCCATTCTGACTTCTGCATTGATCTGTAGTTGCCTTGAATTATTTTCTGTTGGTATTAACTTTCTTATATAATGCTATGATGTACGAAAATGAATTTTGAGCAGCTAAAAGAAAGAGAAACAAAGAATATATGCGTCGGAAATGATCATGCTTAAATACATGGGTGGATCCAGAAAACAAGTGGCTCCACTAATTCATCCAAAGTTTGGGCATGTTCAACGTCGTACTACTACTACTACTTGTCGGTTTATAACGTTCTCCGCCGTTTTCCGACTTCCAATCGCCACTTAGACCGGTTGTTCCATAGATCTTCTTCTATAGCCCTCTCTCTCAGTTCTTTATTTATTCCTTCGCTCCAACTTTTTCTCGGTCTACCTCGTTTTCTGTTTCCTTCTGGTTGCCACTTTAGTATTTCTTTTGGCATTCGTTGTTTGTCCATTCTTTATATGTGTCCGAACCAGATAAGTTGTTGTGTTGTTAGGTCATCTGTGATTGTTCGTTTGATTCGCATTATTTCTCTAATGCGTTCGTTGGTAATCCTTTCTCTTCTAGATCTTCCTGCGGCTCTTCCCCAAAAATCCATTTCCGTCGCTTTCAGCGTTGACAGTGTTCTTTCTTTCAGTAGCCATACCTCACAGCTGTATAAAGTGATACTTTTTACTATAGTCTCATCGTATTGATCAACGTCGTATTGATCACTTAATATGAAGAATTAGAAGTGGAAAACAAAGACCAAAGAAGACCTGGGGAGACAAGTGGATTGGTATTGGTATGATCTAAAAGAGAAACTTAAGAATACAGGAATTCACTTAAGGAAGTTGACATCATATAGGGTGGACGTCAGATAGAATTATGATGCTTACGGAAACCAATGAAAGCTGCGAAGAGAAGAAAAAATGACCTACCATGATATCAGAAAAACAAACGTAAGCAACTAGATAAAAAACAATCCAAAATACTATATTGAAAAAATTAGATTAAAATATTCATAAAAATTTCTAGAATATGGAAAATATGTGTTACTGGCAAACACATGCCGGCAGAAGTTTAATAAATTTTGAGAACAGATGTAACTAACACCAGTCTGTCATTGATAGTAAAATGAATCCCTAAAACAACATTGTTGTAATACAAATTAAATAAAATTATACAAAGTTGTTATGACTAAACCAACATTTACTTCAATTTCACCAACTCGACAAATCTGATAAAAGGCTTAAGAAAATAAATATGTGGGAATTTCCTTCTAATCTAAAAATAGTGTTAAGTACTAAGGCTGCGAAATCACTTATAATTATCTGTTTTGTTGACAATATAATAGATCAATATAAAAATACAGTCATGTAAAAAAGCAACCCATTTTAAACTTTCCGTTTATTCT
Organism: Diabrotica undecimpunctata; assembly: GCF_040954645.1. NCBI lineage: Eukaryota > Metazoa > Arthropoda > Insecta > Coleoptera > Chrysomelidae > Diabrotica > Diabrotica undecimpunctata. The sequence continues at coordinate 192,189,771 of NC_092803.1, forward strand.
GACTTTTAAAACTTGTAGATAAAATTATCATCTACATAATAGTACAAACTTGGAGAAAGTACTATCTATTCTTGTACGGCATTTGGAACAGTTACAGTGTTACCATTTACATATTTACTTGTTTTGTGACGTTGGAAAATTATTATAAGGTAGAATTAATAGTTTTATATATTTTTTAATGGATTTGAACAATTATTATATGGCATATATAAATTTATAAAAAAAAACAAAAATACGAGCGGCTGAAGAAAAGTGGATGGCGGATTGATGTTTAAAAATTAAGGAATTAGAAAAGAAACAGGACATTGTTCAATATGCACAATAAAGATTCTGAAGTCGCTGGCCTGTATAGTAAGAAAAATACTAATACCCCATCCGAAGTTTTTTATGCAATAAAATCTGTTAAAACCAAGAAACCAACTGGACCAGACAACATCTCAGCCAAACTCTCAAAAATAATATAAGAGGACCACATTGGTGCTCTAGTTTCTAGTTAAGCTTTTTAATAACGGTATACGGGTAAAATACCTAAAGAATTACTTAAGTCTGTTTTTAAAGTAATTCCTAAGAAACGGCGGACAAAAATATGCAACAAATACAGATTAATTAGTCTGATGAGCCACATGTTGAAAATTTTTCTTCGCATTATTCAGGGTAGAATTGGAGCTCATTGCAAAAGAGACACAAGGCATACACCAAGGTTATTTACAACAGAATAAGCAAAAAATGCGAGGATAACATTGGAGATTCGCAGTTTGGGTTTCGGAATTCTCTTGGGACAAGAGAAGCACTTTTTAGTCTACAGGTACTCATCCAGCGCTGCAGAGATATGAACAAAGACGTGTACATATGCTTTATAGACTACGCAAAAGCATTCGATAACGTAAAGCACGAAAAGATAATTGAAGTTCTTCATAAGATCGACTGCAGAGACATTCGAACAATAGCGAGTCTCTATTGGGGCCAAACAGCTAAAGTGAAAGTAGGATCTACATTGACCAATAAAATTGAGATCAAGAAAGGGGTACGACAGGGCTGTATCTTGTCTCCTATTGTCTTTAATATATACTCAGAAGAAGTATTTAAGACAGCGCTGGAGGAAAGCACAGAAGACATAAAGATAAATGGAGAAATAATTAATAACATAAGGTATGCTGATGATACTGTGATTCTAGCAAGTAGCATGGAGAAACTGAGTTGACTAATGAGTAAGATACAAAAAACAAGTGCACAATACGGACTCAGACTAAATATCACAAAAAACAATTGGATGTTAGTAAGCAAAACCCAACAACCACCACAGCAACTGATATTAGACAATGAAAGAATTGAACACGTGGATTCGTACATCTACTTGGGAAAAACAGTTAACTCAAATTGGGATCAAGCGAAGGAAATACGTATAAGAGTAAAAAAGGCAAGAGCATCGTTCACTAGCATGAAGCAAATTTTTACCCCTAAAAGCCTCACCCTACCTCTCAAAATTCGACTTCTGAAATGTTATGTATTCCCGGTTTTGTTATATGGAATGGAGGCGTGGACAATGACCGCAACATTGATGAAAAAAGTAGAGGCCTTCGAAATGTGGGCTTACCGACGTATATTACGTATATCCTGGACTGAGCACGTGACCAACGAAGAGGTACTACGCCGGATAGGTAAAGAGAGAGAGGTAGGAATAAGTATAAAGAAAAGAAAGTTGGAATATTTGGGTCGCGTTATGAGACATAATAAATATAGAGTACTACAACTGATCATTCAAGGGAAAATAGACAGCAGAAGGGATCCAGGGAGGAGAAGACACTCGTGGCTCCAAAACTTGCGGCAATGGTTCGGATTGTCATCTGCTGAACTATTCAGATCTGCCGTAAACAAAGTCAGAATAGCCATGTTGATTGCCAACGTTCGGAATGGACAAGGCACATGAAGAAGAAGAAGGATCTAGGAATGCGCTGTAGACACGTGAGGCACTTTTTAGCTTAAATGTAGTTCTTCAAAAATCCCGCGACCAACGTAAAGATATTTATGTGGCTCGTAGCAGAAATTAAGCCTCTACGACAATTAGATACTGTGCAACTTGAACAGTTAGTGCGTTGGAAACAGAAATGTTTGTCTCAAGTGGAAATCGCTATGCGACAGAATGTGTCTCAAAGTGTAAGCCGGGCATGAAATCACTGTTAGAGAATATGCAAAATATACATATGAAAGAGGACTAGAAGGAGTCAAAACTTATGCTCAATATCGTTTCATAGTCATTACAGCAAGAAGAAACAGGACATACACAGCGTCAAGAATTAATAACTTCTTCAGGCAACCTACTGGAAGAATGATTTTTAGTCAAACTATCAGAAGAAGGGTTCATGCATGTCATTTGAAAGAAAGATGCGAAGTAACGTGCGCAGTTATCGTTGGGCGATGGAAGGAACACAGTCAATGGGGCTTCCAAACCTCGTTAACATTGCCCCTTTTCTGACGAATCTAGATTCCATTTATATACGTCTGACAGTAGAATTTAGGTCTGGAGAGAAAGAGGACAACGATATAATGACCATTTAATTCCACTCTCTTTGGAAGATCAATTTGTACACTTTTGTGCATAAATGTCCAAACGTTTAAATCGACTCCTACAGCTACCTCAAACTTTACAACAATTAGCTAATGAATTGCAAACAATTTGCAACAAGAGAGTTACAGCATCAAGAAGAGAGGCGGCCCTAAAATGTACGAAATTGTTTATAAACGGGGCAATAGTAGAAATTTTGTTATCTTGACTTTTATTAAATTTTTCAATGACTATATTTTTTTTGGCCTTAGGTTCAAGACCTATTTAGCCAGACGATTGGTTGATATCATATATTATTTATTTATTTTATTACAAAGTATTTTTTTTGTGTCTTTTAATTGTCAAACATGGTTTATGAATAAATATTATATTTAAGGCTTGTTATTTTCTGGATGTTTAAATTTGTTTATAATTGACACCGTTTGTTTATTTATTGTTACTGGTTAATAATTTTAACTGTTTTTGTTTTGTTTTAGAGCCAGCGTCATCAGCTTAAGGTAATTAATTATTATAAAGGTTACATCCGGTTTGCGCAGATTTTACACATGTAAAAGTATATACAGTTGAGTTCATGGTTCTTTACTCGTGACTCATTTAAAGCATGCGAAATAAGATGGAAATTTACTCCACGCAACAGCAAGTGATAGAAAGAATTCGAAAATTTGAGGTTATCAAATAAATACAATGTAAAATGTTGATTGCGCTTTAAAATTTTGGTGCAGAATTACAGCTACATTTAAAGTAGCTTAATAAATTATTTTACATCATTAGTGATTAATAAATAAATACACAATACAGTAAAACCTCGATATAACGGACTACTTGGGGGGAGGGGGTGTCCGGTAAAGCCGAAAGTCCGTTTTATAAAAATATGATTAAAATAAATCAAAATACTTTTTTTTTAAATATATATGTACACTGTAATTAGATATATATAAAAAATACAACATACAAACAAAATTCTATTTAAGTAATTGTCTTCGGACATTCATCGTGAAGTGACGTTGCTGTGGATATCGACGCGCTTGCTGTTGGTAATCCCGTTTTGAACAAGTTTCGTTTGCACTTTCCATGTTTGCTGTTTTTCTATGATCAACTCCCTAAAAACAGTTTAACTATTGGATGAATAATCAATAAATGTTGTTATATCGTCGAGATGCGATCTTACCTCTGATAACTTCATTTTAAATATTCTTGTTTTGTCGTCTTGTTTGCTATCTTTACTTCCGTTCTCATTTTTAAGCTTCATAACTTCATCTGCTATTTCACTTTCAGTCATGATGGTATACCCAGGGTCACCTTCATCTACTTCTACCGATTGTAAAACATCTTCCTCAGCTACATGTTCTCCGGCATTATTATGTATTGTCCTACAGAAATTAGTAACTTTCAACCCTTCTAAATCTATGTCTGCATCTTGACCATCAAACAAATTCTTCCATCTATTTTTTAATGTTTGCTCTTTCACCTCCTCCCATGCTGCAGCAAAATTAAAAATTGCGGATTTTAACTTGTAAGACCTTAAGTATTCCCAATTTCTTCTCTTGAAATTTTCTCACTGAAGGTACAATTTCTTTGAAAAACCAATTTTTGAAAATATCTGAGGTGAACCATGCCTTCTTAGAGCTGTAGTATGAAAGGAGCATATTATGCATTATGTCTTTTAAAACTCTAGGTTTGCGAGATTTGCCAACCACTATAGGTGTGAATCTATGAGATCTATCAGCGTTAGCACAAAGCAGTGCCAAGATCCTGTCCTTGCTGATTTTTCTTCCAGAATCCGATTTTTCATATTTGGAGGCTTGTGCGCTTTCAGGCAAAGTACGCCATAACAAACCAGTTTCGTCAACATTGTAAATCTGAGATTCTAATAGCATTTCATTACGTACTTGCTATATTTGCTACTAATTTTTGCCTAAAAGGTTCTGTTTCTTTTTTTGGTGCAGTTGAAGCTTCGCCGTAAATTCTTTTATTCATGATTCCGTGCCTTTTACGAAAGCGCCAGAGCCATCCATCACTTGCTCTGAATGGTATGTCCATATGATTTGCTAATTTAATTGCAGCCAATTTCAATTCGACTGCTCGGATCAGGATCCCACTAGAACGTTGTTACCCATACCATTTTAAGATTACTTCTTCCAGTGAAGTTTCTTATGTGGACCATGTCACCAACGTTGAGGTCCTACAGCGCATGACAAAAGAAAAAGAAGTGCTTAATTTAATTAAACAACGCAAGCTTGAGTACCTCGGCCACGTGATGCGGAACGAAGAAAAATATCGAATTCTTCAACTTGTTATGCAGGGTAAAGTATTTGGCAGAAGGGGACCGGGACGCCGTCGTATCTCGTGGTTGAAAAATCTCCGACAATGGTTTGGGATGACCTCAGCGGAGCTGTTTCGCAGAGCAGTCAACAAAACCATGATAGCCTTGATGATCGCCAACATCCGGACCGGATAAGGCACTGAAGAAGAAGTGAAGTTTCACGAGCCAATTTCATTCGTTTTCTAAGATCGCTATGCTCTCCTACATCACACATGAATGCAAATTTATTCATTTTGTATTTGTTTTTTTTTATGTCCGAAAGTTTGCTTTTTTATGCCATATTAGTTACATATATGAGACGCATGTGTAATATTAACAGTATGTTTTTATTTTTTTTACATTTGACCGGATTTTTTGTCCGTTATATCCGAAGTCCGTTAAATAGAGGTCCGTTATATCGAGGTTTTACTGTATATATAAAAATATTATTAAATATAGAATAATATTTACAGTGTGTTAATGCAATAAGTAACAGTAAAATTATTGAAAGAATGAAACATTATTGAGTTCAAATAATATTAAAAAAAGTTAAGTTGGTTTATGTCGTTTTAACTGACAAGAACCACGTGTTCAAGTCGAGCAAAGAAACATGCTGCTCTTTAAGTATTAAATTTCTATCCAATGTCATCGACCTAGAGTCACATTAGAATTTAAATTTAGAACAATGTAAAACCATATATTGATGTCACAGCTACAATTTTAGTGTTAGCTTCAATTACAAAAGAAGGCACTGAAGATGATCTGATCTAGATCGAAAACGTCACGTTATGCTACTGTATAAATTTTGACGACACTTTTTAAAACTTTTAATTATATGTATATATAATAGTCTCCCGTTTTATACCGCTCGCGGCTTTGGGAGTATAGCAGGGTAGTCTGCTATATCTAGGGCCTACGGTATACAAGGAAGGTAACATGGCCAGTGCTACGCTTCAACCGCCTATTATTACCCCTGGTTTTACCCAAGGTACTCATTTTATTCAGGCTGAGTCGACCTGGAGCCTATAGACATTTTTAAAAATGTCTAGTTATTCTTGCCGGCGGTAGGATTCGAACTCAGGACCACCGGCATGCGAGGCAAGCATCCTATCGCTTGCGCTACGCAGGACTTAATTATATGTTTTATACCTAAATACAAAAGTGTTTTTTTCAAATAATATTGTTGCAAGATTTTGAATGTATGTTTTTCGTTTGTCATTCTCATTTTTTCGTTTCGCAATTTGCTGTTATAATGTTATGTTAGGCTCATGGAAATAAGATCTAGATTGCTCTATAATTAAAGAAATATACCTCATAGTTTTACAGGCACCAACCAAAAAGAAAGTTAGTTTAAATAGTTCTTAAATCTTAATGCTTGCAATAAGTTTGCATAATTTTTTTATAAAACAGGTAAAATCTGCGCAGCACGGGTATGCTTATTATAAGTTCTTATTAAATTATTAAATATTATTGATTTTAACATACTTATATTTAGGCATCCACGAGAAGAAGACCAAGATGACGAACAAGAGGAAAATTTAGTTGCCAACAGTAAATCTCTAAATGTAAAAGAAGACTCAAGTTTAAGATGCCTCCTACCCCAAGTGAGTAAAATATTAGTATCAGCTATTGTTCAAAAGTGCCCGATTACAACTATTACAATATTATTAAGGGATATTTTGAGAGAACTATTGCGAACCATTCTCTCAGAAACTTTGTATCAACTCGACGGTAAAAATGATCTCTGATCTTTTAATGAGAGTGCTCTATCAACAAAAATCATAGTTTAGCTTTTGTATGTAATTTGTGTATTTTGCTGAAAATTAAGTTAGTTTTAATAAATTTGCAAATAAATAAAAGATGCGCTATTTTTGCCATGTTTTATGTTTCTTATGGGATCAAAAAATAAATTTTTTTAACAACTTTCGTTAACCGGTCACAAAGAAATTTTTATTGAATTAATTAGAATTGAATTAATTGAAATTATAGAACCTAGTTTTCAAAACCTTCAACATAAAATTTCGATTTTTATTTTTGTCATCATATACAGGGTGAGTCATGAGGAACTTTACATACTTCTACCATATGTAGAGTCCCTCAGGGAGCATATCATGTGGCCACTAAAAAAATGTCAACTCCTCTTCTTTATTAATTAACGGGGTGATTTGTGTAATTGACCATTTATTTCATTTTACTGTAGTGTTTATACGGCTCATTTGATTTTTTTAATTTTTGCATGATACAGTACACCACTATCAAGCATTCGACTGGTATTAGCTAAACTAAAAAATTCCAGGACTGGCTTTGGAAAAATTAATTTAGGGATTCGTATTAAATATTACACCCTGTATATATTTTTTTTAAAATGCAATAAGTGATTTTCAAACTACATAAATAGCCAATGAAAACGACATATGCGACAATGTTGTCGCACTTTTATTACATTTTTAGTGAACGATCAAATCTTACCAAAAATAGAACAACCATAATGAAGTATCAAATTATAAGGTAATTAATTTAAACAAATGTTATAAATTTCAAACATTTTAATTGAAATGATAAACTGAGTCACTGCACAACAAAAAACAGTAACTAGGTACTAACAATAACGAAGAACAATTTAAAAAAAAAATAAAAATATGTACATAGTTATGATAAACCCATAAATTAGAACTGGAAAAGATACAATAATGGTAACAAAATAAAAATAATTCAAAATAGATTTTCGAAATGTAACCCTGCAGCCTGTACACATTTTTGTTGCCGAATTGATAATTGACGTATTGAATTACGGATACTGTGGGGATCGTTTCTAATAGTATTACAACAGTGTATAATTCTATCAATTAATTGTTGTCGGTTATTAATATTCACTGAGTAAACTAGTTGCTTCAATCGTCCCCAAATATGGTAATCAACGGGATTGAAATCAGGGGATCTTGAAGGCCACGAAATAGGACCTGCACGTCCTATCCACCTGTTGCCATAAACATTATTGAGATGTTGTCTCACTGCCAGTAAAAAGTGTGGGGGTGCCCCATCATGCTGAAAATACATCCCTCGGATAGCAACGTTCGCGTTGGCAAGCAAATTCGGCAAAATATTTTGTAGAAAGTTCAAATAGACCTGCCCTGTTAAAGGACCATCAAAAAAGTGAGGACCTACTAATTGGTTATTTATGACACCAATCCACACGTTAACCGAAAACCTTAACTGAGAACGACGTTCTCGAATAGCATGGGGATTTTCTTCTGCCCACACATGTGAATTTCGTGAATTATTTATCCCGTCTCTGGTAAATTGGGCTTCATCTGTAAATAGTGTCCTGTATAGCGTTGGTCGATTATTGTTAATCCATCTACAAAATTCCAACCTATCGATCTCATCTCCAGCATGTAGTCGCTGAACCATTTGAATGTGATATGGGTATAGATTATTTTTTTGTAAGACTCTACTTACTTTTGATTGAGTAACATTGAGTTCTCGACTTACTTGTCTAGTGCTTATTGTAGGGTTCATAGTAACGGCGTCCATAATGTCATCTTCCTGCGCTTCATCTACATGTCGCTCTGTTGTTCCACTAGGAAAAGTGCCATTTTCTCGCAAATAATTAAAAACTGACCCAAATGTTGGATGACTGGGAGTTCGACGATTAGAAAATCTCCTGCGATATTCTCTACTAGCAGCCCTACCATTCCCATTACAGAATCCATAAACAAATATTATGTCTGCAATATTCTGTGGTCGAAAACTCATGTGGCATTTTGAACGAAAGTAACAAAAGCTCTACCAAAACTAACACAATGTACTTAACGTAGATATGACAGAAGAAATATGTATTCTTGTACACATAAATAACAATTGATAATGACAATAATGACAATGGGTATAAAATATCAAGAAACGTCAAACGGTCAACGCCAACCTTCATTTTAAACTTTTTTAGATTTATTTTTATTTAATACAATTGATGCAATGTATTATTATTTGACATAAAATTTTAATCATTTACAATCAACAAAAACTAACACATACAAGAGGTTTTACTTTTTAATCAATTTAATTTATTATTTATCGAAAATAATGCCCCAATACGATCTATGAGTAAAAATTTAAAATTGAAAACAATTGATTCTATCGTAGAAATAATACAAAGTGACAGTAAAGATGTTAATTTTCTACGTATTAGATTATGTTGTAGGAACTCATTTTAATTAAAATGTTTGAAATTAATAACATTTGTTTAAATTAATACCTTATAATTTGATACTTCATTAAGGTTGTTCTATTTTTGGTAAGATTTGATCGTTCACTAAAAATTTAATAAAAGTGCGACAACATTGTCGCATATGTCGTTTTCATTGGCTATTTATGTAGTTTGAAAATCACTTATTGCATTTTAAAAAAATTTATACAGGGTGTAATATTTAATACGAATCCCTAAATTAATTTTTCCAAAGCCAGTCCTGGAATTTTTTAGTTTAGCTAATACCAGTCGAATGCTTGATAGTAGTGTACTGTATCATGCAAAAATTAAAAAAATCAAATGAGCCGTATAAACACTACAGTAAAATGAAATAAATGGTCAATTACACAAATTACCCTGTTAATTAATAAAGAAGAGGAGTTGACATTTTTTAGTGGCCACATGATATGCTCCCTGAGGGACTCTACATATGGTAGAAGTATGTAAAGTTCCTCATGACTCACCCTGTATAAGGCACTTGAATTATGCCTAACAATCGCAGAATTTTAATTTTTACATTACAAACCATGGTACGTCACGAAAACTTCCACAAAAACGATCTTGAGTGAAATTTGTAACTGAAGTTGTGTAGTCTGAAAAAAGTACTTAAGTAATTAAAAAAGCATTTTAGACTGTTTGTAATGTGAAAGTTCAAAATTCAGCATTTTTAGGTATATTTCAAATGCCTCACATTTGTTGCTAAAACTCAAAACCGAAATTTCATGCTATATGTTTTAAAGATTGTAACGATAATATTGCCTACCATAGGGTATTATTATATGGGGTAGAAAATTGGGGAAGAGAAACTATGGGGGTGGAGAAGGGCAAGCAAAATAATCGAAACATATGCGAACGGGCACTCAGGGGTTAGTTGGAGAGCTGGGGTCGTGGATAAGTAAATATCAAGGGGTTTAGATTGGGACAACTACAGAAAATGAAATAAAGGGTCATAAATCTCTTGGGACAAACAGAATGAAAATAAACCGGAAACACCTCAAGAAATTTAATATAGGGCGCCACTTGAGGTGCCTAATTATACCTATTACAACCAGCTAGTTGTAACTGGAGATATAATTATTAGAAATGCAAAACATTCAAAATCTTTTTCAAATTAAACTCAAAAAAAAGGTTAGTAAAAAAAAATAAACAAATGTTAAGAAACAAAATTTAACATTTATTTTTGTATCACCACAAACAGTTACAAAACATAGAGAACATAAAAACACTATATTAATAGTCACAATTCAAAAAAAAAAAAAATAGAAAAAACTTACATGTCATCCGTTTACAAACTCCAGGAGTTGGAGATACTACATAAACCTACAAGTGTTACCGCACAGAGAATAACCTTTCTTTAAAACAAACAAAACAAATAAATATCGAAAACAATAAAACTAGCTGTCATATGTTAACATTAAATTTAAAACAAAAATAATCAAATAAAATGACAGCTAAAGTCAAACCATAAAATTTACTACTTTAAATATTACAATTTTTTATCCTGTATGTAAGCAAAATATTATTTAAAAAAAAATGTCTGTCTTTACTTTAAATTTTGAAACAAAAGTTACCTTAATTCACCAAATCACACTTTGAATGTTCTGGAACCATAACTGCAACTAACTGGGGGTAAACCTGGGCTCCACTCTCTGCGTAACGAACACACGAACAAATCCATCTCCAAACTGCCAAAAAGCCTTGAATGACAAACAGGGAGAAACAAAACGAGGATGGAAACGACGATTCTTCCAATCCTCACTCAAAACATTAATTGAAGCATTAACTGCCACAAAACTACTTTTCACTGCTACATATTTCCATAAAAAGGGACCAAAAACAGAAAACCACAAATTCGATGGATGAATTTGGACATAACGCTGGAAATCACCGCTCTTCACCGCGGCTCCAACGAAAGTGACCGAATTATCTTTAAAAATGGCTCGCATAAGTTAGAACAAACAAAGTACTTAGGGTATAAACTAAACACAACGGAAATTAAGACGTAAATTAATTTGAAAACGCAATATCGGGCGGTTTGAACAAAGAAATATCAAAGAATTTGCGCCTGTGACATAAAAAAACAATAAAATGAGTTATTATCGACGGCGGCGACCTAAAAAGAACGAAAAAGATTATTTGGGTTTTAAATTGAAGGATATGAACTACGAAACATTGAAAAAATTCTTCGTTATTATAATGCATATATAAGGGGATTTCAATTAACACATATACGAGGGGATTCCAATAAATTTCAAATGCTACAAGATTAGGCTCTAACAATAGAAATTACATAGTGACCGATCAATGAAAGTGATACATTTTATTGATCTCATGAGAATCATAAAAAATGGCAAAAATCCCGCAACGTTTATTTATTTAAAACCTTTATAAAAACTGACTTTATTTGCGGCAAAATACAAGAAATGTATATGAAATCTTTACTTTTCATCTTAAGAACGCATTTTGATTTTTGTCGGTAGGACATTCTGATCAAAAGATATCGAATTTTTACCGTCGAGTTGATACAAATTTTATTTAAAATTAATTTCGAGCGAGTTATAGTATAGTGACAGCTAGAATCCAGTATATTCGACCACGCGAATTCAATAAGAAGTCACCGCATATCAGCACCGAATATTCCGGAGCCTTGCAACATCAATTGCAACTTACTAAAACAGCAAATTCAGCAAGTGTAACGATTATAAATAAAGCATTGTAAAATCACCTTTTTTTAGTCTGACAGTATATTTATATTTGAAGTCTGAATAATAATATTTTGAATTTTAACTAAAGTCTTTGCTAGTGTAAAAAAAACGTGTTTTCCAAAAGAACATTTATAATTCGCGCGTAACTGACATTGAAAATCGCTGGTCGCTTCAAGCGTTACATTAATTAATTGCGTATCTCTAAGCTGATCTAAAACTTTTCATGAATGATAATATCGGAAATGGGAAAATGGGAAATAAGTCTTCTACTCACAATCTGTAATCTGTTTTTATAATAATTGAAAAAGTAGAGATTGGGCTACCGGTTTCGCTGTTTACAAACTTTTAGGTACAGCATTTTCAGGCCCTGAAAAAACTAAGGCTAGAATATAAATAGATGTAGCAAAGAAGAACCCTAGAAAAAGAACAAAAATATAAAGATCTCAGAAGAGAAGAGAAGTACATCCATCGGAGAAAAAAGCGAACTTATGAAAATAGAATATTGGAAGAACTTGAGGCATTAAAAAAGGAAAATCAAACAAGAAAATTCTATAAAAATCTAAATAAAGCAAGAAAAGAATTTAAACCAAGGATCGGACTATGTAAGGATAAGGAGGGGCATATACTCAATACAAAAGAAGAAGTATTGAAAAGGTGGGTGGAACACTATAAAGAACTGCTTACTATCGAAGTAGAAGATCGAAATCAACCACCCCCAGGAGCAAACAACAATACACCATTGGAGCCGCCATCAATTCAGGAAGTACTGGATGCAATAAAACACCTAAAAAATAATAAATCTCCAGGAAGTGATGGTATACCCGCGGAACTTATGTGGAGGTGCTACTCTGACTAATCATATATATATAAAATCATACTGAGAGCCTGGAATGAGGAACAAATCCCAGAAGAGTGGTGTATTGGGATCGTTTGCCCGCTACACAAAAAGGGCGATGAATTAGAATGTAGAAACTATAGGGGAATAACCCTCCTTAATACAGCATACAAAATATTTTCGAGTATTTTATATGGTCGCCTGAGTGAATATTCAGAGGAGTTTCTTGGCGAATATCAAAGTGGTTTTAGGCCTGGTCGATCAACAACAGACCAGATCTTTGTGCTAAGGCAAATACTGGAAAAAACCAATGAATTTAATATCGACACATAGCATCTTTTCGTAGATTTTAAATCGGCCTATGATAGTATCCTGAGAAATAAATTGTATGAAGTCATGGATGAATTCCACATCCCCGATAAACTGATAAGATTGGTTAAGGCTACAATGCGTAAAGTTGTTTGCAAAGTCCAAATACAGGGCGAACAATCACAGGCATTTGAAACGCATGTTGGGCTGCGACAGGGAGATGCGCTGGCGTGTCTCCTTTTCAACATAGCTTTGGAAAAGGCGGTCAGGGATGCCCAAATAGACAGCAGAGGAAACATTTTTAATAAATCATCCCAAATTTTGGCATATGCAGATGATGTTGATCTAGTTGCACGCACAACACGCAAGCTAGAAGAAATGTATACCACCTTGTCAAACGCCGCAAAAAATATGGGCCTGCAAGTAAATGAAAATAAAACTAAGAAAATGGCATCAACACCCAACAATAGAGCCAGAAACATCGGCCACCAATTCACGGTTGATAATTCTACCTTTGAAGTGGTGGACAAATTCACATACTTAGGCTCCTTGATCACCAAGGAGAACGTCATGACGTAAGAAATCAAGCGAAGAATAATCCTAGCAAACAAATGCTATTTTGGACTGAGTAGACATATGAGAAGCAGAAACTTAAGCCAAAAAACAAAAATAAATAACCATATACAAAACCCTTATACAACCAGTGTTGACATATGGGTCGGAGACATGGACCATTTCCAAGGCAGATGAAAATCTCCTGCTTATATTTGAACGAAGGATCCTGAGAAGAATATTTGGTGGCATCTGTGAAAATGGTGTTTGGAGAAGGAGGTACAACTACGAGATATATCACAGATATAAACATATATTTGGTGGTAAAGACGTAGTATCCTTTATAAAAATAGGAAGACTAAGATGGGCAGGACATCTGGCAAGATCACAGCAGAACAACCCTCTTAGAATAATCCTTATGTCACAACCTGTGGGAAGTAGAAATAGGGGTAGACCAAAACTCAGATGGAGGGATGGTGTAGATGAGGATGGTAGACAAATAGGCGCAGCAAACTGGCAACAGTTGGCAATGGATAGAACTGACTGGCGTAATAGACTTGGGAAGGTCGAGGCTCTTTTATAGGGCTGTAGCACCAATGATGATGATGAATATAAATAGCGTATATAAACAAATATGGATATGACAAACAAAAAAATATTAGAGTTGTACAGAGGAGTTAAGTAGTTGATCATATAATGACAACAAATAGATAAAATAATATAGAAATGAGTGTGTTTACGTTAGATTTGCTACCTTCTAATGTTGACTGCATGAGTCATTTGTATCAAATAAATAAAATAACTGAGAATACTTACATATTAGTATAAGTTCTGTTGATACATCAGGTGTAAGTTGAATCTTACATCATTTAAGCCACTATTTTGTGTTTCTTTTAGAAAATCAAATATTGGGACATGTTTTTCTTCAATTTTGTTCGGAGAAAGAGTCCCTGACTAGTTTTCACCAAATTTCGGACCAGTTAAAGATTATTGATGTTCGCTGGCGCTTCTAGTTATTAGTTTCCAACTTTAAATTCTCCGCGAACTACATTTTTTACTGTTTCTAACCTCAAAAGAGACCAAAGTTTCTAACCTTAACCTTAACCGGAAAGGTCATATTTTTGTATAGACATATAATACAAGATAGAAAACTGACGCAAAGCTGCATCTCTTTCTAATGAGCCGGGTTTATCGACCACGTGACTTTATCATCGGTCACTTAGGTCACGTGGTCGAGAAATCTGGCAAAGTAGAAAGAGAAGGAGGGACTGCTTTGTGCCAGTTTTCTCTTTCGTACTGGGGAACGCGACTGTATTGAAGCAATCAGTCTATTTGTATTATGTCTATGCATTTTTGAAAACAAATGGAACAATTTGGTCTCTCAGATGATTGTATAAATATAATTTCAATATATTTTTGTCATTTTATTGCAAGATATTAATATTTAACAAAAAAAACCTGATTTAACGTTCTAAATGTGGTAAATAACATATTCATTGTCAAAATATCTAATTTATCAAAAAACACAGCCAACTATTAGTAACTGTATTGGGTAAAAACAATTTTTAAAGCATTTTAAAAGACTGTCAAACACTGTATGAAAAACTAAAAGTTAAACTATGTTTTAAGTCCTAGATCTGTTGAATTATAAAAGTCAACTACATACAAAATATTAAAAAAATTCAAGATTATGGTCTGCAGTAATCACTGATTTGCTTGATGTTCATGTTTCGTCGTTAAGTACAGAAATTTTCATTATTGTTGTTTTTTTTGTGTGAGACGAATACAAACAAAAAAACTGACATTTACATTTTTTATATCGCTTGCTCTGCTTAAAATCCACACTCTGATCCACAAACGCAATGGCCCTGTTTTTGACCGATCATGAATTAGGTAGAAAGACTCTGCGCCCATCAAACTGTCTGTCAAATCCCAGATTTTTGACACTGTGGACGCTCAAAACGCAACTGCGCATGCGAATCAGTCAGAAACCAGTAATGGATTGCCTCCGCGAAAAAAGCTTTCGTTTGCTTTTATATTTATATCTATTTTTTTTAATCGTTTGTTTGTTACTTCAGATTCTAGCATCACTTGCAGCAGCTGCATTTCATGTTGGAAATGGAACATCAATGGCGTATTCTGCGGTACTCATTTCACAATTGGAGGAAGATGGTAGCGATTTTAAAGCAACGAAATCGGAAAATGCATTTATGGGTATGACAATGTACATTACATACTAAATAATAACTGTTTCCTATATACTAGTGTTGTACTATATAATAATTGTCTATTTAAACTAAAAAATCAGATACAACTAAGGTTTCTTTTAGCCCGTTATTTTAAATAAGTTTAATGAAAGTATTTAATGTCGATTTTTATGTTCGAATCTCGAACCTAGAATACCTCTCTAAAAATACCAAGAAGAATTAAATGTGGTAAACTTGGTGGCCATTAATTTATTCTCCTTCGTCCAATCCACTTATCTGAAAAGTACTCAAAATGTAATTTCTCACAAGATTTGTATAGTGTAGGTCGTATCATCTTGTCATGTCCAAAAATTGCTTCTATTTACGACCAATTAAAAAAAAAACTTTAAAGCTTTTTTATGTTCAATTTATTAATACTTATTGTTTATACCAGTAAAGACGCTAAATTAGACTTCTATCAGCCTACAGAACATGCTGGATTTTGATTGAGATACAGCATTAAGTACCACTTATTAGTGATAACAACCTTTACAACAACAACAAGGTAAGAGTTAAAACCGGCAATAAATACTCCAACAAATTTAAGACCACAAAAGGCTTATTGTAGGGATGCTCTACATCTCCGACACTGTTCAAGATATTCCTCGAACCAATATTAAAACCATGGAAAAGGAAATGTGAAGGGATGGGAATACCCATCCGGGACAACTTCTTGTACACATTAAGCTTTGCAGATGACCAAGTGGTAACGGCTCAAGATGATGAAGATCTGTGCTATATGCTCCGAAAATTAGAAAAGGAATACACAAAAAATGGACTGGAAATAAATCTAGAAAAGACCGAATATTTAACAACAGAGCAAGAACCATTGAGAAACTTGGAAATGGACGATAATAGGGAAATTAACGGCACTGAGAAATTCAAATATTTAGGATTCATACTCTCAAAAAATGGAACCACCGAGCAAGAGATAACCAGCAGTTTAGCACAGACAAGAACGTGTATTAAATAAATGAACGGGGTACTGTGGGATAGACAGATTACCAGAAATACAAAGAAGAGAATTTATAACATCTTGGTACGCAGTATAATGACCTATGGAGTAGAGAATTGGGTAATAAATAAACGAAACAGGTCCAAAATCACAGCAACTGAAATCGAGTTCATGAGAAGAAGCTACTTCTTCTTCTGGTTCCTATCCGTTTCGGATGTTGGAAATCATATTGGCAATCATGACCTTGCTCGCTGCGGCTCGAAACAGCTCCGTTGAGGAAGAAGCTACAGAGTGACAAAAATGGATCGCATCAGAAATGAGGAGATAAAACGAAGAATGGCAGTAGAACAAGACATACTCAGCTACATCGAAGAAAAACGTTTAATTTGGTATGGACATGTGAGAAGAACAGATCATACAAGGTGGATAGCAAGGATTTCGGATTGGAGCCCAATAGGAAGGAGGAAAAGAGGTAGACCCCGAAGATAATGGAGAGATGAAGTGGACGAGGCCATGGAAAGACGAGACCTTAGAGATGGAGAATAGCAGAACAGAAAGGACTGGAGACGTTGGCTGAAAGAAGGAAGGCGACAGTTGTAAAAATCCTTGTATAGATAGATAGATATTAGTGATAAAGAACCTGATATAGAAGTCTGCAGAATGCAACAAACCATTGTCACTGATATTTGTCGACTACGGGAAAGCATTTGATACCATAAGCCATCAGAAAATGTTAAAAGCATTAACAGAATACCGAATAGACCATCGCTACACTAACATAATCAAATATTTCTACGAAAATGCTATAGCTAGCGTAGGACTATCTGAACAAGAAATAAATAAATTCTGTATACAGCGAGGGGTACGGCAAGGAGACACCGTCTCTTCAAAGCTATTTACGATGCTTTCAAAACATACTTGTAAGAAAGCACATCTAAACGAGCATGATATCAACATAAATGGAGAGAAACTCAGTCATTTAAGATTTCCAGATGACATCGTCCCTATAACCGATGGTATGGATGATGCAATAATAATGTTTGAAAAATCACGCTTCCTTTGAGGTCGGACTAAAGATTAATATGAACAAGACGCAAATAATGACTTATTTAGTGCTACATCGAAATATTGGTGTTGATGGAAGTGATATTGTGCAGACTACAAGTATAAGTACATAGGACATGAAATTAGGTTAGGCAGAGATAACCAGACATGTGAGCTCCCACGTCGCATAGGATTAGCCTGGGCAGCGTTTGGTAAATTAAACTATGTATTTAAAACGGATCTACCCATATGCCTCTTTGACTGTGTGTGTTACCTGTACTCACTTATGAAGCAGAAACATTAGCACTCACAAAAAAGGTAGTGACTAAGATTCGCGTGACTCAGAGGGCTAAGGTGCGTTAGATGTTGGGTGTCTCTCTAAGAAACCGAATCCCAAACCAAGAAAAGTTGTAAATATTTTATCTTCAGCATTAATTATTAGATAATGTCGATAAATGCTTTTTCAGATGATCAAATTGACTTAAGTACTATCTAAAGACTTGTGTGACAGCCAGACAAAGATTTTACGACATACGCTACTCATTCGCAGCTTGTAGAATTTTTTATGCTATGTGATACAGTGTCAGAAATGAGGAAGTACTCAGAAGAGCGGGCTTATAGGATAGGGAACTTTTTAGTTATGTAAAAAGTAAGAAGACTGCATACTTGGGACACATATTACGAGGAGAAAGATATATTTTTCAGCAACTGATACTCGAAGGGAAGATAGAGGGTAGGAGAGGTCTGGGACGTAAAAAAATGTCATAGCTGCCCAATATTCGACAATGGACAGAAATCCAAAGCTACGAAATGCTTCGCAATGCTGCTAAAAACAGAATTATTTAATCCTGACTATTTAACATCTCACCTGTTATTCTCCAACTATTTCTTCATTTAAAAATTGGATTTTAACTCATAAATTGTAGCTATATATGTACAAAATGTCAAAGCATATACATTTTTTCAACACAGAAACTAAACCCCAAATAAACAGCATATTTTCTCAGCATTATTTGTTGGTTTTAAACGATTTGTATAATGTTTGTTAATGTGGCATAATTTCTTATAATACTAATCTAATGTACCTTGTTTCAAGCGTTTAACATTTAAAACTCTTTTCTTTTTTTTTCAGCTAGCATTATCATCCTAATAGCCCCTTTTGCATCAATCGCTAGCGGTGTGTTAATGGACAAATTCGGTCGGCTAAATACGATAAAACTTGCAATAGTGCCTGGCGTTTTGGGTTGGGTAGCGCTTGCGTTGGCTCCTAACATGAAGATAATTATTATGGGCAGGATATTAACTGGAATTGCATCATGTAAGTTAACTATTTTCGACGTAAAAGCGTGAAATAAGTAGCTTGTTACAAACAAGACATGGAATATTTGACGGTAATAGGACACGTGCTTCTCATAAAGAGCATACAACTTTTATATTGGTCTGTTTAAACGTGTAATTTAAAAACAATTACTTAAACATGTATAAAGTTTAAAAGAGCTTAATTGCTAAACCGTTTAACTATTTATAATGTTTTTTTTTTGTAAAAAGTAACAGAACAAAACGTTTTGATACGTTATCATAGTGTTTAAAGAGAATAAAATATCTTACATATTCTCTTAATTTATAATAGCCAATAGATAATAATAAAAAACAGTAGAAGGTAATAGAAATAAGTTCAAAATGATTTAGGAGCACATTCAAATATATTTCATCATGTGTCTTTATCTTGGGCCGTATCACAATTAATCCATTTATTCTGTTCTTCACAAAAACTCTATTGCAAAATATGCTTTTGTTTTTTCTGGCTATAAAAATCTTCCATTGCTTTTTATTTTGTAGGCGTTGAAAATTTCTTGAGTAATTTTTCTGACTCCCATTCGATCCTCCAATTGGTTGGGCTAACATTAATCTAAACAAAAGCTCCCTGATTTTTTTAAAAATTCTGTCACCAATGTGCTCTTTGCTATATGGAAGTCTCAGAAGTCGATTAGGATCTATACAGGAAAACAAATCAAACCAAGACCAACTACTACAAATTCATAAAACGCGGATGCTCAATAAAGTTGAGAAAGAGCAGTTGGAAATATGGGAACGAAATATGCTAGAAAACATTTTGGGAAAGAAGAGTGGACAAGTACTAAAAAGAGGCACCAATGACGAAATATATAAGCAGTATAAGGAGCCTAAAAATTACGACATATGTCAAGGCACAAAGCACGAGTTAGCTTGGGCGTACCAAAATATTACCAGTTGGAAGTATATATAGGCAATCAGATCTGGCCAAACAACTACTAAAAGTATCCAAAAAATAATAAAAATAAAACAGTACTCCTTCAAGAATGGAGATCAAGCATCCTAATACCTCTCTTCAAAAAGGGAGACAATGGAACTAATTTATTAAACATAACACTAAAATTATTAAACAAAGACATAACAAATAAATTAAGTAAAATTATAACACTAGCAGAAGAAAAACAAGGTTTTAGGTTAGAAAAATCATGCACCAATGCTATATTTATAATAAGGCAAGTGCAAGAGAAACCATTAGAATATAATAATCCTGTATATCTACGTTTGGTGGACCTTAAGAAGGCCTTTGATCAGGTCAAATTAAAGGACGTTAAACACTTATTGTGTGCAACAGAGACACCTCTAGGAATAATTAAGACGATCGAAAATATTTACCAAAACAACACAACAAAAGTAAAAGTAGAAGAATTAACTGACCCTATTAAAGCTGGCAATGGGATAAGACAGGGAGATTCTCTGAGTCCTCTATTGTTTAACCTGATTATAAATAAAATGATAAAAAAAGTAAGAACTAAAAATGATACCAAATGAAAGAAAAACAACCTAAAATAATCTGGTATGTAGACGACGCAATACTACTCTCTCAAAGTGAAGATGATTTGCAACGTATGCTGCACCAATTTAATATATCCGCCAGAAAATTTAACATGTTAATTTCCCCAAAAAAGACAAAGTGCGTGGTTGTAACAGCAAATTTACTAAGATTTAGATTGGAGCTGGAAGGTCAGATAATAGAATAAGTGATGGAGTTTAAATATCTAGGCATCACATTATCTAGCTACGAAAAGGTCAAAACTGAAGTGAAAGATCAAGTGAATAAAGCAAACAGAGCCGCAGGTTGCCTGAATAAAACAATATAGAGAAATAAAAATATGGGAAAAGAAATGAAAGGCAAAATTTACCAAATAGCCATCAGACCAATAATGACATACGCGGCAGAAACAGGAACTGACAAAGAGCGGACAAAAAGGAAGTTAGAAATAACAGAGATGAAAACACTTGAAAAATTGACGGTAAGACACTATGGGACAGAGCTACAGATATACGACGTAGATGCAAGGTGGAAAACATCAAGGGTAAGAAATATAAGAGTACAATGGAATGACCAAATAAGTCGAATGACAACAAATAGAGTAGTAAAGACGGCAAGAGACGGTTTCCCAGTAAGAAGACGATCAGTAGTAAGTGGCACGTAAACGATGGAACGACTTACTGAAGGCACATTGAAAAACAGACAAAGTCATGTGTACATAAAAAGAAGAAGAAGAATTGTTCAATTTCCATAACAAACATTTGTTATTTATAGAAAAAGACAGCAAATACAAAATAAGTGATTGATATGATCCTTCATGGGTAATCTTTCATTTTTCCGGCTGTATAATGTTTATATTTGTCTATTAAAAACAAAGATACTTACCAGAGTTAATTTTATTTTTCACATTTGTCACGATTTTCTTTTGGAAATGTTTGCTCCAAGTATTTTTTTTTTTTTGGGATAGAACATTTTGATCCCATTTTGCTATCTTTAGACCTGGGACACAATTAACTGCGTGCTTTTTATGCGATTGGTTGATTTACAACACCTTCTTCTGCTTCTATTCCACACACATTTTCATTATGCTCAGGGTTATATTCGGAAAACGGTTACAAACATTTTAGTTCTCGAGATACCTTCTTTTTATTTCAGGTAGGATTCATCTTGGTATATATTATAAACGCATTGATACAGGTAATATCTATAAAAAGTTTATCCAACGTCTCCCAAACTCAGTTTTGTTATAATTGGCAAATGGTAATTTGTATAAATGTCTTATAATAATAACTGGTTTCAGCACATCAGCAATATCTGAGAAAATGTTCACTTAATAAAAAACCTAATACTGTTTTTTTTTGGGGACATAGAAAACCAACATGACTTCTGATTGAAAACTGAAAGGGGATGAAAATGTTTATCGCTGAGGGGAGTGTGAGAACTTTGGTGGAATGAATGTTTTGCATGTCCGTAGAGTATCGCAAAGGTTTAGGTTTCGACCAATTAGGTATTCAGCTAACTCTATCTGATCACGCTTCGTCATATAACCAATAATATCACATCAGTATAGGCTGGGGTCCATTTGAATACCACTTAGCGTGTATTTAAAAAAAGACCAGGTGGGGTCTATCCATGTTTTTTGCATTTAGACATATATACATCGACAGCATACGTCTGTTTTCCTCTTTTTCAGCTCAAACTAGTTAAAAAAATAATGTAATGGATTTACTGGAATTATAACTTTAACATGAAAATGTAAAGGCTGATCACAGGAAGATTAATACTGATTATAATACAGGTTACTAATTAACTAAAATCATAAACAATCTAAGCTTTTAAAAATAAATATAATTAAAAAAATCATTACTAGCCAATAAGATATGATAACATAATAATAGAAATGCCCACTTCAGTTATTTTTAATTACCACTTATTTATATGATATAATCTTTTAATAGTTAAATCAATTAATAAAGATTGATTAAAAATTTCTTCTTTTAAGATTAAGATTAGATAATAATATTAGGTAATAAGAATACCTTGAAAATTGCAATTGCCTAATTTTTTATCGTTGAAATTTCAGTTTTATTAATAATTCGTATGGATTCTTGATATAAGGTTAATTCCAAATAAACAACTCCTTTTTTTATGTTCAAAAATCTTTTCCACAATTTCTGAAACACATGCTGATTTAGTACGAGATTAGTTTAAGAGGACCTTCACCACATTCCTTAACTGAACATTATCACATCCTAGGACTGTTCTAAAACTTTCGATCTAACAGTATCCTCGTGGCAAAACAATATACCGATAATAAACAAATAAAGAAATTGTACAGTAAATAATACGAATATAGAGTTTCGTATACAAATTTCTTTCAGTAGCTATAAGATGAAGCTTTGTCTGGTAATAATTATTTGTAGTATCGAATTTCTCCCTCTCTTCAACCACTGTTTTTTAAATAATAAAAGGGAATATTAGGGAGAAATAGATAATCTGCTGGTATTTGAAAGGAAGGTTCTCAGAGTTATATTTGATCCTCAAAGAGATACATTGTCAGGAGTGTAGAAGGAAAAGAAAACATCGTCAGATATATAAAAGCTAATCGGATAAGATGGACAGGCCATATGGTAAGATCAGAGGAAAACAGAGTGCTAAAGCGCAAGATCGTAGTGGATGGAGGGCTGTAGTGGATGTGACGAAGGCTCACCCCGGGTTGTAAAGCTCGTCAAGAAGAAGAAGAAGAATTTTCTTTATATTGTATTGCATCCATCCTGTTACTATTTTCTGATTTTTAATTTTACTTAGTTAGTCTTTTCAGTTTAACTTTAAATAATTATTAGTCCATTCATTAATTTAATTGAATTTTCATTATCTATAGTATCATATTGAAGCCCATTTTCAGTACCTATAATTTATTTATATTTTTTTATTATTAACAATTTATATTACTTTAAAATTTATTATCTATAATTTATTTAAGCCTGGGGTACGAATCCTGCTATTGTATATATCACCGAGATTGCACATCCAAAATTAAGAATGTCGCTTATGCAACTGTCACCAACGTACGTATCACTAGGTAAGCATGATTTTTATACAGTACGTTAAGTTTTGGATTAGATATTTACATAAAGTGCTAAAATCGGCAACATTGGCAGTACGAGGTAATTGTAATTCTCCGATCCCCTCCGATACCTTAGCCTTAGACTCCTAGACAGAAAACGAGAAAACGAAAACCATTTAGTACAGCTTGACAAATTTAAGGTGATACTTGACAAATTTGTAAACTTGCTTAGAAAATTAAGTGAGAACGCATTCGGAGGAAAAGAGATACATAATGCGCTCGGTCCCTTTGCCTCTTTGGTATACACCATACTACAAGTTTACAGAGAGTGACCTTATTTATTAATGGAACTTCTATGATATGTCTATATTGTATGTTATTTTTCTCAAAATACAAAATATTTTCTTTTTGTAACTTGGTAAAACAATTCTTCTAATAATTATATTTTATTTGACTCATTAATATTGACCATTCAGTCATGTTAAAGCGGCAGTTTTTTCGAACACTTCTATAAATGTTTCGTTCTATAATTTTATAAGAGGAATATTGGTAGAGATGAAAGCTTTACATTTGCGTTAGAGTAAACTGTATAAGAATAAAAGAATAGTAGTTAATCTTATACCTGGAACATACCGACGAAACATTTATTACTTAATTTTTATACTAGAGTTGTCGTTACATTTTAAATAGTCATTATACTTTTATTCTTCGGATCTTCGGCATTTTAGCATTTTAGTAAGTCATAAATATTTTAATCTGTTGTTTATTTCTTTACAATAGAATAATACCAGCCCCGTTGGGATGGCTGTCAACATCCGGTATTTAGGTACTAAACTGTATAACTTTATTAACTTTCCCGAATATTTTATTTTGGTACGGAGATTTTGTAGAAATATATCGTATAAAATATATCTCAAATAGTGACTGAGTTGCCAATATGAATAAGTCAGATAAAATAAAATTATTAGAAGAATTTTGCCTTCATTAATTTTTTTTGTTATATGTCGCAATGTAGGAACTCGTTTTTCCGTGAGATAATAATTTATTATTATACGCCGAAGTAAACCTTTGTCAAAATCGCCCAAGTTGGATTTTGGGGCAGATCTCATTCTTTTGTTAGGCGTCGAAAATGATGCAGAAGCACCTTCTTCTATATTTTTCATTTCACGAGAGATCCGTTTTATAGTGGCTATACTTACTCCCGTTGCTAAGGAAGCACGCTCTTGAACTTTTTTAAAATCTTTAACATGCGGATTTTGCATCGCTTCTCTCTACATAAAAATAATTACAATTGCTATTACCTCCCTCGTTTGTCTAGACAAGACTTTGCCTTCTAATTTTGAATGAAAATCCATTTTTATAATTTAAAATACTTAACAATAATTATTTAAAAAGTCAAGTCTATTGTAATACGATAGTTCTTCAACACACAGTAACTTTAAACATAAGTAAAATAAAAAAACTTTGTCGCAGACTATACAAGTACCTTGCACATCGAAGGGCCAAGAAATAATAAGGACGAATTGTGTTGTGGTCGAATGCGCATCGTGGGTGGAACCTAATTTCAAATCGGCCAAGTATCACGTTAAATTTGACATTTTGACAAGCAATAACACGGAACAACGGAAGGGATACGCATCTCTGTCCGTCGATTTTTGTTTTCCTTATTTATACTCGGTTCATTTCTTATAACATAAACTTGAAAACATAATATTGACCATTATAAGGCGGTGCATTTGTATCAGTTTTTAATAATATGAACAATACAGAAATGATTTAAGTATTTGATATTCTGCGGCTCAACAGTATCCCAATCTGTCATAAAAACTTCTGCGGACAGATGTAAGAGTTTCTTCTTCTTATGGTGCCGTGCACCTATAGTGCGTTGGCGAATTATCTTAAGGTCAGACGTCTGTCTTTTGCGGCATGCAAAAGTTCGCCAGTGTTAGTTACGCCTGTCCAGTTCTTTACATTTCGCAGCCACGACATTTGTTTGCGACCTATTCGCTCTCTTGCCCTCAATTTTTCCTTGGATAATTAGTTGAGGGATTGCGTATGTTTCCCCTCTCAGGATGTGGCCCAGGTATCCAATCTTTCGTGCCTTGATCAAGCTGAGCAATTCTCTCTCAGTATTTGCTCTTCTTAGGACTTCCTCGTTTCTCACCCTATCTGTCCATGGTATGCGGAACATTCTTCGCAAGGTCCTTATTTCGAAGGCTTCCAACTTGTTAATGGAAGATATTTTCAACAAGAGTTTCTGTTGTAACATAATTGGAAACTTTTCTTATTCGGTTTTTTATTTTATCCAAATTTTGGGCTCTAGCCTTAGGATGATCGTAGATGATGCTTTTTAAATGTCTCAAAAAAAAAGAAGTCCATGGGGGTAAGATCTGAAGATCGTGCAGTCCATTTAATATCGCCTGTTCCACTGATAACTCGATTCGGAAAAGTATTGTTTAAGTACTCCCTAATTATTCGAGCGTTGTAAACTGAACAGCCTTTTTGATGGATTCTCCAGATTTACATCAAGAAGATTGGGATTAGCGGGAAGAACATGATTCTGTATCAGATCAACGTATACTCTACTATTCAAGTTGCCCTTAATCAAAAATGACCCTATTATAGACGTTAACTTTTCGAGGACGTTGAGTTCGGTAAACAACACGTCAGTGCTAGTTTTCCCGCGCCCAATACCTCGTAATGGAAGGATTGTGTCTCCCTACTAACGAAACAGGAGATTCATTAGTAAATAAAATTTTTTTAATAAAATTGGGTTTATCATTAGCTTTCGTTATTCAAAAAACTCCATTCTTCGAAAGTGGTCGTCTAGATAAAGCTGTTGAGTTTTCGCATATTTAAACCTCTTGTAACCGTGCTTTTTTCATACTTTCGTTACAGTAACATTGCTAACATCTAACTCTCTAGCAACGCTTCTACTTAAACGTATTGAATCTACCTCGATTGTTGCACAAATTTGTGTATCCCGGTAATATCTTTCCTCAACTTTTACCGAACATAAATCCAGAATTACCACCATAAAACCATTTTATTATTTAAAGCTTTTCTGTAAGCGTATAAACAGACATGTTGTTTACAAAAATAAATTAAAAATCTACGCTGTTATTGCTTTAAATAACCACCCACTGTATGATGACAAATTATTGGCGAAGGGCCAACGGAAGTTCGTGGACAGTCGACGGCACGCAGTGTTGCCATTTATAGTGTGTATATCTAATTCAAAACCTAACGTACTGTATCACCATTTTTAATAAAAACTACCTAAACAAACAGTTTTTATTTGTAGGCATGATTTTTGTGTATCTGGGAGGAATGTATACAACTTGGAGAATGGTAGCTTGGTTTAGTAATATATTAATTATAATACCCGTCATATTCGTATTCTTTATACCCGAAAGTCCAATGTGGTTGATATTAAAGGGACGAACGAAAGAGGCTAAAAAGTCGTTGGAATGGTTAAATAAAAAGCAACCACAGCCCGAAGGAAAAGTAGGTAACACTATGCACTGACTGCTTTAATATATTTTTGAACTAAATCCCCACAAGCCTCAGTTGCAGTAACTGACAAAATTCACCAATAAACCTTTATTCGTAAAATTAATTCTGTAAACATTATGACAAAATACATTTTAACTAAACTTTAACAAAATTGACAAATACAACTAAAATTTATTAATCATTTCATAGTAATGATAAATTTGTAGACTAACTTTTCATTCAGGTACGATTATCAAGTAGTCCACTTTGCTTAATTTTTTCCTTCCTTTTTATCGTATTTATCCTTAAATTTTGTGTCCTTTCACCCTCTCTTACCTTTCTATTTTCATCTGAGAACTTAATCTCCGATATGGTCGCCTTTCTACTTGTTCTTTTCTCTCTACAGACCCGCCTTGGATTCTCTTCACAGACCCGCACATGTTAACATCTTCTCCACCTTTTCCACCTCCTTGATATGATGCCCTAAGTTTGCCTATTAGTACTCTTAAACGTCGGTTCAAACATTTGTCATTTTCTACCATTCCAAATTTTTTAAAGTAGTTATTCTCTGAAAACATCATGTTTTATGAGCATCTGCGTCCCTAAGTAATCTAAACGTCGTTGCCCGCAGTATGTCCATCTTCTGAGATTGAGAATTAGCAACTTCTTCCTCTCGGCACAATATATAGGTACTTTCTCTCACCTATTTTTTATCATTGCCTTGCTATGTTTATTTTTTTCTCGTATATTCTTTCTATTTACACTAACACATGCATCGGTGGACATGACTCACAAATCCTGGACAGATACTGTTTTGTATGTACATGCCACCTTCAACAGACTCTTCTTTTTTTGGCGAGGTGTCTTCCAATTTTTTAGGACCGCTGTATCTCAGACCAGTGCCATGTATAGGAGAATCGATTTTACAATACTATGAAAGGTCGTCCTCTTCTTGAATTTGTGCGCTTGATGTTAGGCATGACTCATATATCTCACACATTTTTTAGAGCCAAACCAAGTTTTTTATATTTTAATAATATTTCGTTCCTTTTTTGTAGTTTCTTGAGGACTATTGTCTCGGTTTTACTCGCAGCTAACTTCAGCACATGTATTTTTATCCACTTGGCCTTATATACTGCGCAACGAAGGTAAGGTTCTTGTCCCTAATGCTGGTAGGGTTACACCCTCCCGGATTACTGGCTCATAATCCCGTCATAGACCAGTTTTTACAACGTACTTTAGCCATCATGCCATAATGACCATAATGATTAAAATATCGAGTGTTCAACACATCTTAACCTTTGTGTCTATACCCAGGTACCTGGGTATCCTTGGTAATTGTTTTATCTGAATCATTGACGATAGTATAAATATTTTTATTCGAGCTTCTAGTTATTCCTAAAATTATTTAGAACGAAGAGATTTATAATAAAAACCAAAGAAAAAAATGCATATAATATATTAAAGTTACCTGTCAAAGTTTTTACACCATTACGTCCACACCCGTGGCACCCGGGTAACACTAATGTTTAGTAAATTATGGAGCTCTGTCTAGTTTTTTTTTATAATAAAAGTGATATGGAAACGTAAATAAAAGTTACGTTTTAAACACATTGTCCACACTTACTTATATTTACTGAGTGTTCGTTACATAGTGGACGATTACAAACATTACATGATTTTCGTGTCTTTCTTAGCCGCTTTTTCGCTAAAGACATACAAATGTAGCAGTTTCCAACAATTTTGAGGCGTCCAGTGGAATCTCGAAGTGGTAATGACTCTGCAATATTACTTGAATCTGTAGGTAGAGGTTTTCCTAACATACACTCAATTCCTGGCCTTGATGAAAAATTTCGGTATACATTTGGTACTATAGATCTAGCAGAAATTGCAGGCATCACAAGTTATGTCCCTAAGTCTTGTAGAAAAATTCTACGCTTACTGGTTTCAGTAGAACTCTGTGGATTATTCTTTGTATAAATTATATAGGTTGCTAGGCAAGCTACGTCTAGGATATTGTAAAAGAAGGCTACTGGCCAACGCAAAGTTCTGCGTTTAGTGGAAGAATGAGAAACCATTTTGTCCATGTTGTCTACGCCTCCTTTAGTTGTATTATAGAACTGAATTATTTCAGGTTTATTTTTTGGGCCACTTACATTATCGTTGTCATGCATTGTTGACAGCAAGATAACGCTTTTTTTCTTTTTTGGTACATATGAACAAATAGTAACACGATCTGCACTGAATCCGTGTAATGACGATTCAGGCTCACGCTCTGGCGAAGGCAGCATTTCTTGTGGAATATATGGTTTGTTTCTTTTCAAAGTACCAACTAATGATAAATTCCAAGACAACAGGAGACGGGCTAGTGGAAGAGTTGTGAAAAAATTATCCATTGTTATGTTTCGTCCAGAATTTTTGTATCGGTAACACAAATCTTTTACTACGTGTTCTTGATTAGTTTCACGTCCAGTCGAATTTTTTCCAGTATAAATTTGTCCAGTAAGTGGATACGAATTATTGGCGCCACAAACCCACCAAACCTTGATGCCATACTTGGCAGGTTTTGCTGGCATATATTGCGTGAAACGTGTCCTACCTCTAAAAGGAAATAACTGTTCATCCACAGTAAGAGAATCCGACGGTACATAGTTACGACGTAAATTATCATTGAGAAGATGGAATATAACTGTAATAGCTGCAGCTTTATCATTTTGCAAACGTTCTGCACGTGTTTTGTCATTGTCAAAACGTAAGAATCTGCTGATGCTCCAAAAGCGATTTATGCCCATACTTGCTCGGTACAAAGGATGAGAGTCTGTTTTCCATAAATCTTTCGAGTGCTCTGAATTTGAATGCCGTACTCCTGCTGTAATAAGAATACCTAAGTATGCATCAAATTCTTCTGTTGTGAGTGACTTCCAAACATTTCGAGGTTTGTCGGGGTTTTCAACATTATACTTTTCACAAACGCTATTAGCTTTTCGATTGGTTTCACGTATAATTATGTCACACATTACGTCACTAAAAACACATTTGAATGTATCTCTAATCGAAAGAGTTTTAGTAGAACGTACCGGGCCCGTTTTTTCACGCAAAAGGTTACGTTTCAAAAAACAGTGCAGTAAACGGTTTTCGTTGCCAAATCGTTTTATCTTTTGCAACCAGAACATCACTTTGGGAAGAACTTTCTTGAAAATCGTCAAAATCTTCATCACTACTATCGTCGCCGTCGGTATCGATTTCAATCTTATTATTGATATCAGTAAAAACGTCCTCTACGTCAGAAGCTTCATCTCCATCCGGTTTGCTTTGCGAGACATAGTCCTCATCTGATTCCTGGTTTTCGATATTTTTGTCTACTTCCTCATCTATATCTGCAAGTATATATATAACAATATATATGCAAGTACTTCTGTTGCTTTTCATACGTCATTCTAAAATTGAATGATCTATGTATAAAACATTGTAAAAATAAACAGTAATAACTTACCTTCTAAATTCGCTAACACTCACTTCTCTTCTTGCCATTATTACAAGTAATTACAACATAAAACACGCATATAGTCACAAAAATATTAACAACTTGCAAGCACAGTTAAATAAACACTGATAGCAAACAAAGAAAAATCCCAATTGTCTGTTATTTTCGGAATGTACAAGCGAAGTTTACCGAAACATTGCCGGGTACCTGGGTAGCACGGGTATAGACTCCCGTATCAGGTACTTGGGTATTGACATAACGGTTAAACATAGAAATCTATAAAAATAGGTCAAGGCGAAAATGATAAAAAAGAGAAAACTGAATATCTGGGACATATCATGACAGGTAGCGGATACTGGATACTGCAGTTAATACGCAACGGAAAGATCGAGCGAATAGAAAGAATTAGTAGGAAGAAATATTCATGGATCCGGAACCTTCATCAGTGGATTGCCAATGGCTTATCAGCAAATAAATTATTACATGCCGCTCAAAATCGAGAATATCATCGGCAAACAGTCATGGAAGCTACTCACGCCTAATTATAGCACGGTACTCAAAGAAGAAAAAAAAACCTGACCATAATCCATGTCCCAATACTTATTACCATAGATATATAATACAAATAGACTAAGGGCTGCAATACCGGCCCATTCCCACAGTCCAACACAGAAAAATGACGCAAAACAGTCCCTGCATTTTTTTTAATGGACCGAGTTTATCGACAACATGACTTAAACGACCAATGGGAAGGTCACGTGGTCAATAAACCCGGACTATCAAAAAGAGATGCAGGGACTGCTTTGCGTCAGTTTTCTCTGTCGCACTGGAGGAACTAGTCTCGATTGAAGCGCTCAGTCTATTTGTATTATATTTCTATGCTTATTACTAACCCTATACGTATCGTACTACAGAAATTCTTACACACTTCCGTTTTTATTTATAAGTGTGTAATCATTTTTGTTTCTTTAGTCAGCAAAGTTTCTTTAATAAAACTCAAAAAGAAAAAACATTTAATGAATTTAACTAATATTAAAATGACGTTTCTTATGGTAGTAATAAAAATTAATAGTTACAAGATATGATACACTGTCAAATGCTCCACCTTAAAAGAAGAAATTATAACCTAAAGCTATTAACTAGAAAAAGAAGACTTTTGAAGAAGAAGAAGAAGTATTTTGACAGTGGCGGAACAAACTATTAAACCTAAAATTACGTAAATTAAAGAAAAATAAAAAGAATTCTCCCTTCTTCTTTACAAGTATTATAAATAAACATTTTTACTTTTCAGAATGAAACGTTTGCCGAAATTCAATTCAAAGTGCTCAAAAAACAGCACGAAGAAGCAGAAGCTAAAAGCAAAAACAAAGGAAGTTTTAAGGATATTTTACAGGAATTCCTGAAACCAACGGGATACAAACCACTTATCATAATGTGTCCTTTATTTTTCTGTCAACACTTTTCAGGAATATACATCACAATGTTTTACTCGATTACTTTTATAAAGGCAAGTATTTATTGATTGTTTAATAATATTTTACATATTTTGTAACATTTTTTAAAACAGTATTACTCTTAAGACATTTTTAGTTTACTTTTTTCTTGTTTTTCTTATTATTCTTCTTTTAATAGAACTAGATCATACCTAATTATTGGGCTTATCCTTCCTCAAAGCTCTTTTTAAGATGTTGAGTTTTAACTTTAAATACTAAGCTGAGGAGATTTGTATATATCAGAAGTTATTGCATTTTTTTCTTTTTCTCTTTTTTGTCTTGGTACTGATATGTTTACTCTCCGTTAATCTGGTATTCTATAAATTATAATTGTTTTAAATAGGATGGTGAATTCTTTCTGTAGATTGGTTTTGCTGGATTTGAAGAGTTCCTTACTATGTTTAAGAGTTCTCGTCGGAAAATTTTGGGTAATTTTATTGCTACCCCTAAAGTATCGTCTTATTTCATAGTTTGTTTGATTTTTAACAGTTTTGCGCCTTTCATAGCTGTTCGGTGTACTGCTGTTGATGTTGTTGTGAACTGTTTCCTTTTCTACAACATAAGTAAAGAGCCCGGAGTTTGGAACTGGCAAAATATGAAGACTTGGATTATATAATCCTCCGTCGAAAACAATTTCTAAGTCCAGTGGTGATAAGAAATGTTTGATGACTTTAAAAGCACTTTATTTTATGTTGCACTATTACAAAAATACTGTTACAAAGACGTACTTAGCTCAAATAAATTTTGTTCCTACTTATCTGCTATATACGAAAAGAATTTTACGTACTACAACTTGCGAAATGATTGAAATTACACTGTGAGTTTTCTCGAGAGAAGTGCCCGAGATGCGATACGATTATACAATGCCGAAATTCTGGGATAAACTGTCCCACAATAAACCGAGAACGGAATCATCCAATGCCGCTTCAGTCCAATAATTTATTGGAGGGAAAAACCGCCAATATTAACATTTTTAGCAGTTGTAATGAACTTTAACGTTCCAAACAGTGGTTTTTAATTCCAAAATAAGTTTTTTACGAGTTCCGAAAACAAATAAACCTTCCTGACCCACTTCTTGATAGACACCCATACCTGTTTTTCTAATGAATTTGCAAGCGGTTTAGACACTAGAAATAAACATTTTATGACTAGTTGTGGTCGTAAAAATGAAATATTTTTTACAAGTTTTATATTGAGATGAGGAATGTTAGTGACAAACATGAATAGAAGCACCTTTTTCGGAGAAAAAGAATAAATTATTCTTTATATGTCAAGCCTTTAGCAGATGTATTTGGTTCTTCTTCTTCCTATGCCGTCCCCATTAACGAAGGTTGGCGACCACATTTTTAAAAGCTTCTCTGTCTTTTGCAACGTGGAATAATTCGTCTACAGTCATGTTTGTCCAGTCTCGAATATTTCGCAGCCATGACTTCCTCTTTCTACCTATTCCCTTTTGCCATCGACTCTACCCTGCATGATGACCTGCAGAAGACTATATTTATTATTTCTCAGTATGTGTCCAAGGTATGTAGTCTTGCGTACTTTTATTGTTCTCAACAATTTTTTGTCTCGACCCATCCTTCTCAGCACTTCCTCATTGGTGACCCTGAAAGTACATGGAATTCTCAACATTCTCCGGTATATCCAAAGTTCAAAGGCTTCAATCTTCTTAACTATTTGCGCTTTTAGTGTCCATGTTTCTACCCCGTACAATGGTTTTTGTCACAGAACAATTGCTTGAATTTTAAGAACGCTGCCCTTGCCATTTCTATTCGTACCCGGATCTCTTGGTCTGGATCTAATTCTGTGTTGATGTAAGCTCCCAGATATTTATATTTTGTCACTCTCTCTATTTGCTGTCCACCAAGAGTTAGTTGTTCATTATTTATTGGTCTATTGGACTGATACTATCATAAATATTTGGTTACAATTCTTTTTTTTCTGTTCTAATTTCTAACTTTACTTCATAATTTGACATATTTTTGGCATTAGTATCTACTATTCTCAGTTCAGTAGCTCTTTTTCACTATACATTACATTTTCTTTAATTTTCTTCTGGATATATTTTATATTGTCATTTCTGAAAGTAAAGATAATGTAACTATTGTAGTAAAAATTATTGTTACTTTGTTTTGGTAAATATTAGTATCCAGATAAAATTAGATTAGATTATAATAATGCTTTCACTTTTTCTAAGGAGGAAGTTCACTTTTCCTAGAAAACCAGAAACCCTGAAAAGCTCTTGAGGAACTCTTGGTGCGTGATTCAACCTAAGGTGACCAATGCCACTAGTAGTAGAGCTGATAATAGGTATCGTCTAAATATTTTCCATTCTTCATTATCTACGTATTTATATTTTAAGATCTTTGTACTTATCGATTTTATGGTTGTTTTTAAAACGTAGATTATGGTTGTTAAGTACTGTCTCATTAATAAATATTGATTGTCTAGTTTTAGGTAGCTTATTCAATAGTATATGTAGCACTGGTTGGTCTATTAGTACAGTTCGTCGACAATAACATTTGTAGTTATTATTTTCATGCATAATATCAGGAAGTTATTTATAAATAATAAGGGGGACAGCTGGTTTGACGAAACCCCAATTTGTTGGGAAGCTTAAGAATAGAATCTTTTAAACTAAGCTATGCTGTTCTATACAGCCAGGTCTAAAAATCTCTGGCAGCCTCTGGGAATATGTGGGATGGTTTGTTGAACTTAATATCCATATCGGTATTTGTACTTTTGAGTTTAAGGTTTGAGTCTTACTTGCTCAAAATACTCAGGTTTAACTATGCAGATCCGCATTTTTTCCCCTTATATGGTTTGTGCGCCTTTCTTATTTCTTTAGTTTATGTGTAAATAATATTATTTTCAATAATATTAGTATTAATAATACAGGGAACGGCATAGGTCAGGCAACAAATTTGCATTAAGAGAAAAAATGCTGCGTCAAAATATTATTTAAAGAAATTACGAAAAAGATATAAAAAAGAGTTACTGTAAGTGTTCACATTGATGCCCATCTTAATCAATGTATTTACTGTAACGTTTCATAATGGACAGGCAGGTCCGGCGAAGAACGTCAAGCAGGCCGCGAAGGTTTTTAAAATTCTTCTTTAATTG
The DNA here is from genome assembly GCF_040954645.1 of Diabrotica undecimpunctata. NCBI lineage: Eukaryota > Metazoa > Arthropoda > Insecta > Coleoptera > Chrysomelidae > Diabrotica > Diabrotica undecimpunctata. The sequence continues at coordinate 192,225,032 of NC_092803.1, forward strand.
GAGGTTTGGAGGTCGGGAAGGCAACGTGGACCTCTTGCAAAAACGCGTCCTTAAGAAGGTTCCAGATGAAGAAATCACAGGATGTCAGGTCACATGACCGTGCGGTAAGCTCAACGATTCCTGGTCTCCCTGTCCATTCTCCAAAATAAACATTAAGGTACTCCCGCACAGATGCCGCGTAATGCAACGAAGCTCTATTCTGCATGAAATGATGGATGTTCGCGAGTGTTGGATCGTTGTCCATTTGCCCACGTAAATTTTTGAGTATTTCCAAATAACTTTGGCATGTCACATTACTCTCAAAAAAGTATAGACTCACGAGACCTCCCACATGGATACCAGCTCACACATACACCCCGAGCAAGCTTATTTCTTCTTCAATGAAGACGTGGGGATTCTGGTTGTTCCAGTACTTGCAGTTACTCCGATTGACCGTACCGTTTAGCTTGAAGGTTGCTTCATCCGACCGCAAAATGGAACGCTAAAATTGCGGATCATCCTGAATGCATCCGAGATACCCCTCGCAATAGTGCATACGTTTGAGCATTCGAGCATTGGTAAAGCTACTCAACAAACGCCAGCGCCACTGTTTCCATATTTTCGTTAGTTGTTACAGATACTGGTCGTCCAAAAAGCTGCGCGTCGGCAACAGAGCCCGTTTTTAAGAATTTCTGGTACATCTTCCACACTATTGAACGATTTGGTAGCGTTTAGTTTGGAAATTTTTGTTAAAATTTGGTAAACATAGTTTCGTAATCCGGATTTGTACGAAGATACGGACGTAACAAAAAATTATTGCTTCAAGAGTGAATTTGTATCAGATATTTATTCTGAAAACGCGTCTTTTCGACGACCACGTGCTATCATGATACTGACACAACTGTCTGAAATACGAATATGCTTCGTTTTAATCTTATTCGACAGCGTTACCACACTTATGAGCGATGCCAGATTTATGCCGATTTTTCTAGGTCGTTGCCTTACTTATGCCGACTCCAGTATAATTTAAAAACTATATATTTTAATTTTTAAACTCTTATTTTTATTCAGGAAGCAGGAACAGATTTAAATGCCTATTTTGTATCTGCGTTGATTGGTGTAGTTCGATTTATCATGGCCAGTTCTAATGTCGTTTTGCTAAAATATTTAAGCAGGAGAACAGCTTTAATATCTAGCTGTGCCGGAATGGCTCTTTTTATGTACATTTCTGGACAATACACCTTGTGGATTAAAGAAGGTTAGTATAATTATGTAGTAAATATATTTTAATAATCTGTTATTTCAATTCTGTGGAGGTCTTTAAATTGTAGCGGTACAAAACATCTTGTATGACCTTGTTATAAGATAAGACATAGTGCATTGATATAGTGTGGTTGCTTTTAGGTATATCCAGAAAAAATATTTTAAAAAGATAAGGCAATGATCATTAAGGCCAATATAATATCAATCCTGTCATCATCATCAGCATTATTATCATCATCATCATCATGTAGCATTATAACACAGGGTGGGTTTTGACCGACTCTACAATTTTATTAAGAGTTGTCTCTTCATTGCATTTTGAGATGTCTAATTAGCCCAGTTACAAAGAAAATGTTACAATGGAAGCCCATACGAAGGCGAAAAAAAGGAAGGCCCAGAACGAGATGGTTGGATGACGTGGAAGACGACCTGAAAACAATGAACATAAGACAATGGAGAAGAAGGGCACAAGAGAGATCTGAATGGAAGGACATAGCCAGACAGGCAAAGACCCATCCAGGGTTATGATGCCAAAAGAAGAAGAATAATTAGCCCAGTTATATTGGTCCAATTATAAATATCGTACACATTGTAAATAACTGTTTGCCAACAAGCCAGTGAACACTTTTGTCACTGATTTGATTCCCTCTTGATATAGTGTAATTTTATTTCAACTGTAACAAGTAAAGACTTGAATTGTTTTAAAAACTTAAAAGATTATCATCGTTGAATTTAGGATACTTCGCGGTCTTTCATATTTTTTTCTAGATGTCCACAGATGTATGGATGAGTACATTTTCTTAATCTTATTACTAGTTATTTTGTTCAAATCTGTTTGAAAAAAATTAACGGGAATAGTTTTTCCCATGAAGTAAGTGTAACATTTTTGAAAACATCACTAAAAGTAATTTAAAAAGAGTCATCTACAAACCATATCGTTTTTTTCAAACCGTGTGCAAGAATTTCAATATGAAAATATCGAGAAAACAGATGAAAAGTATGGGGTTGGAAGATAAAGTTTCTTTCGAATATTGTTTTAATCATATTTAGATTTAATTTCTTAAATGAAAGAAATGGCAGCAAACTGGAAGATGTGGAAAAATATGAAAATATGCCTCTCTAGAAATCTGTCTAAATATTTCTTAAAGAGAGTAAGAGAAAGACATTACCCTGGCTCAATCCTGTCGTGTATTTAATGAGTAGCTCTATCTAATAATAAAGATACATTAAAGTTATATGTGTTTCTCTATTCCGCTGGACCCTTTTTTAAATGCAATTTTTTGTTTAAAAATATTATTTATAGAAAAAATACTTGCACGAAATCCTACTTATTGTTCCAGTTGTTTATTTATAGTGTCTTCTTATAAATTTTAATAAATTCCTTCAAAGTTCTAGAATAAATTCTTCCTAATTCTTGACATTACTTAATGATACTTTACTAATTTTTTAATTATGTCATATTTAACATTAAATAATAACAAACATTTATATTTTAGATGTTACAACAGCCAAATGGGTCCCTGTAGTATCACTGTTGATGTATGTTGTCTGCTCAGTTAACGGACTGATGTATTTACCTTTTATGGTTATATCAGAGCTGTTTCCAGTGAAAATAAGAGGAGTTGGATATACTATAGGTAAGTAAATCTGTTTACAATTAACATTTGTATATATTATCATAAATTTTGTATGAGTTAGAATTTTTAGCGAGTTTTCATTGAACAAAAAAACAAATTTTACGTTTTAATTATTTAATATTTAAATATATTTTGACTTTAATACTAAATTATACAGCGATCGGATACATTTTGTTAAAAATTTCAGTGTCTGAAATAGATAGGTAAAGGAAAAATATATATACTGAATCTTTTCTCTTCATTTTTGATAATAGGTCTTCTCTCCTCGTCTTCTATTTGCCCTAGGCAATGTCGTTAGATCTCACGTGAGATTTTTTTGTTATTCTATCGCTTTTCCGTGGTTTTTCTAGAGAAAGAAACGATTAAAAAGATGACACGACCAGAAATATGAATCATAATTGGTAATGACCCAACTGCAGTCTGTAAAACCTCAACTCCTCAAATTCCTCTACTACTCAAAAGAATATCTAAACTCAAATAAAAAAAATCAATTCCCACAGGAACTTGTGCCGGAAATCCGACTCCCTTTCCTAGAGATATTCTTAGCGTGAATCCTTATGCCTTTCAGCGACGGATCCAATTTCAATGTTAGTTGCTTATCTATTTCTTTCAGTTTTTCCTACCTGCACTCTTTTTTCTCATTTCTTTAATCGCCTTTCCTCTTTTTGTGCAATTTCGTTTTTTTACATACTTTTTCTTGGTATATCTTTTTTTTCTTTTCTTTGTAATTTTGCTTTTAGAGTTCTGGTTTTTTATGTAGGTATTATTTTTTTATTACCACTCTTTTTTTTTTCGGGCTTGTGATCGGCTGCATTGGGTATACACTTACTTAGTGAGAGATACTGCTAGCCAAAACAGTGCCACCAGCGAAGAAATAATCTAATAAATGGTATGTCTTCACAGATATTGCCAGCTAATAAAATTTATCTTTACTCATCTCAGTTTTCTGGTCACGATTTCTTGAGTTTTCAAAGCAATAATCATCATCATTCTCTTTACTTTCTCTTTTAATATGGGTAACTAGATCCTACTACATTCTGCCGAGGAATTTGCGACACAATTGGTATTATTTAGCATAATTAGAGCCGCTTCTTTGATTTTTCTCTTTTTATCATCCGTTTCTTTTAGGACTATATTTGAATCATTTCATTGAACCCTATGTTCATTATCCCATGCGTGTTTACATATTTGAGATCTATCAAATTCTCTATTTTTAATATAAGATTGATGTTCACTTATTCTAACATTAAATGGCCTTGATGTTTCACCTAAATAAAACTGATCGCATTCACAAGGTATTTTATCAAAACAATTCTTTGTTCTTTCTTGTTCATTGTTAGGTTTGGTTTTAGACAAAATAGATCTCAATGTGTTTTTTGTTCTGAATGTTGTTAATGTATCAATATAAATGACTTATTCCCATTTAAATAGGAATTGCTTTAAAATGCCACAAGAAAATAGCTTCAGAACAATATTAGGTGTCATTATTTACCATAGCCATAAATATTTTTTTGTGAGTATCCTGCAATCTGGTAGTTATTACAACTTTATTGGTTGAAAAATACTAGTTTTGAAATATTTTATTTGAACTACAGCTTAACAATTTTAAATTTATTATTTATTTTTTTAAACCATGGTTTATACTCGAATATTTTACTTTAATACTAATAAATGCATTTTAAGGTTACAGTATGTCTATGGTGTTCATGTTCGCTGCCCTGCAAGGTTATTACTGGCTATACGACGTTTTAGGTGGCATAGCACACTTACAGTGGTTCTTCTCAGTAGTATGCGCAGCAGGTCTAGTATACTCCTATATATTTATGCCAGAGACAAAAGGAAAGAAGCTCTCAGAAATATCCAACAATTTCAAAAAAGGGTGGCTGTACATAGGAAAAAATCACGATGACGACAATATTTCAAGGAGAAGTACTGTTTGATAATTTTTACAGAATAAAGCCAATTTAAAATATTATATATTTTAAGTAAAGTAAATTTATTTTTGTACAAATCTTACATCCTGTCTAATAATAATATGAGGAAAATAAGGGCTTTAGACATAAAAATTAACAACCTTGAGTAGCTCTTTCCTCATTTTTATTATGTAATATATATTTATATAATGTACCTATTTAGTTATTCCTAAACTTTTTATTGTTCGCCATCCTTTCTTGTATTGTATCTTTACTACGGATATACAAAAGGAAGAAGATTAGAAACAAATCAAACAATCACTGGTATCAAACAATTTTTATTTAAGTAAACTTATTTGCTTTCATAAAATCATATTAAAAGCTATGTATCATTGTTGCAAAATAAAAAATGGTATCGTGGTAATATCTGCGGTATAGCGTAGGGTTACTGGTCCTTGGTAATCAGTTCCATCGTTACCATCTTTCCACTTTCCTTTTGGTAAATATACATCTCTTTCTGTTGCCCCTTTTGTTAGTACTGGAGCTACTAAAATTTTTTCGCCGACTAAAAATTCTAAAAATAACATTTTGTATAAATAAATAAAATTTTACAATAAATTTGCTAGTCAAAAACTCAAAAAATAAAAGTTAAATATAAGTAAAAAAAAACAGGCAAAAACCATACTACATAATAGAATAATACTAACAAAAAGTTCAATGCTAATAAGTTAAAAACAAACAGCACTTATGAAATATAACTAATGAACTAACGATAGATTTTTCATAAAAATGGTTTATGAAAAATCATGATGGCAAAACACTTCTCATTGATGGCGATTTAAGTAAACTGAAAAATCAAAGTTTCTGTTCAATTAGATTCCCACCAATCCTCTATAAGTATTTTATGGTTTTCCAAGCATCAGGAAGACTTTGTGAGACTCGAAGTAAAAAAGAGTTTAACCGTCTACTTAGCAATCATAATATACTGTATCAGTGCAAGCTTGTAGCGAGTCTATACCAACAAACAAAAAGTCAAAATAATTCTTATCGATGACGCTGTAAACCATTTTATTCTATCCTACTGATGCAAATCGCCAAATCTCAAAGCTCATGGTACTCCCAAAGGGAAAAGACAAGTATCGATGTTTGCCTTCTGTCGTGCATAGGTAAATTATACGAGAGGCTTCTAAGAGAACAATTCGATACAGTCATTGAAGAGTCAGGTGGGCTGTCACCTAGACAGTATGGTTTCAGATACTACAGGAGCACGGTGAATGCGGTGATGGAAATCTACCAAGAGTTCCGCGGGGTGGTTCTTAATCAAAGGTGCGCGATCCTATTGTTGTTTGACGTACGGAATGCTCTCAACGCATTAAAATAGAAAGAGGTAATGAAGGCTTTACGAGAGAGAAGGTGTCCGTCCGACTTGATGAATTTGGTCTCGGACTATATTTCAGAGGGAAAAATTTTGGTAGAAAAAGGAATGGTGGGAAGACTCACGCTGTGGAACATGACATATGATGTGGTTGTGATACAACAATATGAAGAGGATGTAACCTCTTTCCGGTGAAAATTCATAGCCTAGAACTGGCTGATAGTAAGACCAAAACTAAAGTTCTCAAGGCATCAACGCAAAGGAACGGGATAACATTTGAATGTGCAGGAAATAGAGTAATTTCTAAGAAATTTGAGAGATATTTAGGTATGACTCGCTGAGTCGCTAAGTCGTGAAGTCGCTGATTCCTAATCTGAGAAGATCGATGGATTGCTTGAATCGGCGTTTGCATAACTTCCTGACTAATATACTCATAGGAACAGCTTGTTTCAGGGCATACCTTTACATATTTGGAAAGGCATACAATAACAAATGCTTGTACTGTGAAATATTGGAAACTGTCTCAAACACAGAACTGGTGAAGGAGATGCTCAGGTCGTCAGATCGGTGAAGAGCAGTTCAGAGATATGTGAAGAAAACGTTGAAGAGAAAAGAACAAGAAGAAAGTGGACCCGAAGGCAAAATGAGAAGGGGCGAAATTAAACATGAAGAGGCAGAAACAAAGGAATAGAATTATTTAGTCGTAGTAAGAAAGTTGACATTGAAACGTGGACATGGAAACGGTTTACATACCTGTGAGTAGAAATATATGCCGATGAATCAGAAGATAGAGAAATACGGAAGAGAATACCGCAGGCAAACAGAGCTTATTTTGCCTTCTCGATAGTCGATACAACAACGAGCTTTATCAACTTTATAAGGAAGAACCACTGTCAGACTTCATTAGAATACAAAGATTCTAATGGGCTGAACATGTGATAAGAATGGGAGAGGATAGGCTACCAAAAATAACACTGAATGCTAGAATGCAGGGAAAGAGACCGGTTGGAAAGCCAAGAAAGCGCTGGGAAGACACAGTAAACAGCAACGCAAAAGCCCTTTTAGGAGTTCGTGTATAGAGAAGATCAACCACAGACGAGCAAAGGTATAGGCAACAAATAAAGGAGGCCAAAGCTTAATTTGGGCTGTAGTGTCTTAGAAGAAAGAGTAAAAAAGTGTGAGAATGCGTGAATGGGAGATCGCGTGAATGCCGTGCCAACATTGCGTCCCAATAGGGGCGGTTTGGCCGGTATTTCATGGTTGATGAAGGTGTTTTCAGCTGGTATGTCTCTGGCATTGACGTCGATGGTGTCAGAACAACCCCTGCGTGAGATCTCGGATATCATCGTGTCCAAGCTAGAGGAATCCTGCAAGGCTGGAAGGCGGTTCTGTCCAGAATAACCGAGGTATGTTTAGAATATTTTACCACCCACCGTATAAAAGAAAGAAAGTTATCCTACTTAAAAATTTAATTTTTTTTTCAACCCTTAAAATTTGCTTAAAACTTAAAGAAATATTTTGTGCCGATATTTTTATATACTTCTAATATAATTTTAATAAAAAAATTATAAACATTAAACAAATTCGCTAACTTTGTTTGGATTTGCACATTTAATTATAACAGTTTTACATTGGCCCTTTTTTGTCGTTTACTGTATGATTCTTTTTGAGTAATGATTATTATAAACTACATTTATGAATAAATCTCCAAAATATAAATTTTTGAATCGTCATTATAAGTTTTATTTCACTGTTCTATAAATAGCACACTAGTACTTAGCGTTTTCAAAGTGTGCAGCATGTCAGTATTCAGTTAAATGTGAATATAGTCGGTTCGCTATATTTACGCGGGTTTCGGATTAACAAAATTATGCTAATGACTCATTGATAACCAGTTGCAGTAAACGACTTCCCGGAAAATTAGGTAAAAACTGCATTAATGTTCATATTTTAAAATACATTAAAATAACATTAGGGTAGGTATAAATTTGTTACAATATTGCAGTTGAATTGATTCTTTGCCTGTGTTGACATTGTATGTTTGGTGGAAATATTTAAAAATGCCTAGACGTGTATTAGATGTAGATAGTCTAATTTGTAGTGTACATAAGTATTTTACTGATGAAAAATAAAATGGCGGTCCTTTAAAATCGGTAATGTCTGTTCAACAACGCGTATGTGATGCTCTAGGAATTAGTGACACCAAACTAAGAGGAGTATTACAAAATCGCAATAATGAACGGCCGAAAGAAGATCACCGAAAAACTCGACTATCATTGAAAACGAAAGATATTCCAGATGGAAAAAAATTTGAAATTCGTGATACCATTTATCGAATGCGAGCTAACAAGGAACATGTGACCTTAAATACAATTCTCTTGGAATTAAAAGATAGAAAATTTGACGAAATTGCCAGAACAAGTCTATGGCAAGTGATACATAATTTGGGTTTCAAATTTCAAAAGGGGGATAACAGAAAAGCCCTTTGTGAAAGAAGTTCTGTTGTGCATAAAAGAATTAACTTTCTAAGAAAATATTCTAAATTAAAAGAAGAAAGGTCAAATTTTATATATTTAGACGAAACATGGATATTTTCTAGGGATGTAACCAAGAGAATATGGCAAGATGATAACGTAAAGTCTATCAAACATACTGATGGAGAAGGGAAGCGACACATAATTTTACATGCAGGAGGGAAATCGGGTTTTATAGAAGGTGCTGATTTAATATTTTCATCTAAATCAAAATCAGGTGAGTATCACGATAATATGAACACAGAAATGTTTGTAAAATGGTTACATGAAAAACTTCTCCCAGGTTTAAGTGAGCCTAGCGTAATTATTTTAGACAATGCACCTTACCATTCTGAAGTATTAAACAAAAGTCCAACGAATTCTTGGACTGTTAATAAAATTAAAGAATGGTTGACAAAGGAACATATACCATTTACACAACATATTTTAAAATCAGAATTATTACGCTTGGCAAATATCCACGCAAAACCAAAAACCTTTGTTGTGGATCAGATTATTGAAAGTTACGATCATCAAGTTTTACGTCTGCCACCGTATCATTGCCAGTTTAATCCCATCGAATATATATGGGGAATGGCAAAACAATATTATGACAACCATATTGGACCTGACGGTTATAGCGACGACGCAGTTCGGGAAACTTGGCGAAAGGCACTTTCAATTGTAACTCCAGAAGTGTGGTGCAACTGTATATTCAAGTGCGAGAAACTAATAGAAGATTGGTGGACTCATGAAAATAAAATAAACGAAATAAGTCCAATCATAATAACAATGAATGGTGATGACAGTGATGATGATGACGATTATGATATTTTTGATGATAATGACTGATTTTCATTTTTGTTGGCAAGTTAAATTTTTTTATTTTTCATTAGAAATTCTCTCCATGGAACAAATATACATAGACCATATTTTCTGTGTGAAGTGTAATATAAAATTATTATTAGGTTTATATTAGCCACATTAGACTCCATTAATGAAGTAATTCTCCTTATTATACTGTGAATTATATAAAAGATTTTCCATTATTATTTAATTAAAAAAAGTTATGGATTATTTTTCATTTCATTTGACTAGTTGATACTTCCCCAAAGAGCAGGTAATTAAAACTGGGTACTTACAATAAAATTTTTAATCCGAAACCCGCGTAAATATAGCGAACCGACTTTATGTGCACAAATCGTAGAATTTTTAGAATTGCAATTTGTACAAAAAGTTGAATATTTTATCATATATAGGAGAAAATTCCGCAGTAACTAATATTTAATATTATTTTGGATAATAAATACAAAAATAAAGTAAATGAAATTGTTGTTAAATACTATGGATATAACTAAGTGAGAAGCTGTTCTATTCGGCTACAAATTTTAAAGTATTTGTGGAAGTAACGGATACGGTTATAAATTTTGACTTTTATACTGGCAAAACAATCACTGAAAAGATTTGACCTTATGATCAAGAGTAGTATTTGATATATTTACTGCATTTCTGAACCTGCAAGCCCCTTCCAATTAATCAAAGAAAATCTGCCCATATAAAAAGTCACCATGAGTCAAATTATCTCTTAGAAGGAAACCGTTAAATTTCCTTGATTAAGCGTGAGTATACAATTTACTTTAATTGCTATCGACACATATAACTTCATCTTTCAGCACTAGATGTCTCTAGTAGCATACTCTGGTAATTATTTTTTCTATAATTGCCAGAGTAGTCGGTGCGTTTTGGTTTGGTTTGAGTTTTCTTACAAGCTCTCTCTGATGACGGGAAGACCCAGAAACACGTGTCAGGGAGTGGTAAGAAGCTCAGATTAAATCGAAACGCAACCATTTTCGTATATTTATTGCCTTTACTCGACGCAATGAGTACAAGAAAGATGGTAATTTATATGGGTAAATTGTTGATGCATAGTGGAATATAAATATTCCCAGCATCGCTCTTAATGGCTTGATTAAGCGTGAGTATACAATTTACTTTAATTGCTATCGACACATTTAACTTCATCTTTCAGCACTAGATGTCTCTAGTAGCATACTCTGGTAATTATTTTTTCTATAATTGCCAGAGTAGTCGGTGCGTTTTGGTTTAGTTTGAGTTTTCTTACAAGCTCTCTCTGATGACGGGAAGACCCAGAAACACGTGTCAGGGAGTGGTAAGAAGCTCAGATTAAATCGAAACGCAACCATTTTCGTATATTTATCGTCCTTACTAGACGCAATGAGTACAAGAAAGATGGTAATTTATATGGGTAAATTGTTGATGCATAGTGGAATATAAATATTCCCAGCATCGCTCTTAATGGCTTGATTAAGCGTGAGTATACAATTTACTTTAATTGCTATCTTTCAGCACTAGATGTCTCTAGTAGCATACTCTGGTAATTATTTTTTCTATAATTGCCAGAGTAGTGGTGCGTTTTGGTTAAGTTTGAGTTTTCTTACAAGCTCTCTCTGATGACGGGAAGACCCAGAAACACGTGTCAGGGAGTGGTAAGAAGCTCAGATTAAATCGAAACGCAACCATTTTCGTATATTTATCGTCCTTACTCGATGCAATGAGTACAAGAAAGATGGTAATTTATATGGGTAAATTGTTGATGCATAGTGGAATATAAATATTCCCAGCATCGCTCTTAATGGCTTGATTAAGCGTGAGTATACAATTTACTTTAATTGCTATCGACACATTTAACTTGATCTTACAGCACTAGATGTCTCTAGTAGCATACTCTGGTAATTATTTTTTCTATAATTGCCAGAGTAGTCGGTGCGTTTTGGTTTAGTTTGAGTTTTCTTACAAGCTCTCTCTGATGACGGGAAGACCCAGAAACACGTGTCAGGGAGTGGTAAGAAGCTCAGATTAAATCGAAACGCAACCATTTTCGTATATTTATCGTCCTTACTCGACGCAATGAGTACAAGAAAGATGGTAATTTATATGGGTAAATTGTTGATGCATAGTGGAATATAAATATTCCCAGCATCCCTCTTAATGGCTTGATTAAGCGTGAGTATACAATTTACTTTAATTGCTATCGACACATTTAACTTCATCTTTCAGCACTAGATGTCTCTAGTAGCATACTCTGGTAATTATTTTTTCTATAATTGCCAGAGTAGTCGGTGCGTTTTGGTTTAGTTTGAGTTTTCTTACAAGCTCTCTCTGATGACGGGAAGACCCAGAAACACGTGTCAGGGAGTGGTAAGAAGCTCAGATTAAATCGAAACGCAACCATTTTCGTATATTTATCGTCCTTACTCGACGCAATGAGTACAAGAAAGATGGTAATTTATATGGGTAAATTGTTGATGCATAGTGGAATATAAATATTCCCAGCATCGCTCTTAATGGCTTGATTAAGCGTGAGTATACAATTTACTTTAATTGCTATCGACACATTTAACTTCGTTAAATTTCCTGTTATACATCGAGATCTGACAGAAAAAAATAAGACCTTCGAACGAGATGTCATACGAGGAATAACGAAAATTCAATTTCCTATAAATCCGCCAACCCGCCTAGTCAATGTAGTGATTTTAATTACTTTAATTTTTAGATACATACCATCGTCACATTTCAAAGCTTTTTGGTCTGTTGGATCTATCCACCAAATTGGTGGATTGACCGGGGAGCCATAGACCACGCTGTTTTTCATCGCATCGATTATTACGTGTGAATACTCTTTGTGGAGTTTTACACAACTCATGACGATAGCTGGCACATCAAACTAAAACATCAATACAGTACAAGTTCGTTAAAGAATAAAAAAAGTTATCATCAGTCTAAAAGAAGTTGTTTTAAAAGTTTATTTGAAAAGTGAGTAATATCAGAATTAATTTTTAAATATTTCAAAGCTTTCGCTGCGAATTGTTTTATGTTGATAATAAATACTTTCTGTTTTAACAAGCCATTGACGTATTTTAATTTCTTAAATACTTCAGTTTTTCTTGTGTTCCGGTATTCTGGCCGGTTTTCACGCTACGTCTTATTGTACGTTTTGTTGGATAGGACAAATCCTATACAATAAAACGTGGCATGTAAACAACAAAACGTACGTCTTGTCGAATCGAAATGAAATCCAAGGTCAGATCGTAGAAATGATGGGAGAAGCATAGTTTTGCGAGAACTGATAGGATAAAACCATGGTACAATGAATACAGAAGGTATGATATTGCGCATGACATTTGACAGCTGGCCCAGGAGTGTGACGTAGTCAAGACCGCTCGAACCACCTCGAACCCATTATTACAGCTTAATGTACACATTAATTTTGAAATTATTGGCAAAAAATGATCTAATTTTTTTTTAAATGTTTTGTTTTGGTTATAATTAAATAAAAAATATATTTTCAGTAGTGTAAAACCTTCATTTTTCCTAGGGATTCAGGCGAAATATTAATTTTGTTTTCATACATATACTAATAATATAAGCACTCTTTTTGTATGCAAATACGTTGAAATTTAAAAATTTTCTACAGAAGAAATACTGTGAATAGGTAAATAGTAGTAGATTTACTTATTCTGATTCACTGTCACTCACTTCCAAGCAGTTTTACTGAAATAAAAACAAAATAAATTACAATAAAGAAAAATCTGTTTTACAATTCAATATGGTATTTTAAACGACTTATAATGAAATTTAGTAAAATAAAAAATATACACATTAATATAACCTACCGATTATTATATGAAAAATTTACTTATCAAACAATATAATAATATGAAAATACGACACAAATTAATTCAAACGCAAAACACAATAAATATCGACTTCAGACGACTTTACACCGGCAAGACAGAAGGCTTGTATAAACATAAAAGTTCAACAATAATATCGGTTATCAATGGTTACTATTGCAAATTGCAAGTTATGTGATAATAAATATATTTTAAAGTAACTCATACTGACTGAGTCATCTATTTTATAATAGAAAAATAATGTAGATATATGCTTACATATGTGTCTTTATACAAATATCCACTTCGCAGGGGCTTAAAAAATTTGATAGGTAAAATTTAACCGGCGACCGTATCCCAGACGGGCCCGTAAAAAATTACCAGTAAGGCGCGCCTGTATCTGAGACTTTTGTGTACTTGTGGTGTTTAGTTACTGTTTATTTATACTGTATAGTATTTTTTTTTGTAAAACTGAAAGTTTTTATTTGCCATTGTATATCTGGTTTTGCACCTTTTTCAAAGTGCGCTGTGCAATTGCTTGTTGCAATAGTGACAATGAAGATAAAATCTTTAGGTTTCATACACATTTCCTAAAGATAGTGTGACCAGAAAACTGTGGATTATATATAATACTGCAAGAATTTGTTCTAAACATTTTAAAACTAAAGATTACTAAAGAAATCTACAACAGGAACTTTTAAATTACGTTTCTAAAAAGGGTCTAAAACTCAAACCTGAGGCAGTACCTAGTCTTTATTTGCCTAAATCAAAATCGGCTACCCTTTTAACCAACCAAAAGAAACGCATACAAAGAGCCGAACACAGAGAGTCCAAAAAGTATGTTGAGCAGCTTCTTACTACTTCTAGGTCAACGACGTAAGTCTAAATCTTTATTTTTATTAATTATTAGTCATGAAACCTTAAATGGTTCTTTCATATCGATTTGTTAAGTAAGAAACTAGCCTCAGCCTGCTACTGAGGCTAGTTTCGGTTTCGGAGGAAATCAATTTAGCATCTTCCAAAATAACATATTTTTCTTTGTTAAATCATGTTTATTAAAATATATAATGTTATCATTATTATAAATAATTTTATGAGTAAATATTACAAAAGATGTCATTTAAAATGTTGTGCAATATTGTGTAACCTTACTACACTCATATTCGATGGCCAGCTAGCTCATTCGATATAAATAAAGTTGACTTTATCATTATTTATTTTGATTTTGTGTTGAAAATCTGAAATATCGAACTCTGGAGTATAAGTTAATTAACTTGTACCTACGTGTAATAAAAGATAATTAAAACTTGTTTTATAAAGGATATCTATGTTAACAAAATAACTGTACCAAAAATCAATAAACTTAAATTACATACTTAATTTCAAAATATTATTTATGATTAAATATTATAACAACATAATTTTATCATCTCTTTATAATTACTATAATTAAATTGGCCAAATTATATAAAAAAACTTAAAATTAAAAGTCTTTCCTATACAACTACATTCAAATGTTGCGGGAATAAGCGTTCTTGACTACGTCATGCGCGAAAGCGAACCGATTTTTGAACATTATGTATCATACCTTGTGTATTCATTGTACCATGGGATAAAACGTTACGTGAAAATACATGTTCAGACAAGTCTTCCGATCTTGACTTATTTAACGATTAGTTCCACTGCAGTTCGTTTCATTTTTCCCAAAAAAAGAAATTGTTGAATTGTATAAAAGTTTTTAAGTAGTTATGTTTTAAAACCAAGTAGATTGCATTACAGGTTTCAGGAATTATTTGGCTTAACGCTGGTTTGGATATTATGGTTGTGAACTCTAAGTCCTTGACGCTGCGTCCTGTTGTAAGATATCTGAGAGTTGCTGTGAGTCTTTCATGGGGTGTAATGGCTTTTCTCATGAGGTGTCTTATTTCAATATGTATGGTGTTACCAACTCTAGCAATTGACAATAGGCTGAGGTGTCCATTCGCAAATAATTGCGCCAGTCATCTGGTTCGCCTCTTTTAGTAACGAGACGTGGGAATACTGGCTTCTTTTTAGAAGCCCACTCTCTTGACCATCTTGTCTTTTCCCTCTTCATCCCCTTTTTCCTCAGTCCTAGTAACTTTATAGTTGAAAAACTAAAATAAAACAGCCGTGTTTTCTCCATAATAAAAAAAAAACACTAAACAAACTTCACACAACTCAAGACTCTGAATTAGAAATGAGGTAGAAAACGGAAGGAAAAACATAGTGTGTATACACTGGACAAAACGTGCATTTTGTCGTACGTTTTATATGACCCACAAAACGTACAATAAGACGTAGTGTGAAAACGGGCCTTTACAAATATCCAGTATAATCAGGTTCACATTTTATCATTATTTGGTAAATAATGTGTCTAAATATAATTTAATAGTCTAATCTAGTTTTCTAGTATCTAGTAATCTAGTAATCTACTTCTAGTTAATAATCTAGTTTTTTAATAGTTGAGTTTTTGTTGTTTCCGGTTTTTAGTGTAGTCAGGTTCTAATTTTATTATTTGGTAAATAATAATGTGTCTAAATATTTTAGTTTTTTAATAGTCGAGTTTTTCTTTGTTCCGATATTTAAAATTTCTATTAGTGTAATCAGGTTCTTACTAAGGAAGATATTTGGACCAACCCAATGCAGCGATATAGTTCGTGGAGAATTAAAATGAACCACGAGCTGGATGAACTAATGCAGAGCGCAGATATTGTCAGATTTGTAAAGTCACAAAGACTAAACTGGCTTGGTCACCTAGAAAGAATGCCAGATAATCGAGCTGTAAAAGTAGTCCAGACATGGAAGCCCCAAGGAGACAGAACAAGAGGAAGGCCCCGTAAAAGATGGATAGACGACGTAGAGAGGGATCTTAAACCAATGAACATCAGGCAGTGGCGAAGGAAAGTATCCGACAGGGCAGAATGGAAGAACATTGTTAAGCAGGCCAAGACTCACAAAGGGTTGTAGCGCCAATAGAAGAAGAAGAAGAAGTAATCAGGTTCTAATTTTATTATTTTGTAAATATTAATAGCGTGTCTATTACAGGTATTTATTTATGTTTAAACTGGATCTGGTTCTCATGTTATCATTTGATAAGTATTGCGTCTAAATATTCTAGTTTTTAATAGTCGAACTATGTTTGTTTCCGGTATTAAAAATTTCTATTAGTATAAGGTTCTCATTTTATTAAATATTAAATATTAATAGCTGTAATTATTACAGGTGTTTATTTATGTTTAACTAGATTAGGCGACTTGATGGCAAAGTACCCCTTCTTTTTTATTTTAAGCAATAATAATTTTTTCTATTATTGATGATTGTTTAAAATTTTGATATGTGTATATACAGCGTGTCAAATTAAGTCGGCATCAGATGGGAAATTTTTATATTATAAATTTTACGAAAAAAGTTCTTTATAAAAAGTTGTGTATGGTCTAAAACCTTCTATGCCTACACTACATTATAATATCTGCCATGACGGCTGATCATGTGGTGATGTCACTAGTTATCCCTTACAAAGTTTATATATCCCCTTTACATATAGCCATTGCTGCTGCTACTCGCGTTGCCCACTGTCCTCCCCGAAATAATTCCACGGCAGCATTTAAGGCAAATGACTGTTTACATATAGCTACCACAGTGCTGCATCAGTGTACCATCAGCAACGGAGGGCACAGAAATTACTGTGGCGATGGCTCTGTGTGTTTTAAGTTTACAAAATTATCTTTTTAATACAGAGGTAGAAAAAAAAACATCTATGTCGCAAAAGTCTTTTATTTGGATAATAATTTGAAAATGGTTTCGAACATTTTTTTACAGAGAAAATATGACAACAAGGAACTTTTTCAATGAACTACCTGTGAGGAATACGGAGAGTTTTTTAACTTTTACAGAATTTCACGCATAGATTTTGAAATTTTTCTTCAGAAAATTGAGCCCATGATAAAAAAACAGACTAAAGTAAGAATCCCAATACCACCAAAAATACGTTTGGCAATAACATTACTATTTGGCAATAACATATTTAGCCACTGGGGACAGTTACTAAAGTTTGCATTATTTATTTAAAGTATCATCACCAGCAATTTCACTGCTTGTGATGAAAAATGTCACAAAAACACTCTCACTAGCATAAAGCTCTTAAAACTTCAGCACTTGGTCATTGCTCCACTAAACCATAGTTAAAGAAAAATTTACCAAACAATAAACAAATAAGTCTGTGCACCGACAAGACAGCGAGCAGCATGTAAACAGTCACTATCACTCGCACTGCAAGTCCTTTGATTTTCGTTAAAAAACCGCCAACGAAGGGAGCGTTTGACAGAGGCAGTGGCTTGAGTAATGGCAGCGCGAGCGACGTATTTAAATACTCAAGCTGCCAACTTCTCTGCTCAATTCCCCCCTAACTGCCGCGGAAGTGAGCTGCATGTAAAGGGGGTATTTATGCGACAATGTAATATTTTCATAAACCGGTAAGATAGTTTCGAAACAATTCTATCAGATGTCGCTATTGCGTCCATAACGAAGCCATGATATTGTTGCTTCTAATAAGACAGAGAAGATTAATTTTCACGTTAAGAACGGCTATGAATAACTATTCTGATGAGACTTTTTAAGTCGAAATACGTATCAATAGATACATAGACGCTTTGAACGTGAAATCAAATCTTTTCTGTCTTTTTCATTTCATTTCATTTTCATAAACATTTTGAGCGTTGACTCATTAAACTGATAAGTCGATAGTTGCTACACTGTCTGGCATTCCTTTTCTTCGGAATAATTGTAAATATTGATTCTAACCAGTTGTCTGGTAATTTACCGCTGTTGTATATCTTGTTAGAGTGACAAAAATGGATGGCATCAGAAATGAGGAGATAAAACGAAGAATGGCAGTAGAACAAGACATACTCAGCTACATCGAAGCAAAAACGTTTAATTTGGTATGGACATGTGAAAAGAACAGATCATACAAGGTGGATAGCAAAGATTTCGGATTGGAGCCCAATAGGAAGGAGGAAAAGAGGTAGACCCCGAAGATCATGGAGGGATGAAGTGGACGAGGCCATGGAAAGACGAGACCTTAGAGATGGAGAATGGCAGAACAGAAAGGACTGGAGACGTTGGCTAAAAGAAGGAAGGCGACGACAGCTGTAAAAATCCTTATATAGATCGATAGTATATCTTGTTAAAAAAGGAGGTGAAAATCGCAACACTCTCATCAAAGAATGTTTCGATAGACGAAAATATCACTTAACCTCTAAAAATCGTACTGAGAAGATGAATTGTGCTAAAAATGTCAATTTTCGGACCTCAAAAATATGCAAAAAAGGTTACCACTCCTATTTCCTGGATTTCTCCTAAAACCTCGCCACCTAAGGAGAGAAAACGGCAAAAATAGAAAAGGATATAGAAGACCTACCACTTCTCTACCGGAGAAAAACATACGGAATAGGCCATTGGACTAAATTTTCAGAAAAGCGCGGCCGTTGCAAGAAACCGGGATTACTAGGCGTGCCAAAAGTAATATGTAAAAAATGTAAGTAAACTTATGCTTTACGCCTAATTGTAATTGCTTTGTGGACTTTCATAAAAATTAACTTTTTTTCCCATTGGAACTTGAGAGTCACAAACCCTATTGAAAGAGATTTAAAAAAAAATCTTCACAAATATTTTAATTTTATCCTGTCCTGGAAGTACATAACAGTAGAAATATTTTTTGCAGTTAAAAAAAAATGAGCAGTACAGGGTTAACCTGCACCGCAATGGATATTTCTCTTTAAAAACTTTCTAATATTCCCCAATTAATTCCTCTTAATATTTGACTAAACGGTTCTTTATTACGTTTTTTACAGTCTTGTCGTATATTGAGTTCAGCGATATCTCTGTAGTAATTGCAGTTTTAATATCTGCTTTTTCATAATTAGAATTTTTATTGCCTTCGACCACTTTTGTTTCTAGTTGCTCTTGATTTGAAAGTACAATTTTTCATATCCTGTAAAAAATTTGTGACGTTTCCTACCATTTCTTTTAACTCTTCATTAGAGAAAGATAATCAAAAATCAAAAAAATATTTTCAATAAAAATATTCAATATATCTAAAGTTAGGCAAATAAAAGTTTCTTACCTTTGTTTCGTTAAAATCCCACGGAAGGAAGCTAAATTGCATAGTTGGCATAAAAGTGTTGGCTTGTGTCCATCTTACAAAAAGTTCTGCGTCTGGTTGCTCGCCATATCCATTACCACCGATCATATCCGGGAGCAACCTTTGAAACAGTAAATTCAAATAATTAAGTAATGGCATTTAGGAAAGGTGCAAGTACTTGGGAAGCAAGGCCTGGTCGCATACTGATAACAGACACTCAGTTGATACAACGTGATCTGTTCGTACGTTTTATAGACCACCGTAAGGCACTTGTCATATAAAATACGATAAACTTGTGAAAATACCTAATAAAGTAAGACTATAGGAAAACAGGTTTCATACTATGTTTTCTGTTTTTATAAAATTGAATAAAGTGGTGGATTTGACCGTTACTTGATGGAAATTCATTTTATCTAAGAATAAAACACTGAAAACTTTTCTGTCTGTTTTCTATTATTGAAAGCCCTTTTATGTTCTGCTGTACGTTTCATAAAAGTTCTACCAGTTTGACCGATGTATTCCTTTCTTTTTTATGTATTTGGCTATTTTTGTTGATGTTTTGTATTATTGTCGATGTATATGTAATCGAGCAGAAGGTACTGGATTTTTTCTTTGGTGGTGAAAATAATAATTTCAGGGTTTCTTATGTAGTTTTTGATTTAAAAATTTATATATTTTGTGTTCGTTTTACCCATTGTTTACTGCTATTTGCTTAATGATATTCAGTTAAATCTTGAAGTTATTATATTTATCTTTACATGCTATGGTAGGCAGCCAATTTATGTTGTGTAGGATGGGATGGGCAAAGATTTAACATTAGCTCTTAAAGTACGACTAACAAAATGTTACGTATACAGTGTACTATACTATGAAGTGGAATCATGGACGTTAAATCTATACACAATGAGACGACTTAACGCCTTTGAAATTTGGACCTATAGAAGAATTATGAGGGTTTCCTGGGTAGATAGAGTTACAAATAATGAAGTACTGAGAAGAATAGGTTAAGAGAAGGAAGTTGAACTTACAATTAAAGAAAGAAAGCTACAGTATCTCGGACATGTGATGCGGGGCGAGAAGTATGGCATCCTGCGACTCATAATGCAAGGAAAGATAGATGGCAGAAGAAGCATCGGAAGAAGACGAATTTCATGGCTCAAGAACCCGAGAGAATGGTTTGGATGCAGCTCAAAACAACTTTTTAGAGCTACTGCCTCAAAAATTAAAATAGCTATGATGATTGCCAACCTCCGTAGCGGAGATGGTACCTGAAGAAGAAGAAGAAGGATGGTATGTTGAATTGTGTATAGTCGTATCAGTATCGGAAGGTTTATGAAATATGGGGAACTCATGTTTGTTTTTAATTCTGGTAATTTTTACTTTACTTACTTTACTTAGTCCTAAGCCTTTCTACCGTTAGGTGTAAGGCTGGTGGGGTTAAGATTTGCACTGTTGTCTCCATGCTATCCGGTCTTGTGTTAGATTTCGTGCACTTTCCCATGTCAATCCTTTCTTCTCAACTTCTTTTCTGATTTCGTCTACCCACCTAACTCTTGGTCTTCCTCGTTTGTTTTTCCCTTGCATTCTCGTTTCAAACACTCGTTTTGTTAATCTTTCATTCGACATTCTACACACGTGTCCGAACCATCTTAGTTGCCCCTCTACTATTTTTTCGTTTATTGGTTCTAGTTTTAGGTTTTGTCTGATTGTTTCGTTTCGTATTTTGTCTGTCCTCTTTCTGTTTGCTATTTTCCTCAGGAACCTCATTTCCATAGCATTGACTCGAGATTTTTGTCTCCCAGTCAATGTCCATGACTCGCTATTATACATGATTGTAGGTCTAACTACTGATTTAACGACTGCCGTTTTTACCTTCTTCGGTATTTCTTTTTTTCCCAAAAATGTTGTTTTCATAGTGTTAAATAAGCTTCCTGTTCGTCCCATTCTCTCATTTATTTCCATGTCTTGTTTACCGTTTGATTCAATTATTGCTCCTAGGTATTTAAAATGTTCCACTTGTTCTAGTTGTTTTCCGTTTAATTGTATTGCGTGTGTCTTTCTCTTATTTGAAATTATCATTGTTTTTGTTTTCTCTGTATTTATTTTCATATTTATGTTTGACAGTTCTTCTTCTAGGATTTCAAGGTTGTTCTGAAGGTCTTCTCTGTTTTCTGCTATCAAAACCATGTCGTCTGCGAATAGAAGCTCTGATAGTTGAGTCTGTTTCATTTGCCAGTATCCTAATATTAGTTTTCTCATTCTTCTCTTGGCTTTCTTTATTGCTGTCTGGTAATTTTTAAATCTATAATATTTGTGGATTGTTTCTATTGTGAATTTAATATGACTATATAGTAAATTATTATATAATAAGAATTGTCAAGTTAAAATGCGTTAGGCTTTCACGGCCATCGTCTAATTTGTTAAACTGTTTATTCGGGCTGTTAGGCCATTGTCCTCTGAGATTAGTTCTCGACATTTCGCCCACACTAGCGGTTGGCATCTTCTGGAGATGTTACTGCTTCGCTTGTAAGCTTGTCAGTTTCAGCTTACAAGCTTACAGGGTAGTACCAACAGAAGTAAAAATTTTACTTATGTTGGCACTACCCTGAGTCAAAAATTAATTTTTTGCATCAGATTTTAGAAAATTTTGAAACCGTTCTATACTCTTAAAAATTCAATAATAATCTAGTTTTCAAAAAATAATTTATGTTTGAAATGTCTTCATAGTAACCTAATGAAAATGCTAAAAGATCAGACAATTTGCCCTCTGAACTAAATCACAAAGCTACGGACGTCGATATACAGATGCCCTCTATACGTACTTACATTGTATAACCCACCATATTCATTTGTATAAGTGTCGTCACCAAACTTTTTAATCCGTTATGATAATTCCAATTTGATGTTTTATCCAACATGCGCGTGAATATAGGCAGGTCTTGAGTCCTGTGAAACAAAATAAATTGAGATTAAAATATCGCAACATAACAAAAATTAATAATAAATATTTTCTATAAGTCAAATGACATAGATTATAGACTATAGACTTATCCTTACAGACTAAGGAATCAGACTAAGGACTTTGAAAGAAGTTGCTGAACGAGATGTATGATTCCGTCTCTAGTTTACAAGTTCGCTATCAGTTTGTTGCAGTGTCCGTACTCAGTTCAAAATGCTGTAAGCATGTATGCTTGCAACTATCAACAAGTCTGAACATTATGAACCCTCATTTAGGCGGTACGTCTCTTCAAGGTGGGGCTACTCGCTTTGTTTTGCGATAGTTAGGAGTGGGGAAGAGCAATGTCAGTTGCAAATTGGGATGATAGGTCTGCTATCAGGAGGAACTTAAGTTTGATGGTAGTGTTGATTAGAAGAGTGAAGTTGAAAGTTTTATCGAGCCACTTAGTAGTGTGGAAGGTAGTTTATGTGTTACCACCTAAACTTTGGAAACGGCTCTTGGATCAGCATTTTTGGCTTGCAGCTTAGGTTATCTACGATATCTTATTGGTGTATTTTCTAAGGCATCGTGATACGTATGAGAAAGTTAGTTTCCAAGCAAGTTGGGAAGCTTAGCTGGGAGGAATGGAGCTTTCTTAGGTCGCCTGGTGGGTATGTGCCCTAGGGGATGGCAGGAAATCTTTAGGATCTCTTTTGCTCTGATGTTAACGCTATCTATCGTGTGCGGTGCCTATTTTTTACTGAGAGAACAGATTCTGTTCTCTATTGTGGTGATGTTGGTGAGTAGGTGAATTAATGCCGATTAAGAATCTGCACGTTTTTCATGATTTTTCTGAGATTTTTTCTTTGTTGATTTATGATTCCGTCTCTAGATTAACAAGTTCGTTATTAGTTTGTTGCAGTGTCTTTAGTCAGCTCAAAAGCTGTAACCATGTATACTTGAGACTACCAACACACGATTCTTTTCTATTATTACCACAACAGCGTTCAAATCATGAAGCTCTCCCTTATAATCTCTTGACTCTTGATTCTCTTCAACATGGGATGATTGTTGTTACCATTTTAAAATTATGCCACGTATTTTTTGTATTTTATTTGCTTCTAGGTGAGCGGAAATTGCGATTGCTGTTAGTAGTTATTGCTTAAACAGTGCTTTTTAGATTATATAGTCGATTTCAATCTAAGGTTCTTCATGCCATCACTGATGCATTGTGGTTCATTCCAAATACAGACATTTACAGGGACTTGAAGATCGAAACAGTAAAGCAAATAATTGATAAAAGTAGTGTTCTAGTTAATAGTCATTGGACTAAACTTGTTTATAGGTAACAGATTGTATTTTCAAACAAATAAAATAAAATATACGGAAAGAAAGTAGAGGGTTCTTTAAAGGTGTATAAGAGTTTTTGTGTATGTATTGAATCTCTCTGTAAACGATTAGAGCAGTCTGACCCTGTTTGTTGCCTGTCTAAAATACAATCTACTACTGTATTTATATGCTCAGAGGAAAGCGTAGACAAGATTGTATTTTTTAATGGTAACTGTTTCATTTGCAAAAAGCAGAATTTGGTTACGAAGAATATTTGAATCTTTAAGATCGCTATTGTATATTATAACTATATTATAATTGTACAACAAAGGAACTAGAATGAAATCTTGTAGAACTTAGATCTTAGTAATGATATGCATTGAAAAACTAATCGTTAATATTAATTTTTACAGACCTATTAGAATGCAGGCCAATGTCAATTAGCTTTCTAATTAATTTGTCATCCCAACCTTAATCGAAAGACAAAAGTGAACATCAAAGAATGTGACTATGACGATGTTGTTATTGTTTATGGATTGTTTTATATTGACTTTTGTAATTGGTGCAAATTTATATTGTAACATTTGAGTAGTGTGATATTCTAAGAAAATAATCATGGCAGGTTATCATTCATCTAGAAAACCTCGTTATAAGTTAACTAATGTAACATAAATCAGCGTTCCTACCAATTAGTAAGCATAACCAAACAATTATTAGATGTTAACTCTTTTAAATGACAAAGAATGATTCGTTTTGACAAAAGTATAAGTAGTTCGTGGGTAATAATTTCTTTTTTATTTTTACTTTAAAATTATTATATGCTTGTAGAAGTTTATGCATTGTTTTAATAACAAGGACCAAAAAAAAAACAATGATTAATGAGAAAGATTATTACCTCCAGCCAGACCTCACTTCTATCAAATTTCCAAACGTGGCACAAATTCGTAGGTACTTTCCAGAAAAGATGTTTGGAATTAATTCCTGATCCACAGTCTTATACACAGCAGGCTAAAATGTTTTATAACGATTAAAACAATAATTCATAATTAAATTTTTTGTAGAACCCCAATCGCTATAATGTTGGGGAACCATATGAATGTTGGTCCTATGTGAATAGTACAACTGAACCAATCTAAGTCGCGCCACCTACATTTTGAATCTAACAATAAAACAAATTGAGCTGTGGCTGGGCGGTAACCTACCAGCGGGGTCATAGGTGGCGGAAAATATATTAAATCAGCGGCGATACTAAAGGGTACACTGAGTATGCCTTAGAAAAACATACATAAAAAATGCTAGAGAAACCCAGGCAGCATTTTAGGTTAGGTTTATTAGCTGAGGCTGATTAGGAGTTAGCTAAAACGGCAAAAATGCTTCTCTCACTCCGGTAAAGAAAAGACATGGAAGTTCACTCTAGTATATTCTTCCAAAAAATCTAAATGGTAAATGAAAACTAGAAATTGCCTCAGCATTATCAGAGAGTTAATATTCCAGAAGATTATATAATACTTGTTTCCAAATAAGGCCTCCCCCAATCTCACATGGCGATCTTGCGGTGTTACGTAATTATTATGAATAGTTAAGTGCTAAGTGAAGTAAAATTAAAAAAAAATATATTCAGATTTAAAGCTTGAAATGAACTTGACGCAAGCCCAGTTTGAACAAATAAACACAGTTTGAAGAGGGTGATTTGATAATTTGGATTCGATTTACAATTTGGCGTTATCCCATGAAGATGTGTTTTCGTCTTACTTAACTACTTAATATTGAAATAAGCCTGCCGGCGATAATGTTATGAAAATCACTTGCAGACAAAAATGTAAGCGACGTCAGGAATCAAATTAAATTCATTTTGCTTGACCTGAACTTTAAGAAGCATATAAAATGATAAAATCCTTCCCCAGGAGCACATATATTATATATATATATATATATATATATATATATATATATATATATATATATATATATATATATATATATATATATATTGTAATGATGTTTTATTATTTGTGAATATTTTAATGAGCAATGAGTGTTTTTTAATAATATATATATATCGGGTTTTTATCGCGGTTCTCAAAGAATTAGTTTGTAAGCACTTTTTGAAATTATCTTTATTATATCTATTATGCAACACACATATATATCTAATATAGACAATGTAAATTTAAAACAAACTATTCTTTAAATTGAAATTCTTATGACACTAATTAAATTATATAAACAATGTAAATTTAAAACAAACTATCTTTAAATTGAAATTCTTATGACACTAACTAAATTATATTAACAAAATTTTGTACCTTTCTGTCACTGAATGCCTAAATGAAACTGTTCTCCAAAATAAAGATTTTAATCACCACTCAATGTCTTCGTTCTCAGCCTCGGTTATCTTTCTTTTGTAAACTTGCCTTGCCAAATACTCCACAATGTTTTAATTATCAGCTTCCACCATTTTAGAATATTTTTCTTCTTAATAGTATTTAAAAATCAGTAAAATATTGTTCTTTCTTCTTTTCTATTTATTCTTCCTTCTAATAATCTTTATTTCTCTTCCAATCACCATATATATTATATAATTTCAATTTTCAATTAATACTCTCTTCCATTATCCAATAACCATTTATACATAACATAATTTTTAATCTTCAATAATATTCTCTTTATTCTGTTTCTTAATCTTCATTGAACTTACTATATTGAACACCTGGACCTTCTGACTGATTATCTTGAAAATCTGACTAACTGACTGACTTTCTGTCCTTACTATCTTAAAATTACTGAACAACTGACTTCACTATATTGAAAATATGACCAACTGACTTTATACTGACTTCATACTAACTGTGTCTATTCTCTGTTCCACATTTCTTATTTGATTACTATTTATTTGGATATTTTGTTGTATATCGTCTAATTTTTCTTCTGTGTTTCTTCTGTCTTCGTTAATTTTTACTTCTAAGTTACATTTCTGCAACTCTATTTTCTGTTCTATATCTATCTTATTATCTTGAATAATCCTATTTACTTCTGTCCTCTCATTTTCTATCCTTTTCTTGTAGTCATGCCGTATATTTTTTATTTCATTTGCTACTTTTTTCTCTGCAGATTCAAGTTTTTTATCTATTTTTTTTCTATTTGTTTTACAATTTTATTATTATTATCTCCTATTTTCTTTTCTAATTTTCTATAATTCTCTTCCATTTTTTTCGTATTCTCTTCCATTTTTTGTTCCATTTTTTCATGTCTTCTTTGACTTTTTTCAAATTCTCTTCCATTTTCTGTTCCATTTTTTTCATGTTTTCTTTGACTTCTCTTGAATTCTCTTTCATTTTTTTCGTATTCTCTTCTATTGTCTTGTTCATCTGCATCATTAATGACATCAAAGCTGCCATATTGACATTTTCCTCTCTTTCTGGATTTATTTCTGCAGTATATTGTGGAGCTTGAACTAAAATCTCCTCTTGTACAGGTTGTGTTTCTACTTCAACATCTTCTTCATTCTTTTTGCTTCTTGTGCCTTTCTTTCCTTAAGACATTTTGAGACTTTACTTGTTCAAATATAATTAAAAATAAAATCTATAATTTTTTCTTTCTAATGAAAATTAATTTAATTATATGAGAGCACTTATCTTCCCAAACTAATTCTTTTAAATAGAGAGCCACAGCGGTGGGCGCCAAATTGTGATGATGTTTTATTTGTGAATATTTTTAATGAGAAATGAGTGTTTTTTAATAATATATATATATATATATATATATATATATATATATATATATATATATATATATATATATATATATATATATATATATATATATATATATATATATATATATATATATATATATATATATATGGTTTTTATCGCGGTTCTCAAAGAATTAGTTTGTAAGCACGTTTTGAAATTATCTTTATTATATCTATTATGAAACACACATATATATCTAATATAGACAATGTAAATTTAAAACAACTATCTTTAAATTGAAATTATTATGACACTAATTAAATTATATAGACAATGTAAATTTAAAACAAACTATCTTTAACATTGAAATTCTTATGACACTAATTGAATTATATTAACAAAATTTTGTACCTTTCTGTCACTGAATGCCTAAATGAAATTGTTCTCCAAAATAAAGATTTTAATCACCACTCAATGTCTTCGTTCTCAGCCTCGGTTATCTCTCTTTTGTAAAATTGCCTTGCTAAATACTCCACAATGTTTTAATTATCAGCTTCCACCATTTTAGAATATTTTTCTTCTTAATAGTATTTAAAAATCAGTAAAATATTGTTCTTTCCTCTTTTCTATTTATTCTTCTTTCTAGTAATCTTTTTTTCACTTCCAATCACCATATATATTATATAATTTTAATTTTCAATTAATACTCTCTTCCATTATCCAATCACCATTTATACATAACATAATTTTTAATCTTCAATAATATTCTCTTTGTTTTGTTTCTTAATCTTCATTGAACTTACTATATTGAACATCTGGACCTTCTGACTGACTATCTTGAAAATCTGACTAACTGACTGACTTTCTGTCCTTACTATTTTAAAATTACTGAACAACTGACTTCACTATATTGAGATTATGACCGACTGACTTTATACTGACTTCATACTGACTGCTTACTGACTAACTGTCCCTTTTTCCAAATCACCGAGTATTTATATTTTTTCAATGTTCCAGAATCATCTGGAAAGA
Source organism: Diabrotica undecimpunctata (assembly GCF_040954645.1). Lineage (NCBI taxonomy): Eukaryota > Metazoa > Arthropoda > Insecta > Coleoptera > Chrysomelidae > Diabrotica > Diabrotica undecimpunctata. The sequence goes on from NC_092803.1 coordinate 192,253,563, forward strand.
AATCATATTCGAATTGTTCTATTTCCTAAATATATGAACGTTCTCGAATAGTCTACCTCGCAAACAGGGTTAACTTCCGTGTTCTAGAGAATTCTTTACTTTTCTACTGAGAATTTCACTAACATTTAGGCCCTTCAGATCAGAATACAAACCTATATGCAAATCAAACACCCCAAACCAACAAATTACACTATAAATCCGCAATTATATGTAAATTAAACATCTCAAATCAACAATTAACCCCATTTTACATTCGTAATTATTACTTAACTGTCACTTATTCAGAGTATATTTGGTTGCCTATGCACATGACTTACTTAAATACATCACAATTATTAAAAAAAAAGCTTTTTACACTTATTATATGCTAATTTCTTAAGAATACCCTCATATAAATAATTTTTATAATATTCTCTAGTATATAACTTATAAATTATTTCTTGAATCACTATTTAATTTTACTAATTAAAACTCATAATATTATTATGCTAATTTCTTTTATATTTATTATTATCTCAATATATATATATATATATATATATATATATATATATATATATATATACATATATAAAATTTAGCTCTCTAGGTCAAGAAGGCTCATGGCTTGGTTTGGGTAGTCTCATGTTTGGCATCCTTTGGATATGCCTCGGCCATCTCAGTCTTTGTGATTTGATGATTTCTACTAGGAGCATTTGTATATGGTGACCACCATATCTAGTTGTAATGGAAGTTAGACCCAAATAAAAGAGTAAAAGTGGTAAGTAAAATAGAGATAACACAACTAAAAAATAACAACAGAAAGAAACAAGTAAGTCTTAAGGCCAACAATAGAAACGATGGCGAATACAGAAAGAAATGGTGTCAAGGAAGAGATATGGACCAATTTAAAACAAAAATAATCAAGAGTTAAGAAGAAGAAATCGGATTCACGAAAAATAATGAAAACTACTGAATAACGAAAGAAATAAAATCTGCGCAAAATAAAAAATATCTAAAAAGAAAGGAAAACAGAATACAACGCCAATCATTGATTCTATGTTTTCAAATGCCTTACCAAGGTGACCAAGTCATCCTAAGAGCTTCGCTCAAGTAATGGAGACAGATTTCTTTCCAAATCTGTTTTAAACTTTCTTTGTATGTTGTTGAATGTATAGCCAAATTTAGTGTTAAATATGTCTTAAGACATTGATTGATGAACCAGATGTCAATTTTTAACACTTCTCTTTTTGTAGAGAGTCGTTGTAGAAGAAATTATTTCCTATTCTGTCATTTGTCATAAGTGTGTACAAAAACATATCAGTCTTTTTATTTTTTAATCTACAGTATGGTAGTGGATATCCAAAAGTTCCTTAAACTGTGTACAAAGAAAGATCTTTAACATATTAACAAGTCTACAATAAAAGTAGCATTGTTTTTTTTTCAATTATTACCAATATTTGTTATTTATCAGCTCTTAAGTTTCCAATTATGTTACATACTCACCTGAGGACTAAAGTCAGTCTCCCCAGCATCAAATTTAAAACTGTCGAAGCCTATATCTGTTTGAAGTTTTTTAACCCTTTCTAGCCACCATTCAGTTGCTTCGGGGTTTGTAAAATCTATGACATACGCATCGTCGCTATTCCACCACCATCCTGTATGACGCCCATATTTGTCACTCACGAAATATCCTAAAATATTTTTATTTTTATTCTATTTGTATTTGTTTTAAATAATTTTTTTACTTATTAAAGACTAAACAGTTAATATTGCCCAACTGCTCATTAATGCGTGTCTGTTTTCATGCCTTATTGTATTATTCATTGTATATGTTTGGAAAAGTGTCAAGACTCATTTAAATATTTTATTTTTAATATTCAGAATATGACCTTATTTAGTTTTAAATCTTTTATTTAATCATAGTATGTTAGCTAAGTATAATATGGCTTTAGTTCATCCTTTAAATTCTCGAACTCAAATTGGCTGATTAATTATTGTCAAGTTCTGAGAATTCACTTGTCTGAAAACAACATGTTTTTGGGAAACATTTATCAACCCAAACACTTCAGAGTCCTTAAGGAAACGTACCCATTCTTTGTGTAGAAAGTTTAAAATGCCACTTTAAGCTTAATTTACGGCTATTCAAGGAGGTCCTAAGAACAGAAGAATCACCCAAATGGATTTGCGTACATACATATTTTGTTTCGTATGATCGGCCACTCTACACCAACCTCTCGTCAAGAACACAAGCAAGCAAACCAGCATCGGGTGTGCATCCCATTTTTACCCTTAGACCTTAGATTCCGAGCGAGGCCCAACCACAGACAAAAGGTAAGTGAATCTCATATAGAATTGACAATAAGATATTAAATCTGCCAATTGTTATTTGAATTGCATTTTATTTTACATATCCATTTACGAACATTTGCTATTTTTCGCTAATTAACTTACAAACAAATTATTTCATTTTTTCGTTAATATTATTTATCGAATATCATTTAACCAGCGACCTCATTAAGTTTTATACAAAACAGTATATATTCTATTATTGATCTCTATTCTTAATTACTCCGTATGTATTTATGAATTTCTTAACAACCTGTTTCTACTACTTGAGGAATAACGTGATATACTTTCTCAGTTGCAAAAGTTGCGATCGAAACAACAAGACGACCTAGAAAGGTATGCCGAACAACGAAAAAAAGTAAAGAAAATCCTAAGAGTGCGGAAAAGAAAGTATATAAATGTTAAAGTAAAGCGTATCGAACAAAATTATAAGAAAAATGAAATAAAAAAATTTTTACAAATAAGTACAATACATTAAAACTGGGTATCAGGGAAGAACGATGAAGGTAAAGGATTAGCAAGGAAACCTGATAGTGGGCGAAGACCAAATATGTGAAAGGTGGAAAGAATATTTCGAAGAGATGCTAAATGACAGAGTAACTAATGAAGAAAATTATAATGTTCCTAAACCTCAAATAGTAATAGAAGAAATACCAGAGAACTTAAAATATGGAGGAGAGACTTTAATAAACCAACTTAGTGAGCTAATACTAGAGTGTAGGATACCGAAGAATTGCCTCTAGAATGAAACAACTCCATTATAATTCCTATACATAAAAAGGAAGATAGAACTGAATGCGTAAACTATAAAGGAATATCCTTCTTAGAGGTAATATACAAAGTGCTCGCCATACTAATTAAAAAACGATTAGAAATATACGTAGAGAAGAATTTAGGAGAATACCATGCAGGATTTCGCAAGAGAAGATCAACAATCGATCAATTTTTTATGCTAAAACTAATCCTGATCAATTACTATGAATACGAAATTTCAACATAACTACTTTTCATTGATTACAAAGCCGCTTACGATACAATAGACAGAAACAAATTAATAGAAACGCTAAAAAAATGTCAAGTGCCAGAAAAAATAGTAAGATTGGTAAAAATGACATTTAGATAAACCATTTGTGCTGTGAAATGCAACGGTACAGTCTCAGAAGAATTCGAACTGAAAAAAAGTGTTTGCCAAGGAGACCCGTTGTCTACCTTGCTATTCAATATATAGTTCTAGCAAAAATTGTAAGGGTTAGTGGGATAAATAGGTTCGGCACTATTTTATATAAAGAGCACCAATGTTTAGCATACGCTGATGATGTGGTTCTCATTTCAAGAAATGGAAAAGAACTGGCAGGTATAGCAAAAATACTGATTCAGGAAAGCTCTAAAATGGGACTGAAAGTTAACATTAATAAATCCAAGTACATGCAAATCTCGAGCAAAAAAAATATACACCAGGGGCTTTTTTAAATTTTAGGTGGAGGATGGATCAGTTGTAGAATTCGAGAAGGTTGAATATAATATGTACTCATGTACTCTTGTTGATAAGACATGTAAGGAAAAAATTGAAATCAATCTGATGCTGACCAAGAGCAGCAGATATGCTGGAGCCATAAGCAAGATAATTAAGGCTAAAGATATATCTCGTGATACAAAAATAAGAGTATACACAACTATAATTAGAGCCACAATGCTTTACATTACCGAGACATGGACTATGAATAAAACCATACAGAACATAATATTAGAAGCATGGGAAAGAATATTTGGTGAAAAAGTCGTAGAGGGAGAATGGACAAGACGAACTAATGTGGAAAGATTAAGACAGAAGTGTACAAATTGTATGGTAGCTCTACAATAACAAAAGTGATGAAAAAACGTAGACCAGAATGGCTCGGACATCTATGGTGTAGGTGTAGTGTAGCAAATAATGCAAGGTAATAGACTAATCAAGAATATCGTGTAAAGAGAATACCTAAGGGCAAAAGAAAGAGAGGAAGACCAAGAAAGAAATGGAGAGATGTAGTGATGGAAGATGTCAGAGAGATGGGAATCAGAAATTGGAAGCTGATAGCTAAGAACAGAAAACGATGGAAATTATCCATCCAGAAATGGGCCTAAAAGGCCCGTAACGCTATACATACATACATATCGTTAGTTCAGAATTATACTGTTGTATGTAATATTTTTTGCAAAATCGGTTTTATGGTATTACTAAGTCGTATGTGTCATGGACTTTGCTTCCAGAGAATTTTAGTATTCTATATCACATCCTGTGAGTTTGGCAACCAGAAATACATAGTTCTATTACGATGAATTTTAATTATTAAAGTTACATAATTGTATGTATCAGCTACACCTCGGCAACTCTATAAAACTGTTTGATTTAGAGTAACTTAGTTGTATGTGTCACATACAACTTTGTTATTTTACGTTTGCATTTCAAGCAGCTGAGTATTACGCACACGCACATACAACTTTGTTACAATAGTAGTTTGTTATGACAGATAGATGTATGAACAATTGAAATAACAGAAAACTATAAACTTGTGTGTACTTTTTGTGAGTAATCGATTAAATTGTGTGTGGATAGGGTTTCTGAACAATTTAATTAATTTATATTTCTAAAGAAATTCTAAAATTACTCTAGGAGTAATTGAAACTTGAAATACCAAAAATAAAAAAGTGAGGTTAGTTTTTATCTTTTCAGAAAAATGTTTTGCAAACTTTTGTGACTTTTAGGTTGACTCTTATTTTATTTGTAATGGATTGCAAATTCGCTAATGCGAATTCAGATTCTAAAAATAAAACTTAAAAGATTTAGAGTAAGTTTTTCTTTATTTATTTTATATGGTAAGGAATTTTCAAGCAAATTTAATTATTTTAGCACAGTTCGAAAAAGAGAAGTACAGGGTTTCACTGAAACTATAGATAATATATACCCTACTGACGATGAAATTGAAGAAACTGACATGTCTCTTGGATGTGAAGACTTCATAGATTGCCATGGTTATGATTCAGATAGGCACAGTGAATATGTACCACCTGTTTGTGGAGAAGACTCTAGCGATTCTAATAGCGATGCTGAAAAACCCATTGTTGCTGCAGTTGCAAATAGAACCGAAGGTGTGACTACTCAAATCGAGTTATCCAAAACACCAACTCGCAAAAGACAGAGGAACCCAAGTACTTGGAAAAGTAGTATTAGAAAAGCGGCACATGACGCAGGAAAAGAATACATATCTGTTAGAAGAAAAGTTGTTCCAGCCAAAAAATAAAAACAATAAAAGACTGTACATCTAAGTGTTTGTATAAATGCCAGCAACTTATTACAGAAGATGAAAGGGGACAGATTTTTCAGCGTTTTTACACTTTAACAGAACATGCAAAGAGATTATTTCTATTAGCAACCTCAAAAAAATTCATTGTAGAACGACATAGAAAAAATAAAAATAATCAAAACAGCAGAAGAAAACAGACATTTAATTATTACTTTCAAATAGGCAGTCGAGAAATTCAGGTCTGTAAAATCTTTTATTTGAGCACCTTATCAATCAGTCAAACCCCTGTAGACACAGCTCATTTGGAAAAGGACAGTATTTCAAATACACCTGATATACCTGCCCAAGGAAAATACATAAAATATAAGATACCTGAAGAAAATGTCAATTTTGTTAAGAAACACATAGAATCATTCCTTGCAGTAGAATCTCATTACTGTAGAGCTAATACACAACGACGGTACTTACAGTCATCTTTGAGTATTAAAAAAATGTATAATCTTTACTCCGAACTTTGTAATGAATCCAATAAATAACCAGTAAAAGAGTCTTTTTATCGGCAACTAGTTTGCAATGACTACAATATTTATTTTCATGTACCTAAGAAAGATCGTTGTGATCTATGTGAAGAGATCAAACTAAAACATAAGGAAGGTATATTATTGGAGGCTAAACAATCAACAGTGTATGATCAGCATATACAAGCAAAGAATGCGGCTCGTGAAGAAAAAACGAAAGATAGAGAAACTCACAATAATTTTTTGGTGTTTGACTTACAAAATGTCTTGAGCTGTCCTCATGCTGAAGTAAGTAACTTTTATTATAAAAGTAAGTTAAATGTTTACAATTTAACTGCAATATTATCCAAAACGAAACAAGTGTACTGTGCCTTGTGGAGTGAAGCTCTTATGGGTAGAAGTGGCAACGATATAGCAAGTGCATTGATCAAAATTCTAGAAGCTGTTTTTAGAGATCATCCCAATATGAAAACCATAGTATTGTGGAGTAATAGTTGTGTACCACAAAACAAAAATTCCCTGATGTCTGCAGCGATTGCGTCCTTTCTAAAAAATAATTCAAACATCGAATCCATAATAATGAAGTTTTCAACTCCAGGTCATTCGTGCAATCAAGAGATAGATGCAGTTCACAGCTGCATAGAGAGAGTTTTAAAAAAGCAGAGTATTATTCTCCGTTATCTCTTTTACGGTTGCTGTTAAAGGTGAGTTCTAGAAAGCCTTACAAGATAATGCAGTTGAAAGAAAACGATTTTAATTACTTCAAATCATATGCTCTGCAATATAACTACAAGATTATACCATTTACTCAAGTAGTTGCATTACAATTTTCACAATCCATATTTGAAATGGGATATAAAGTGAGTCACGCACATAGTGACTGGAAGAAAGTATCTATCCGCGATTTTCGGCCTACTAGAACTAACTGCGAAAAGAAAGAATTTATCAAGGAACCAAGTCGTTCATTAGTCACAAGATTACTTCCTCAAAACAAAGTTTAGGCCATCAAAACTATGTTTAAGTGGATGCCAGAAGTGGATAAAGCTTATTATACATCTATGCTCCCCAAAAACAATATGTAATAATGTATGGTGTCTATACCACGTAAACATAACTCTATAAACACATAGTTGTATGTGTTTTTTTGTTTTACAAAAATTTCGAGAAAAATATTGTTTTTCATATTCTTTGTCTTCTAAATGTAAATAAATACATCTATACTAGCAAACTTTAAAGCGATACAAAACTAGGTGTACCCGTTTCTCCGTTACAGTGAAGCATTTTTTGTTTTTCATTTTTCTCGAAACTTAGTTTACTGCACATACAACAGTATAATTCTGAGCTAACGATATATTATATTTTTGATCTCCATTCTCAACGTGTTTCCACTACTTGCAGAATGACGTGATATAATTTCTCATTTGCAAAAGTCGAAATTGTGACTAGCACGTAAATATGTATCGCTACAAAATCGAATGTAAGAAACTTTTCCATAGCGTACTGAGTATTTATCAAATAGACCTATTTTAGCGTTTTCCTCATATCCTAAAGTAGATAAGTTAATGGGAAGGTTGGTAACAGTTAAAACAGCGCATCTCAAATTGTTTCGTTCCTTTAAACATATTTTTTCGTATTATTTCTTGTTTAGTATTTTATTAATTATTTCTTTTCATATTTAGTTTTAATGTGGGGTGTCTTTACGTACGTTACCTAGGTCTGTCGTGTAGACGTCCATTAATATTCTTTAAAGATACTTAGAGACTATTTGGCTTGCACAGCTACATCAGGATTCATGTAACCAAGGTGAGAATAACACTTCAGTTTTTCTACATAACTCGCCATCCGAGTGTAAGAAGCAATTTACGAGATTTCATAGCCCCAGCGCACTGGAGAGGGAAAAGAAGAGTTCACCGTTAAAGAGAGCGTAAAATTATAATTTACACACAATATTCAAATAGTTGATAAATTTGTATTTAAATTATTTTATCATAAAATATAACAATATCACCATATATAAAATACATATTACTATAATAGCTACAATATAGTATACCTTTGTCTAAACCTATCTCAGAATTGTTGCTGCAATTAGCATTTACAAATGGATGAATCCAGAGGGTTACACGAAAGTCAATACTTTTTAGCATCTTCACCGTATTCTTGATGTTTGAAAATGTATTCTGTGAAAACTGCTCTGCACCATAACATCTCTAAAACCAATCATTCTTACATTTAAACAAAGCCTAAGATCTTGTTACCTTTTATATACATATGTGTGACTGATTGGGAGAAATTGATGTATTTTATGTGAAAATAGGATTGCACCAAGGCTCGCAGCATTTATTCTAATATTCCCTAGTGCTTATGTATGCTGATGATGTACTGTAGTAGGACTAAAAGAAATTTAGAACAACAACTGGACCAGTGAAAACAAACAAGCTCTTGATGAAAAAGGCGTAACTTAAAATGTTTATTCATACATAAGAGTTACTACAAATAAAATGATGATTTTGGTAAAATGAGCATGTTCAATGTCGAGAGGTCCATCACTAAATTCGAAGAAGGGGGATTGATATTAATAGAGCGAAACTTTTGGAGACATGAAATTACGGAATCTGATCTTATACAGTGTGTAAAAGCCAAATGGAATAAATTCATTATTTAGGTTACTGTACATATTTATAAAAAATCAAGAAACACGTCAAATTTAAATTATAACTTGACATTTTTTAACGTGAAAATGCAACCCTTACCTTCAACCCCCTTAGAATGACAGGTACAACCCCCCATTTTTAAAATAGGAAGTACATGCTTGTGATTATATCGTTTGAAAGGTCTTTTCATTCTCCATTCAAAAATGTTGCCGCTTTCAAGTTTATTAAGATTAATTAAGATAAAATAAATTCAAATCATGTGGTTACCGAAATTCGCTAAAATATACTCAAAACTTATTTCCCGTTTAGGTCTTGATAATGAGAAAGTGAAAAAAAACCATAGCAATGTGGTTTTTAGATGGTAACCATTAAAAAACTTTAAAGAATTTCCGTGCCAACGTTATTTTAACACGCATTAGTACATTGTTTTATTAAAGTTGTCAGTATTTTAATTTAAGTAAAAAGTTCATTCAATTAAATTCTGAAAAATGGTTAGATTGACGGAAATGCATAAAATAACAGTTTTACAAATGATTGGTTACGGAGATAACACCCGAACACAACAGGAAGTAACTCGCCTATTTCCTAATTTACCGCCTATATCCCAAGGAACAATAAGTAAAATAGAGAAGCAGTTTCGCGAGTTGGGTCATGTAAGGCAGATAAAAAAAGCAGCTGTCAATGCACTGAGTGATGAACTCAAATTAGATGTGTTGCTTGAGTTTCAGGAAAATCCACATACATCGAGTAGAGAGGCATCCACTACATTCAATGCTAGCCATACATCGATAGTAAACATATTAAAAGAAAATAAATTGCATCCCTATAAGATGATACCTACTCAGGAGCTTATGGGAGACGATTTTGATAGGAGAACTTTTTTTTGTGAGCAAATGATGGACATGTTGGTTAACAATATTATCCAATTAGAAGACGTTATGTTTTCTGATGAGTGTACTTTTTCACTTAACGGTCATGCTAATCGGCAAAATTGCCGCTACTGGGCCACGGAAAATCCTCACTGGATGAGAGAAGAACACACTCAATACCCTTAAAAGGTTAATGTTTGGGCAGGGATTGTAGGAAACAATATCATTGGTCCCTTTTTTATTGAGGGCAACTTAAATGGCAACAATTATTTGGCACTACTTCAAAATGATGTCATTCCAACGTTGGCAAATTTATATCCTGATTCAGGAAACCCTCAAGTTCCAGCGAATACGATATGGTTTCAGCAGGATGGAGCACCACCACATTACCAACTTAATGTCCGGCAGTACCTCGATACAATATTTCCCAATCGGTGGATAGGGAGGCGAGGATCGATTGAATGGCCAGCGCGATCACCTGATCTTACATTATTAGATTTTTTTTTGGGGATATGTGACCGGGCCATGTGTACAAAACTAAACCTTCTGATTTAAATGACTTAAAAGAACGAATAACGTTTGCGATTAGGTCGATCACGCCTGTTATTTTAAATAATGTTAGAAGACAGTTTTATTTGAGATTAGGATGTTGCCAAGACGTTCGCGGTGAACATTTTGAATATCTACTTCAATAACATTCATAGTTCTTTTTCGTGTTCTACATTTTATTACATTTTGCATTACATTTTGGTTTTTGATTGTATTGTAGCGAATTTCGGTAACCACATGATTTTAATTTATTTTATCTTAATTAATCTTAATAAACTTGAAAGCGACAACATTTTTGAATGGAGAATGAAAAGACCTTTCAAACGATATATCACAAGCCTATTTTAAAAATTGAGGGTTGTACCTGTCATTCTAAGGGGGTTGAAGGTAGGGGTTGCATTTTCACGTTAAAGAATGTCAAGTTATAATTTAAATTTAAAGTGTTTCGGGATTTTTTATAAATATGTACAGTAACCTAAATAATGAATTTATTCCATTTGGCTTTTACACACTGTATAAGGATAAGAACAAAGAGAATAATGATGTGTGTCAGATTGGGAATTATTAGCTTCGGTCGGAAGTCCATTCGCTGTCTAACTTTCATAGAATTATTTTTGTATGTTTTATGCGAAAGATTTAAGTGAGTGCTCTTTGCTTTTATAAACATATGTATTACAAAACTGGTATGTTAATAGAATAAAAGACAGTTAATTAGTATTTGATTCAATAACATAATCGGTACTATATGTAATGAATAACATTATCGGTATCGGTTATAAAAATATCTATGGTACAGATACATTTTATATTAGAATCAAAGATCTAATCCTATTATGGGGAAATTGGAAGTATCTTAAGAAAAGGTAAATGCCCGGGTCGTCCAAAACATTTTTCTGATAGAATAAGTGGAATATTAATAAAATTTTACAAGTGCAAAATATGTATATATATGTAGAATACCTCAGCCATCTAAGATTTGCAGACGACATTGTTCTGATAGCTAATAATCCTGCAGAACTAACAAAAACAAAAACTATGTACAAAGAGCTAGTAGATATCCAAGATGTAATAATAAACAACGCTGCACTTGAGACAGAGATGGAAAAAGAATAAAATGGATCAGACAGAAAACCAAGGTTATTGATGTAATCCATACAATTAAATCTTTAAAATGGCAGTAGGAATAAGGAAACAAGCCGGTGCAGCATGGCACAGAAAAGCAAATTTTAGACAATGGTGGGCAAATATGAAGGATGAATATGTAAGGGAGGCTACACCATAATCGGTAGAATATGCTGAGAATAATGATGATGATGATGATGATATCAACTAATCATAGAATATATTCTTAACATACCTCCCAATTGTCATCAATCTCTATCTGTCCTTTTTCGTATCCATGGTTCCGTATTTCTTTGGCAAACTTTAGTACCACAGAATCATTTATCTTTGTTTTATATTTTGCCCAAGTTGTCCATATGGGTTCGGCTACCATAGCTTCATTAGGATGGTCTACAAGAAAGGTATAACAGTAGATAATAACAATAGATGTAGCAGTAGTAATAACTAGCACGTACGAATAGTAAATATTGGAATTATATAAGAAAATAAAGACTTCTTAAAAGAATAATAATATATAATAACAATAATTTATTGATGTTTCTACATTGGTCCTGCAGTTCTTTTAATATCGTCGCTCCAGCACATTTGCGGTCTTTCTCGTGGTCTTTTGGCTTTATATGGCCGCCAATTCTCGATTTATTTATTCCATCTGCCATACTGAAGACGTTTGTTATGTCCAGCCCATTTTCTGATCTTCTCCATGTTTATTTTAGTGAATGTCTAGGTTTGAGGTCCATATTTGAGGTATATTTTTATTTTTAAGTACGTATGAGAGTCATTCGATTGCTGCTCATCCCATTTTTAAACGGCTGCTTATTTTGGTAGTCTAATTTTCTTTGCTTACCTTGACATTTTGACCCAGATATGTATATTCATCTACTTGTTTTATCTCTGTCCCTTGGATGTTTATCATAGGTTTGTCATCTTTGTTTGACATTAGTTTAGTTTTGCTAAAATTCATTTTCAGTCCTTTTTTTTAGATATTCCATGTGTAGCTTCTCAATCATCGTATTCAGTGCATTCCACGTGTCGGTTATTAGTACTACATCATCTGCGTATCTAAGATGGTTTAAGTATCTTCCCTTAATAGGGATTCTCTTATTTTTCCAGTCTTTTGACTTAAAGATGTCTTCTAGGGCAGCTGTAAATAATTTTGGAGATATTGTGTCTCCTTGTCTTACGCCTCGATTGATTTTGACCGGTCTTGTTTTGATTCCATTACCCAACGTCACTATCATTTCAGCTTGTTGCTCACAGTTCTACACTATCAAAAGCTTTTTCATAATCTATAAAAGCCATATATAATGGGAGATTATATTCGTTAGTCTTTTCTTTTAGGATTTTTAAAGTATATAGATGATCACAGGTGCTGTACCCTTATTTAAATCCGGCTTGTTCCACTGGTTCATATCCGTCAAATTTAATTGTTAACCTGTTTGTACTTCTTCTTCTTTCAGTGCCTATTCGTTCCGAATATTGGCAATCATTCTGGCTATAATTATTTTATTGACTGATGCTTTAAATAGATTCGTTGTTGTTGTGGAGAACCATTTCCTCAGGTTCTTCAACTGTTTGTACTAGTCTTTGTAAAAGTTTTGTAAAGTTGTGAAATAAGTGAAATTTGTCGATAATTTTTCAGGTCTTTGGTGTCTCCCTGTTTGCGTATTAGTATTGTAATAGCAGTATTCCATTGTTCGGGTATGTTGCCTTCGAATAGACATTAATTAAATAGTATTTTTAGATATGTGACGGCTTCTTCTCCACCTTCCTTCAGCATTTCTGCTAGGATTCTATCGCTTAAAGCTGCTTTATTTCATTTTATTTCTTTTACTGCTCTTTCGATTTGTTCGTGGCTTACCTCAGGCATCGCTTCTGAGTTGACATTTGTTATCTGCCTTTTCAAGTTCTACTTTGAGGAGTTAGGGGGATCGTTTCTGGAAAGATACAGATCGGCGTAGAACTTTTTTAAATTTGCTATATCAGATTTACTTTTTTCTAGTTGTCCTTGTTCATTTTTAATGGTTATTATGTTTTTCTTTCCCAGTTTCGGTATGGTGAGAGACTTCGGTTTTTATCTATGACTTGTTCTATACGGTCTTCTTGATGTTTATGTTTTCTTATTACTCGATTAAGTTCCTTAAATTCTTCAGTGTCTCTTTTGTTTTGTCTCAGAAGATCTTTTCTTTGCTTCAGCATGTTTTGTGATTCTGCACGTATTTTGGATTTTCGTTTTCTGTTAGCGGTTGCCACTTCTGAGCTTGCATTAAATAGTTCTTTTGTTATGACTTCATTGATTTCATTTAAGCTTAGTTTATCGAGATTTAATACTTTTGCGGGTATTAACTTGCTTTTATATTATTCTGTATTAGATTTTAGTTTATCTTTGTCTGTATTCCAGGTTTTTCTAAATTTTTTTGATATATAATAGGTAAAATAATAGATGATAAAACTCCAAGAGGACTAGCTATAGTCGACATTTGTTACAATTTTGACGAATCCAAACGCCTTCTTTGGGAAATATGATGACCACTGACCAAAAACTATTTGATAACCACGGAGTTATAAGTTTGTTCAAGCACATCACTAAAGAGTTCACCAAGATTCTTCATAGAACAATTTATTATAAGCTTGGGTCAAATAGATTACAGTTTTTCTTTTGGAAAGCACTTATTAGAACGAGAGAAGAAGTTTTCGCTCTTTAGGTGCTTATACAGCGGTGTAGAGACGTTACTAAGGTTGTTTTTTTTGGGGATTTTACAAACACGTTTGATAATGACTATCATGAACAACATGACGGTGATTTTGGCAATGTTGATCTTAACAGTAATTTAATATTAAGTGATTACGATGCAGTTAGTGAAATCGAAGCAGACGATGAAGAAGAACCTCAACCTGAACAATAACCTCATACTGAAGAACCACAACCTGAAGAAGAACGTGAGTAAGTTTTTTTACGGTAAAAATCGCTTAAGATGATCTAAGAAACCTTTACTTCGAAAGCAATCGGCACTTTATAACATAATATGTACTTATGTTATAAAGTGCGGATATATGTAAAATTTCACGGACTTCAAAATGTTCCGATAACTGAAACTTCCAATTCTGAAGATATCTGGAATCTTTTGTTTGATAACATGAAATTCTTGTAAGTGATTTAGCAATAGTCACAATTTAATCACACTAATTCACAATTTATAAATCAAATGATAAATTAAATTAATATCAGCTACAGACGGGTCAGATAAATGCAAACAGATTGGCGTTTCTCCTACGCAACATACAAGATCTCACCGCAGAATCACTACATTCATAACGTAGTTCATCAAACTCATATTTTTACGTACATTTAAAATTAGGAGAATTAATTGATAATAGGTTGCCAGTCAAAAAGTGGCCGCAAATATTTTAATTCAATTAATAGTTATTAGTTTTTGACATATATTTTATTTCATTCGCTTATTTTTTAAATAAAATACGCTGTTCATGGCGTATATGCATGTTTTTTATATTACATTAAAGCTATTTTTTTTAATATAATGATATAAGGCTACCTTAGAAAAAATTGTCGAAAATTAGGGTTTCCAGCTGTTAAAAACGCTAGGTATCGAAGATAAAGTTAAATAGAGTACAGGGCGCAACGACACTGGTTTGACAAGCGATAGTATGTATATTGGTATTATTTATCGACAAATCCTTTAAAAACTGACACAACTGACCCTTAAAGTCAGTAATTCGCATTTTAAACAGCTGGCAACCCCAATTTTCGACCATTTTTTCTCAAGCAAACTTATATTATCATATTAAGAAAAAAATTAGCTTCAATTTGATATAAAATAAGTGCATATTATACGT
The DNA here is from genome assembly GCF_040954645.1 of Diabrotica undecimpunctata. Lineage (NCBI taxonomy): Eukaryota > Metazoa > Arthropoda > Insecta > Coleoptera > Chrysomelidae > Diabrotica > Diabrotica undecimpunctata. The sequence goes on from NC_092803.1 coordinate 192,268,736, forward strand.
CATTAGTAGCGTATTTTATTTAAAAAATAAATGAACAAAATAAAATTTTTGTCAAAAATTAATTACTATTATTTGAATGAAAAAAATTCGCGGTTAATTTTTGACTGGAAACCTATTATCAAGGTATTCTCCTAATTTTAAATGATGCAAAAATTTGAGTTTAATGAACTGCGTTATGGACGTGTGATCCTGCAGGGGGATCTTAGGCTATTATGTGTTTGCGATTAAATTACCCTGACACAAAAATTAATAGACTAAAAACAGATATTTTTGCACACATTTCTGAAATTTTTATTCACATAATGGAAAACTGTATTCAACTGAAACGATAACTTAGGTATTAAATGTTTTTCCTTATCGTTCCCAGACCTTTCGTCTGTGACTACGTGACAATTTTTCCACGTGTGCCATTATGTTTTAATCGGCTTTTTTAGTAGCCTCGATGCCTCAATCTGTTGAACTAAATATATATGTAAAGGATATACAAATAATCTTTAAGTTCGCGAGGTGAAAACTATTAAGAGACCAAATCAGTCATTTGAATCTCATAAATTCTTCAAATTATTCTTCAAATTACTTTTATTAATTTTAGTCGCTTTTTTTTATTTGGCTTTACACGCCATTTTTGTTTCTTTTTTGTGCATTCTTGTTTCAGTTTTCCTTCATATTTACGTTTTATTTTAATTTTTGTTTTATTAATATTAGAGCTTTATTTATTTCCACATTCTGCCCAATATATTTCGTAATATTCCTTATTAAACATATGAACCATTAAAAAAACACTGAGGACCTTCAAGAACTACATCCATGGTCGCTGTTGTTTGCCAACGACGTCTTCTTCGCTAGTAACACCAGGCACGAATCGCAACAGCAAACTCAACCACGGAAGGTATGGCTCGACATCTATGGGTTGCGGCTAAATATCACAAAAACCGAATACATGCAATGTGGATCTCAAATCGATGGCACAATCAGCATTGACAATTTAAGTATAGTTCTGCCATTAGCAGTAATCAAAGCACATCCGCCGACACACGATCTCGCATTAACGTAATACAGCTAAAATGGCGTCAAAGGACTGAAGTAATATGCGATCTTCAAATGCCCGAGGCAAAAGTATACAAAACCGTTGGTTCTCTAATGGTACTATATGGAACAGAATGTTAACCAGTTACAGCAAAACAAGAACAAGCTATGCATCTCATGGAAATGAAGATGCTGCCATGGATGTTAGGCATATCCCGCCGGTATCGTGTCAAAAATGAAGATATCAGGGAAATAATGGTAGTTGCGCCAATTAGAAATAGGATGCGGAAAAATCTACAAGGCAGTATGAACATGTAGAGCGTGGCGATGAGAACTCGTAGAGAGGACTCATCAAAGCTGCAGATCCTGCAATAGTGTGAGACTAACGCTAGAAAGATGATGATTCGTACTTCACATATCTGTTTTGCTGTGTTCTATTATTATCTTTCTATATTCTAGTTTTTCTATTAAGTATACCGTTTTTCTCGTTAGTTCCTTAATCACTAACCTGTTACTGTAAGGGTTAACAGGAAGTATTTTATATTAGTCCAGATTTGGCACTTAGTGATTTTTATCTGTTTGGAAATCTGGATGGGTTTGTGATAGAAGAGTTTCATTTAGTTCTGTAATAATTATGTTCTAAATAGCTTTCTAGTGTACTTGGATTCATTTTTGATTTGGAATTTCATTTAAATTACTTGAAAATTTAACCAATAATAATATTGGAAAATAAAACGTTTTTGTAAAACAAAAATGTTTGTCTTATTTGTTTCATCACGTAGTTATCGTACAGTATTGATTTTATTCATAGTTCATTATAGATGCAAATAATGTAGTACGAACCTTTTGGTTTTCCTAGAAATTTATTTACGGCATGGAGATGAGCTTGTTTTACATCGTCTTTAAAAATAAGGTAATACTGAAGTACATTCTGAAACATTTGTTAAAAAATACTTTGTTAGATATTTATTTTAATAGTACAAAATACTTTTAAAATAATTTAAAGAATTTACACACGGGAACATTAAATATTAACATATTAACATATTTTTAAAATGTCAAAAATGTTGAATTTATAAACTTGTTTTGGAAACTGTTATAGATAAGATTTATGAATTACGTAATAACACGTAATGTACATTTTACATAAATTGGCTACGTTCCTTGAATGCTTTTTTTATTGTAGAAATAATATTACTATCTAGATGAACAATAAGTAACTTTTGGTAAATCATACTAAACTAAATTAAATGAATGCTGAATGTTATCCTATTCTAACTACTTAGAATAATCTAATAACTATGGCACTTTTTTTGCTCACTGTTAATAAAAGTAAGTTCTGCTTTTTAAAACCTCCTGCATTAGATTGTCAGGTTTTTGTCCTATTAAGTGGTCTGGTTTGGTTTGATTTATCTAAGAACTGGATTGTCACGATATTTGTATGATAGTAAATAGCCTTTCCCCATGACTTCTTGTACATTTTTAATTTCTTGTTCCACTCCAAGATCTGATAAAGGTCTTCGTTCCGAATGTACTAGGAAGCATCAGAGAACTTTGTTACATTGGCACAACCTCAGAATTGAATACCGTACGTCCATATAGGTTTTAAGGTTTGCTTGTAGAGAGGTAGCTTATTATGCATTGATAATTCTGAGTGGCTCCGAATTAGCCAGTACATTTTTTGTATCTAATACAAAGTTCCTCTTTTTTTTATTTAACAAGAATTTTCAGCGAAGCATCGTATTTAATGTAAGGCGTAAATATTTGGCCACAAGTCATATTTTTGTTTTTAAAAACGCTGATTTTCAGTATTGAAAATTTGCCTATTAAACGAGTAAAAAAATAAATAGAAAACCGAGAACAGAATTTTGGTGGTGGAGGTCTGGTTTGGAGGTGTACGTGGCGTCGTTTTCGTAGATAAAGCAGATCTTGTAAAGTCAGGAGACAGTGGATTTAATGCTGATAGGTACATTGTCTGTCATCGTAGATAGAGCAAATAATAATCTACCACACATACACCAAGTGGCGAATTTCCAAGTGGTAGACAGATTTGTATACTTGGGCTCCCTAATAACCAACAATGGCGATGGCTTCTCAGATATCAAGCTAAGCTACATACGCAGCTAAAACATGTACTCTTAAAAAAATCGATAGGAGTAAGAGCAAAGCCTTCGAAATGTAGGCCTATAGAAGAATTCTATGTCCTGGCCATATCATAGAACCAACCTGTCAATTGTGTAAGAGCTTTATATAAAAGACAGATCAATAAAAAAAAACCGAGCATACCTAATCTAGAGAAGATGGAAGTAAGGCCATGGGAAATAATAGCACAGGATCGGAATCAATGGAAGGCAATAGTAAACGAGGCAAAAACTCACGAAGAGTTGTAAAAGCCAATGATGATGATGATACCTAATCTACTTCGGCCATCTAGCTAGAAGAACGGAGACCATGGAACTATTGGTAGTACAAGAAAAGGTAGAAGGTCGAAGACCAAGAGGAAGGTTTCCAACATGATGGGCAGACCAAATAAAGACTCTGGTGGTAAAATCCTATGAAGTCATCCATATAGTACAGGATGGCAGCCAGTGTAGACAGCTGGCCAATAATATTTAGAGTTTTAGTCAAATTAAGGCAGACATCTAGTACAGTTTTTATTAAATCTTGCCCAAACACTTTCGCTCTTAGAGCATCTTCAGGGGCATGTCGTCAAAATTAGTCTATCCAGCAATATATGGTGAATGTCATAAACATTAATTAATACATTTACACAACAGGAGACAAAGGACAAACAGTTTAAAAATCATTATAAATTCAAAAAAGCTACAAATTGTGTGACATCAGGAGAGATAATGTCATTCTTGACATTCTATTAGAACTGTTTGTTCTTTTACTCGTGTTGTGTAAATGTATCAGTTAATGTTCTATGTTGAGATTGGCGATCTATATGGCAAATTTCTCCCTGTTCTGGTCTTGATGAATTAATTCATTTCCTCTTGTGTGGGTCAAATCTCTGATGTTTCGTAGCCAAGATTTTTCTTTTGTCCTATGCCCCTTTAACATTCAATTTTGCCTTCTAATATTACCTGGAGCTGCTCTAATACTCTATGGCGCATTATATGTCCTAGATAGGTGTCTTTCTAATTTTGTTAGTATTGACGAGATGAGGGCGTGTGTTCGTTGCTCTCAGTACTTCTTCATTCGTAGTTATTCTGGTCCAGCTTAATCTTAGCATTCGGCGGTACATCCACATTTCAAATGAATTTAATTTTTTGACGTCATACTGTTTTAATGTCCAGGCCTCACAGCCATATAATAATAGAGACCACACATAACACTTTAGTGTTCTCAATTTTACTGAGACTGATAGCTTGGGGTTACAGAGCATTTTACGCATATTTATGAAACCAGATCTTGCTACTTCAATGTCTTCAATCTTCAATTTCTTTTGAGTGGTCTAGTTGACTATTTAGTTCTCTGCCTAGGTATATGAAGCTTTGGAAACTCTGAAGGGTGATACCATTTATTTGTATGTTAGGTGTAACTTGTTCATGGAGGTTTTTCTGGAATACCAGAATTTTGCATTTGGATAAGTTAATGTCCAAGCCCAGCCTGTGACTTTCTTCTGATAATATGTTCATCAATATTTTTAGTTGGTCTTCTGCTTCTGCTAATACTACGGTGTCATCGGCACATTTTATATTGTTAATAATGGTTACATTGGCTTTGGCACCGTCGGGGCGATCTTCAAGAGAAGCTCTAATTATATGTTCGGCATATACATTAAATATTGGGGGTATGCTGAAAATTCCATGGACCGACCGCGTTAGAAATGAAGAAGTTTTAAGGCGTATGGATAGAGAACGTGAACTCACAGAAATTTAATAAGGAAAGCCTAAAATAGGGAAGACTTTGCAGAGGTCATCGCCAACCTTCGCTAAGAAGACGGCACCTAAAGAAGAAGAAGGGGATAAAATGCACCTTTAACGTACTCCTCGTTCTATGTTGATGTAATCGGTGTTTCCATTCTCTGTTCGAACGCATACTGTATGGTTCCAGTATGTATTACTTATGATAGCTATGTCGTGTCCGTCCAACCCTACTTCTTTTAGCACCTCAATCAATTTTCCTTGTTTGATGCGCTCGAAGGCCTTTCTATAATCGACAAAGCACACATATGCCTTTCTGTCATCAGTGTCAATCCCATAATTGCTTTTCTAGTGCATGTACCCTTTCTAAAACCATATTGAGAACGACTCAGGTAATTCGGTTATAAATTATTTGCATAAATATCTTAGAAGCATGACTCATTAGGGATACAGTTCGATCGTCTTCACATTTCCTTGCTTTTTGTTTTTTGGGAAGAGCTATATATGTGGATGTTAGCCAGTCATGCGGTATTATGCCATTCTTTTTCTTAGTGTGCTTGTTCGTTTCGAACGTTGGCGATCATTCTGGCTATGATGACTTTGTTTTTTGCTATACGAAATAGCTGTGTTGAGGTCTTTTTTTCCTCCCCAGGACTAGAGGGTGCCCTTACGTCATTCCTAAGAAAAACGTTGAATACTTATACCGGCAAACACTCGGTCCCCATCTGCGACAACCACCTAAGCTATCTACTTAAGTGTTGGCAGTCTTCTACCGCGTGTAGGTGCAGATTGTGGGTTTCCCCTCATTGAGATCAAGACCAAAAAGGCATTTCTTGATACTTTCCAGTACTTTTACTTAAAAACTTGGAATATTTGCTAGCTATATTTGGTTTTTGCGAAACGTTTTTTGGCAACTGATACGAAGGCAATTAGTAATTCGTAAATATTGTCTAATGGACTTGTCCAATATAATATTTTATGTTATGCCCATATAACTAATTTTATTATATTATGAGTGAGGTTGTCTACAAACTACTGATCTTATTACTTGCAAATTTTTGTCGAAATGTATCAGTTCTTATTTTTTTACTTATAAGTACTTACCCTTGTTCTATTAAAGTACGCATGGAATGGATTACGGATATATGATTTGAAGCAAATGCTATCATTTCTCATATTATTTTGATCAACATAGAGTGGAACATCGTCGTTTAAGAAAATATATGAGCCTTTAGAATTTAACCAGTACCTTTCGGCATATGGGATGCCTTCACGGTTGTTGAGAACATATGGAGAAGATCCATCAATTTTATTCGTCTGTATTGGCCAAATTAAAGAGAATATTGTTGGTCCTCCATACCTAAAGATACAAAAAAATGTTTATCAAGAGGTGACAATTATAATTTTACAAAATGTTTAACAATAAAAAACATTTTTAACAAAGGTATCTATTAGGTCGAAACAGCTGGTAGCTGTTTTGACCTAATGATGGTTGTTAGGAAATAACTACGGCAGCAGATAGTAAAATGTTGAATATGGTCAAAGCTCTTGCATGGAATTGAAATATGGACTCTGAACCTAGCCATTAGACATGTGTGTTCACAAAAGATTGCTAAGTACGGCTATCATGGATGAAAAAACGATCAAACGTAGAGATCTAACAAAGAGAATACATTATTAGGGGACTCTTAACAACCATTAAATATTGAAACATTTCCTATCTAGGTCACAATCTTTGAGGTAACCAGTACCGTATCTTACAACTGATAATAAAGGACGATATAGAAAGATAAAGAGGAGTTGATAGAAAACACGGATCATGGCTCAATAAGATTTGCGACTAGATACGCAATGTCGAATAACTCTTTACACTTCAGTAAGATCGAAAAAAAATTGCCAGCATAATTATCAACGCTAGGGAGATTTGACAAAGTGTATAGAGTGTTTAAGTGTATAAGTAGTTTAAATATCCCATTAAATAAGACCATATTATAGTAGAGTGAAAAAATATTAAATTTAAAAAATGAAAATAAATACTACATACTTTTCCAAACATTCTCCCGCTCCAAAAACGAATATTTTTAAGAAAAGCTGAAAGTACAAGTATAAAAATAGACATGCAAGATCGATGTAATAATAAATAATTAAGTAAGAATGAAATATGGATTGGCAAATATGCGGCGGTTATATTTTGACCACAGGACATTGTTGGATGCCATATGAAGCTGTGCTCAGATTAACAACGCGTACAATGCCATCAGTTAAAAAAAATAGCGTCAAATCAGTAGAATTTTTCGACCTACTACAATAGGAAGGCTCTATCAATCATAATACTGTTGGCCTCTTTTCCTATAAGAATTCCATGGGGTGCGAAAAAACAAGAAGAAGAACAGCGTCGAAATCTCGGCGTGGTGTCGCATTTCAGAAAAGAGCCTTCGACGACAGCCGATGAGTAATGATATTTTGACGAGCTTCACGGTGGAAAATGCCAGTTTGTGAATCAGACCAAACATCGGAATATCGGAAGAAGAACCATTTGACAGACGACGTGACTAGCAATATGGCTGCCAAGTGTTCAAATCTTGTCGAGTCAGAACGAGCATGAAAATTGAACGAGACTCGTTGACAAAAGTGACTAGATAAGTCAGCAGTATAGCTACCAAGAGCTCGGATCTTGCGATAGATGGGTCGATATCAGTTGATGCATGTGTTTAATATAATCGCCAATTTGTAGGTAGAAAATATAGCTTAAGGCAGCGCAATCGCCGAGTCAGATCAAACATCGGAAGATCGGAAGAAGAACCCTTTGACAGATGTGACTAGATCAGCCAGCAATATGGCTGTCAAGGGCTCCAATCTTGTCGAATCAGAACGAGCATGAAAATTGGGGGAGACTCGTTGACAAAAGTGAATAGATCAGTCAGCAGTATAGCTCCCAAGAGCTCCGATCTTGCGATAGATTGTCTTGTATAGGAATAACACCAGAAATGTAACACATAAAAGTAGAAAGCTCAGTTGTATCTGTTCAGATGTCTCATCATCCCAGGATACATTGAAGTACCACAGGGATTGTAGAAGACTTTTGACTAAAAAAAGGACATAGAAAAATAAAAACAAGAGGATAGAAAAAAAATACGACTGATTTACGAACGAATACTCCGCTTTGTATAAGGTTTGTCAAAGGGACGAGAAGAATAAGAAATGAAGTCAGTCGTAGGTTCCCTTTTTAGGTCTGGCACCGTAACAATGGAAGGTTTCTCTTTGTCAACAAACAACATGTCAAAATGTATGAGCCAAAGCCTTGAGAATAAACGAAGATGGCTTTTTGGTTTAAAACAAAATCAATTGCAAACAAGTGAGAATATCGATAACGAAAAATAAGTAGAGATAGATATAGTAACAAAGGAAATCAAAAGAAATGTGTTTAAATTAACACGAAAGACGTACAGAATGACTTGGAAAGTATGATAAAAGTAGAATAAAAGTAATTAATAATAAAAATATTATGAAAATAACTACTACATAATGAAAGTATACTACATAATTTCCCAAACAGATTGTCACCAACCAAAAAGCAATACTGTTTGTCCTCGCTCTAAAGATATAGAAACAATGAGACACTGAAATTTTTGCAAAAGAACTATATTCCAGAAACATGTATTATTTATTTGCAGTTCTTGCAATAAAAAATAAGTTTTATTTATTTTAACTAATTATTTACTTACATACATATATTACATATAGCCCAGTCTGGTTATACAAAAATCATCGATTTCACGGCAAAATGTTTCGCAGATATCTGAAGCTTTTAAGACATAGGTGGGGGTTACTAAATGACGAATAGATAAAAAGATACTCCTATTTTTACCTTGCGTGTTTTTTAAACAATAATTTATGGTCAGAATTTGATTTTTTATCTATAAGTTTTTTTCCTTATAATTTAAATAAACAATATTTATACCATTTTTTTATATCAAGAATATCTGTATTTTCCCGCTCTTTCAATTAAAATTGATAAATAATTTACGGAGATATTTGCAAAAAAGCAATTTTTTTGCACTAATTTATAAATTTAATTAATTTTTTAATTAACGAAATAAAATGTTATTAATACATTCCAACATTGAGGAATTACAGTCCTTTAAATTTGTGCGAAATTTCCCCCCGATCGGTCAAATAGTTTAAAAGTTATTCAATTTGTTTATCCCTGGGACTAATTATTTAAACCATTGAACTTGCCCTATGAATGATGCTAGATACATTTAACAAAAATTTCATAGGATTCTTTAAGACTTATTCTATCTCAGAAGTTAAATGAATATTGAGTTTTCGTCGAAATTATTTATAAAATAAACGTTTGAAAAAGGGGTATGTTTTTTACTTATAAACAATTGTAATAACTTCTATATTTTTCAAGCTACAGACTTGTACGTACAACCATTAGATAGCTGGTAAAAAAACTCACATTTAACAAAAAAATAAACCTTCTATGAACAATAGGAACGAAGTTAGCGAGAATTTTTTTGTTAATTATATCTCCATTGTTTATAAACATTAAGAAGTAAAATTTGCACAAATTTTGAATGAAAATCTAAACTTTATATTGAATTTTATAGCTATAAAATTCATTTAATTTTTCGAAACTTAAAACCTTTCGAAACGAAGTTACTTTCGAAAGATCGACATAGGAAAGTGGAGGGGAAACTGTTTTAGCTCCTCGCTGCAAAATTTAATATTATGGTTACGGATTTATCATTCAAAAGCTTCAACAGTTCTGTAGGAATTTCATCAGGTCCATTTGCTTTTCCGTTTAGCGTTTCTTATTGCGTATTCTACTTCTTCTTTCAATATGTCTGGCCCAGTTGCATTGATTATCTGACTTAAGTTGTTTCTATCGTATTCAAATAATTCATTCAGGTATTCTGTCCATATTTTTATTTTATTCTCTAGATCTACAATAAGATTTCCATCTTTGTCTTCCTGTTATCTCTTTTACTTTTTTGTGCATATTGAACGCATCGTACTTTTTCTCATAGATTTCCATTTCTTCACATTGTTCTTTAATCCACTCCTCTTTGGCTTCTTTTATTCTCTTTTTTGTGTTAATTTATTTCTTTGTATTTTTCTGGGTAATTTTTTATCTTTCTTGTTTGTTCCATCAAGTCTAGTATATCTTGTGTCATCCACCCCTTATTCTTTGTTGTTGTTTTTGTAAGATGTTTCTTTCCTGCTGTTTGTATAGCTGTATTTATGTACTTTAATTTTTGGTAAACGTTGTTTGTATCCTTAATTTGTTGCTGCACTGAACGGAGGTTTTCATTTATTTCTTCTCCTGTTTCTTGTCGTATATTTTTGTTCCTAAGTTTATTTAAATCTAGTGCCTTTCTGTGTGGTCTTCTAATCTTTTTTGGTCTCGCCTCTATCACAGTAACTACCGGGTTATGATCTGAGCCTATATCAGCTCCTGCGTACGTCTTAGTACATTTAACAGCATTATGATACCTCCTTGATATCATAAAGTAGTCTATTTGATTTCTCACTATTTTTTCTTTGGTATGTTGTGGAGATGTCCATGTATATAACCGTCGAGGAGGTAATTTGAAAAAGGTATTTGTTATTACGAAGTCTTCACTTTGGCAAAATTGAATCAATCGATCTCCTCTGTCATTTTTGTTTCCAAGCCCATATTTTTCTACTTGTTCTCCTACCTTAACTTGACCCACCTTGGCATTAAGATCGCCAATTAATATGTTAATGTATGGAAAGACTGAGTTAATAAGTGAAGACAAACAACCTGCAACAAAAAGGTTCAGACCTGACAGTGAAGTCGAATAAATGATCCAAATTTTAACTTTTAAACCAATGTATGTAAAGAAAATAAAAAAAGTAAAGTTCAATAAACATTGCAAAATTTAATAAGGCAAGTGATGAAAAAATTGACTTATTTTATCAAAGCAGTAAAGCAGATTAGGTTAATATTGTATATCATATTTGTAAGAAAAATAGAATAAAAATCAATATTGTTAATTATAAAAATACAAACAATTATAATTAATATAAGGAATATAATAATATAATGTGTAAAAAATTACCTGAAATTTAATTTATAAAATATATAAGTATTAATATATCATTGATATAAAATGAAAAAACATATATGTTGATTTTCCGGGATTTTCCGAGATTTATGGGGGGTAAAAATTATGTCATTATTATTAATACTGCGACAGACTATTCGAGCAAATAAAAAAAAAAGTAAGTATTTAGGATGAATTTCAAATGGACTCAATTTTTCCGAGTTTTCCCATATTTTCCGGCCAGTGAAAACTATGTAGTTATTTATATTTCGACAAGCTACCCCAGAATAAAAAAAAGAGGCTTGCAGCTGCAAAGGAAGCCGAGATAATGTATATTTTTCCTACGTGTTGCAATTTGAAGTTCCGATGCCGAAAAAAAACCGGAGCTGAAACAGATATCCTCTCCACTTTCCTATGTCGATCTTTCGAAAGTACCGTCGTTTCGAAAAATTAGATAAATTTTATAGTTATAAGTTTCAATATAAAGTTTAGATTTTCATTCAAAATTTGTGCAAATTTTACTTCTTAATGTTTATAAACAATGGAGATATGATTTTTTTAAAAATAGTCACCACCTTCGTTCCTATTGGTCATAGAAGATTTTTTATTTTTTAATGTGAGCTTTTTTACCAGCTATCCAATGGGTGTACGTACAAGTCTGTAGCTTGAAAAATATAGAAGTTATTACAATTGTTTATAAGTAAAAAACATACCCCTTTTTCAAACGTTTATTTTGTAAATAATTTCGATGAAAACTCAATATGCATTTAACTTCTGAGATAGTCTAAGTCTTAAAGAATCCTATGAAATTTGCTGAATGTCTCTAGCATCATGCATAGGGCAAGCTCAATATTTTAAATAATTAGCCTCAGGGATAAACAAATTAAATAACTTATAAAATATTTGACTGATCGGGGGGAAATTACGCACAAATCTAAAATATGGTAATTCCTTGATGTTTAAATGTATTAATAGCATTTTGTTTTGTTAATAAAAAAATTAATAAAATTTATAAATTAGTGCAAAAAAACTGCTTTTTTGCAAATATCTCTGTAAATTATTTATCAATTTTCTTTAAAAAAACGGGAAAATAAAGACATTCTTGACATAAAAAAATGACATAAATATTGTTTATTTAAAATATAAGGGAAAAAATTTATAGACAAAAAATCAAATTGTGACCATAAATTATTGCTTAAAAAAAACGCAAGGTAAAACTAGGAGTATCTTTTCATCTATTCATCATCTAGTATCCCCCACCTATGTCTTAAAAGCTTCAGATATCTGCGAAACATTTTTCCACCTTTTTTTTTAAAAAGACTGGTCTAATACTTAATTTTATTATTTCCAAAAAGTTAATTAGTGACATCACTACTGAATTTTTAAAATATTTGAGTTTCTTGTGGAATGACCAATTTGTTTCTTTAAAAGTACGGTTAATATAAGATTTACCTACAAAATACTAATAACTAATTACCATTGAACGCCTTCAGTAAGGTCGTAACAGTCTTGGAAAGCTCTTCGTGTGTTAAACGTTTTCCACTTCAGTCTAAATCCATCTGAAATAGGTTCAACACTAAAATTGAAGTCGTTAATTACACAATCTGGTTTACCAATACAGTCCACATGGGAAAAGTTAATACCGTGACCTAAGTTGCCTTCCAACTTCTTTATTTTGCCTTAAAGATAAAGAAGAATATTATTTATATATAAATAAAGAGTTTTGGTTTTTTATTTTAATGTGTTACATCAGGAAGAGATCAATAAAAAAAGCGATAAGAATTTTGTTTATTTATTGTAAATTATATACTCTAGTTTCATATTAGAAATACAGTTAAAAATATATACAAAAAACTCTTAAATATTAGGGAAATCTTCAAGAAAGATTCGAATGAGTATCAATTGTTTCCAAAGAGAAGAAATTATAATTAGCTACCATATATTATCTATTTGTTATCTTAAATATGAATCTTATATGTAAATCTTAAATAATAATATTACCCTAAATTTGGAATTAACTTCATTTTGTTACACCAATGAACCTTAACGACATTATAAAGAATCATAAGAACTACTTTGACATGTCAGCACATGTATTCTGGTAAAACAGAACCTCACATGTGAATATTCCAGCAATCAAAAATTTAATTATTGCCGACAACTCAAAGAATTAATTCTTTTTAATGTAGTTGCCTTCGTTTCTTCGGTCAGCCTTGGGTACACCTTTATGTTTCAAGTTCAAAGCTACCATACATTTCCAACGATAACTTTTTTCACCTAGTAACAAAAAAACCACTATGTTGTTACCAGCAATGTTTTTTTAACATCCTAACTCTACAATTCTAAGTTACGGTAAGATCTTCAGTGTTTTTTAAATAGATAATATATGGTAGCTAATTATATTGTCTTCTCTTTCAGCCCTAAAGAAGCCAAATTAATTCTCTTTGGCGAAAACGTTCGGCGAAATATTGATACTCATTAGAGTGTTTCTTGCAGATTTCCCCAATATTTAAAAGTTTACTATATATATGTATATATATATATATAATATATATATATATATATATATATATATATATATATATATATATATATATATATATATATATGTATATATATGTATATCTGAAAATGTATGTAAAGAAAAATTAATCGAGAAAAAGAAGAACACGCAAAAATTTGTAAAATCATGTTATAGTTATAGCATATTTAGATATACGGTTTAATTTTATTGTGTTGTGAAGTTATATTGTTTTTTGAAGAAAAGAGACTTTTTCTATTTTAGATTTACGGTAAATTTCGGACTTTTCAAATTAGGATAGGTATTTAAGATTAGCTTAACTAAACAAAATGTTATATTGAACTATCAAATCTACCTACATTTTTTCAAGGATTAATTTCGGTTACCACGAAATAAGTCATGAAGGGAATTAGTACAAAGTAGAAAGTTGTACACAAGTATGAAAATTGGAAAGTGTTGGCGTTTGGAGAATTGAGTCGAGGATGTTGATTGGTCAACAGAAAATTATGGAAGGAATTGAGAGACTGGAATGATTTTTGAAGCTGAAAAAGGGATGATCTGCTTTTGGACGGCAAGTGAGGAAAGATAAAATCGACAAGTCTGTGGTTTTTTTTAAGTTGAAAGAAAAGTATAGATTTTGGGAAATAGTAGTGTCAGTAAATTTTGAAAGCTGAATTGCCGGATGCAAAATTTGTAAGTACAAACAGATTATTATTCCCGGAGAGATTCGTAGTTAAGCAGATAGGGGCAATCCCAAAAGGAGATAGAAACGTGAGTCAAGACGTTCTTTTGATCGACAGGACTGTTTTTATAAGCAGAACCAGGGAAGGAGTTTTTGTTGATTCAAGTGAATCATTTTGATATAGTGCAGAGAAAAATCTATTGAGACGAGACAATAGATTGGATTCATTTTTCCTATTGTAATTTTATATGTGAAAGCTATATAATTTGGGAACATTTATTTCTAAGCGATTTGATTAATTGCGTAAACAGTTTTAATAGGTTTATTTTACTATTATATTTTTATTGTATTGCACAAATTTGAGTTTTTTTATTTTGTTCCTTTCAGTCCTTTTCTTATTGAACACTATTGAGGATAAAGTTATTTTTTAAACTCAAATAGGAACCCTGAGATAAGAAAACATAATTATGAATTAGGATATTGGCGTCGTTAATAAAATTTATTCACATATTCGTAATAAAATTTATTAAATGAAATTTTTTTTGTTTTAATTAGCTTATTGGATCATAATTAATTTAATTATTGTTTTATCATATTTGAAAATTATAACATCATATTAATATATATATATATATATATATATATATATATATATATATATATATATTTAAAATGTTTTGTATTTCCATGTATTGCCACACCATAAGTATGTATTAATCGTATAAGGCCTGTATAAGCAAAAACTTCAAAACTTGCAGTGAATGTAAACTTTTAGTGTAATTAATTTATTTTAATTTGTTTTTATTAACTTACCATCGTAAGCAGCAAAATTGATCCCAGTTGAGTTTGGCTCGAGTTGCAAGGTGATGTTGCCATTTTTAACTATGATTCCACTGTTACTATGAAGTGTTGCCAAAAATATTAAAAAAGTAAAAACTGAAATTAAATACAATAATGTAACATTGTTTGAAATAATTTCATCCGAACTAAAAGCTAATGGGAGTTGCTACACGATCTAGAAATCTAATCCTAATTACTAGACTTAGGCTAATATGCAAATTGCATATTTTGCATATAATGCATAAAAAATGCAAAAATGTCAAATTTTGCATATTTTTATAAAAGTGAGCATAAAGTGCATATAATTTAAAAATTTGGTGTTAACTATATATTTTTATATTCAAATCTACAGATAGCATGAAAATGCCAATATTTAATTTTGTTTTATAATTACTTGGTATTCAACTTCTTGGTATAGTAACTAATAAAAGAGAGCGGCTTATAGTTTTGTCACGTTTTGTCCTGGAATTATGGGTTTGTGTTTGCCAGTTTATGTCTCTAGGTAAAAATTTTGATTTTGACGGTCAGTTTCACTTGGTTTCACTTTTTTTTTGTGAAATTGGAGGCGTAAACAACGTGTATTTCTAATTGTAAATAATTATTGTGCTTTGAAAATGCCGAAAATAAGCAAAGTTTCAACTTGGATAAAACCTTACAAGAGCTATCTATGGATATGGATAAAGTTTATTGCTCATGTTGTGGCAAAATCGTAAGTACATACGTATTTTTTTTATTTTATTTTAAAAATGTACACGGTGGTATAAACAAAGATTTTAAAATTGGAGATTATATTTAAGAAAAGTACCGACACAAGGCTAGTTCGCAATAAATCGATGTTTTTTTTTTTCAAGTATTTTTTAAACTCCTTGCAATAAAAAATAGGATACCTATCTAAAATTCAAATCATTCAATAATCTACTGAAAGGTCGCTAACATTTTCTTTCTAACAATAGCATAGTTTGCTTAATTTTTGCTAAAAACAAAAACATATCATATTGGACTTAATTAATTAAGTGCTTTTAATTTATGCTCACAGTATTTTTTCTTTAAATGTAAACAGAAAAGACCAAGAGCCTCTTGTAACTATATGGGGGTTCTTCCTACTTGCACAGTCATTTCTTGACATTTTCGAGATTACTACCCCGATTTTTATTTGATTTAATTTAAATATTTTAATTGTTATGCAAAAACGGTTCATTTTTAGTTTATTCCTACAATCTTAGAACTTAAAAATGGGTACAACTATAGAATATTTAAATCCTTTTTTAAATTTCATCTGAAAAAAAAATTTCAAATAGATCAGCATGTCAGAACCGCGAAATATTTAGCTAAAAAAGTAAAAACTACATCCGGTGAAAAATATCAACCTTCAGTGTCCAAGTGCTTTCAGTCAAATTCCAAAAAACAAACCGAACAAAAAACTTTTAACGAAGACTTGTGTCGTGCATTGGTATCTTCTAATATACCGCTTTCAAGATTATCTAATGAAAACTTTAGTTCTTAAAAAAAAAAAAATATTGTAAACAAAACATTTCCAGTGAACGTACACTAAAGAAAAATAATGTCAATTTGTTATACTCCTCTGTTATCCACAACATAAAAGCCGAAATAAGTAATAATTACTTTTACATATATGTGGACGAGACCACTGATCATCAGAAAGATACATTGTGCACTTTTTGATTTGTGTACTTAGCAATGAAACCTTTTTAAAATCGTATTTAATTTACTGTAAGCAAGTGGAAAAAATCAACGTTCTAACAATATCACGGTTTCTTATGTTTTTTAAATATTAAACATATAAAATCAGAATTTGGTGTTTATTGAAAGTAAACTAAATGCACGACCAAATACTTACCATATCGAGATAGTATTATGAGGTTTTTTTCCTGATTTTTCCCTCATAATTTACTATGGAATCACTAGCAGGAGATTTTTACTATCATCATGGCATGTGTTTGTCTTTTTAAAGACGAATTACAAGCTATGATTTTTTCTGACGGATATTCTCTTCTCAAGTTAAAGTTGATTTCATGTAATCGAATGAACTATCTTACAAGTAAAGTCGTCCCAGGAACGGAACTCAACAATATTGGCAATATCATTTTAAAGTTGTCTACTTTAAAATCTATAATGTATGTCTGAGTTGTCAATATAAATGAGTCAGATAAAATTAAATTATTAGAAGGATCTTTCACCAAGTAACAAAAAAACAAAATATGTTTAATGTACTAATGTTTGTATTTTTAGAACGATTTCCGAAGTGGAAATTGAAACCTCAATAAACTTACTGTAACCTTTAATTGTGTCTTATTCCCATTTAAATAGTAATTACTTTAAAATGATACAAGAAAATAGCTTCAGAATAATATTAAGAAATTTTGTAAGGCTCAAAAAATGAACTTGTTAGTGACGTCTAAGTGATTTTAAGGCATCAAATGGTGGCCTTTAAGACAATATTTGGCGAATCCGCTGATATTAATGTCAAAACGTGTATTTTTTTAACGAAAAGCTGATTGAAAAGTATTGAAATTAAAAATTGATGTATTACATTTTCCGAACGCTTCCTATACATTTAATTTTTGTAACTATTTTTTAGGTTATGTATAAAGCACCAAATATCTAAAAGATTTACTGTTTATTAATCCAATTAGCAAAGATAACTTAAACAGAAACAATTTTTAACAAGTTAACATTGAAATTTGCGCTAAAAATAATACCCGAATAAAAATATATAACCATCTACTTGATATTTGAATACTATTGTTATTCTATGATAAGGCAATATTTTGCTTACATTTATGGTATCCCTTCGACATCACTAATAGATTAATAGGTAAACTGTTATGTCAACTAAATTGTCCATTTAACCGAGTACCGCAACTATGTTTTGGTAGATAAAATGGGAAAACAAAATAATTATGTCATCATTCTTAACATTCTCGAAATGATAAATCGAACACTTCGAGTCGACTTCAGTCAATAATAAAAACGATAACGTTTAAAGTGTTTGTAAATATTTTTTGTCGATATTAGAATAAAATAATTAGCGTTGATGCATATTGGAAACTAAACAATACACAATACAATAACAATGGGTAAGTTAAATGCATCAATAAAAATAATATAATCATTTCCCTAATGTAAACATTTCACAATACGTGTATGATTACCAACCGATAAATGATAGAGTTATAAAAATAACCTTACTAACATCACCAAACAAAATGCATATTCTTTAAGTCTATATGCCAACCTCAGACGCGTTAGACAATGAAGTGGAAGACGTATACTCCGTTATTGAAGACACAATAAGAAATATTCCATCTAAAGAACCACTCATAATCATGGGCGATTTTAACGCCCATGATAGTAGGAGAAACGAGAAATGATAACATCCAAAATGTAGGAAACTATGGGTTGGGTATTAGAAACAGCCGAGGCGAACGTTTAATAGATTTTGCAATCGAAAACAGTTTGGCCATTGTAAACACAATGTTCAAACATCATGCCCGTCGTTTATCGACGTGGACCAACCCAAATGGAGAATACAAGAACCAAATCGACTACATATGTAGCGTTTTAAATTTTATAATACGTCCCTGTTCGTTTATCTCGTTAGTACGCATTAAAAATTACCAGGAAATCTGCGTTTGTATTTTAAAAGGGAATGTAAAAACGATCAATATATTATGACATTTTAAGTTGAGATTCTAAATATCAAGTTTTGGTATTCAGTTGTTTTTGTCATTTGTTTACATTCGAGTCCCCTAATATAATATTGCAAGTCAGGTAATACAATTTTTCTAAGACGTGTTAACTGAGAATATTTTCGTCTTTGTTTACATTAATATTCCCCTATTCTCTGTATGTGTTGTGAGGTAAAAAATTTCCAGTTAACCAATTTAAAAGTAAATAATCAAGAAGTTTTTTTGTCGGTTCGTTGCTAAGAACGAGGTCAAAAAAGGGTAGATTGTTTGTTTTAAGTTTGTAGGCAAAAACTAGCTTTGAGGCGCGAGGGGAATTTAATTTGCGTTGAAATTTGTAAAATGTAAGGCATCGAGGAGTCAAGCGATAGATCTGAGACAGAAAAGATGTTTTGAGTAATTAGGAATCGCGAGTCGATTCAATTTCTTTGTGTTATGTTTTAAGACCGGTTAAGGTGATAATACTCTTTGCAATATGGCAGTTTAAAACAGAGTAATCACCATAAGATTTGTGCACCGGCCCTGAAGAAATTTTGTAAAATGGTTATATAGGATGTCCCCGTCGTCAGCTTGATTTCCTCCACCAAGTTCCTGTTTCAATCGTTCCTGCCTGCGTATGGAAATGGTTTATTTTTGTTCGAGTTGAGAGTTTTGTCCTTTGCAGCTCCAATCCCAGAGAAAGTAGCAAGTTTTTTTTGAAGTTAAGTGAAAACAAGTGAAATTAAGGTAACAATTAACATTTTAAATTTCAAAGTAAAGACAGATTTTTTTTGATAATTATTAATAATTGCTTTCATTAAAATTTAAAAGGATTTGTAATATTTAATAAATTGTAAATTTTATGGTTTAACTTAGCTGTAATTTTAATTGTTTTTTTTTAATTTAATGTTAACATATGACAGCTAGCTCTATTTGTTTCGATATTAATTTGTTTTGTTTGTTTTAAACAAAGATTAATCTCTGTGCGGTAACATTTGTAAGTTTTTGTAGTATCTCCAACCCCTTTGTAAACGGAGTTTGTAAACGGACACATGTAAGTTTTTTTTATTCTGTATTTGGCAACTATTTATATAGTATATTTTTTGTGCCATTTATATGTTTGATAACTGTTTGTATGAGACAAAATTAAACGTTTTGATTTGTTTCTCTGATCCATTTTTTTATTTATTTTAGAAATCTCCTAACCCTTTATGTATATTTTTATTTTAGGATATTTTTCCTAAATCCAGCAAGTTTAGGATTCTTCGAAGCGGCGTACTTTCCTGTAAAATAGCTAGAAGCCCTTTCTTGTTGTCTTAATTGTTCAGTTGTCCAGGAGATTTGAGTAAGTACCCCTTTATTTCATTCGTTGTGTAGATACCCCAATCCAACCTATTTATTTCAACTTACCCACGACCCCAGCTCTCCAACAACCCCCTGAGTGCCGTTCGCACAAGTAACGATTGTTTTGCTTGCCTTATCTTCACCCCCATAGTTTCTGTCCCCTATTTCCACCCCATGTTCTTACCCTGAGTTAGGCAAAAAATATTTTCGTTACACATACTGATTAGAAACAGATGGAAGACATGTTTTACAAACGTAAAAACTAGACCAAGAGCTGAATGTAAATCCGATTATAAATTGATATGGGTTTGCTGAAGCTAAAAAGAACAATGCCGCACCAAAATCAAAACAGGTTGGAGATTTCAAATCCGAAAACATTTAAAAATGCATTAAAAGAAACTAGTATGTTGAACACACAAGACAACCCAGAAGAAATATGGAAAGATTTCAGAAATGCCATAGAAACCTCTGTAGAAAGAACCAGAACCGAAGAAAAAATCATCAAAAGAAATCACTGGATGACAGGCAGAACGCTGCAACTTCTAGAAGGCGAAGTAGAATTAAATCTCTCATATTTCAAAACGAATTAGCAAGGTTAAATAAAGAAATTAAAAGAGCATGTAGGGATGATAAAAATAAACATGTAAATGAAGAATGCGAAGAACTAGAGAGACATCCAAACTGGTATGAATCCCATGAGCTATATAACAAAGTCCAATATCTATCCTGGAAATTTAAACCAATCACACAAACAATATTGGATCAAAACCAACATATTATAAATGGCGAGAAAGGGGTTGCGGACGTATGGAGAAAATATTGTCAAAGTCTATATGCAGTTGATCCCCAGAATGCAAATCACGATGAGTTCACTTCAGAGAGAGAACCAAACATTCTAAAGTCAGAGGTAGAAAAGGCAATCAAAAAGTTGAAAAATAGAAAATCTGCTGGCGCAGACCAGATCACCGCAGAAGTTTTAAAAGAGTCTGGAGATGTCGGAGTAAATGTTATGCATATGATCTGCAAAACGATTTGGGAAACCGGAGAGTCTCCCAACGACTGGACAACATCCACTTTCATCCCTATATTTAAAAAAGGAACTCCGCTAGATTGCAGCAACTACAGAACGGTAACCCTAATATCCAATGCAAGCAAGGTTCTACTTCATGTAATACATGAAAGACTAAAAGCTTTTCTATTGTCTCAGATATCAGAAGAACAAGCGGGATTTGTCCCAGGAAAAGGCACAAGAGAACATATCCTTAATGTCAGACAGCTAATCGAAAAAACTCGTGAATTCAATACTCCTATGCTTCTGTTCTTTGTGGATTACACAAAGGCCTTCGATAAAGTCAAATGGCAGCTAATCAGAAGTATATATCAACATAATAAGTGCACAGTAAAAATAAACAACACCCATTCCGATCATTTCAGAACAGAGGCAGGTGTCAGGCAGGGATGCATAATCTCGCCAACTCTCTTTAATATCTACAGCAAACATATTATGCGAAAGGTACTAGACGAATGGAAGGGCAGAATATCAGTAGGAGGTCAAAAAAACAATAACTTGAGATATGCAGATGACACTTTAATAATCGCGGCAAATCAAGAAGAAATGGAAGACGTAATGAGACGTCTGGAGGAAAAAAGCAAAACATAT
This sequence comes from Diabrotica undecimpunctata, assembly GCF_040954645.1. NCBI lineage: Eukaryota > Metazoa > Arthropoda > Insecta > Coleoptera > Chrysomelidae > Diabrotica > Diabrotica undecimpunctata. The sequence continues at coordinate 192,290,441 of NC_092803.1, forward strand.
GGACTACAGCTAAATAGATGTAAGACAAAGATCATGATAGTAGACAGAGCTCGGAATAATCTTCAACACATTAAAGAAATTGGGGATTGAAATAGTAAATATTTTCATATACCTGGGGTCCCTAATGACAAATGACGGAGGGTGTGATAGAGAGATACGTAGAAGGTTGACTATTGCTAGAACAGCTATAATGAAACTGGTAATAATTTGGAAAAATTCTAGCATAACAATACACACGAAACTAAGGCTGGTAAGGGTGCTCATTTTTCCCATAGCGACATATGCATCCGAAACGTGGACATTAAAGGAAGCAGATAAAAATAAACTGGACGCTTTTGAAATGTTGAGAATATACTGGATTGATCATCGCACTAACGTATGGATATTACAACAACTTAAAGTAAAGGATAGATTGCTTAAACAAATACAATAGAGATATTTGCAGTATTTTGGACACATTGCTAGAAGAACAAGTACGATGGAAAAACTGATAGAAATCGTGCAAAAACTGTAAAGGCCTGATGGCGTCACCACATCCCAAAAGGGATTAGGACTGAGGGGAAGAAATGTAAACATGGTAAACAGTATGTTCTTCTTCTGTTAACGTTCCGCGTCTCCATCGCGTACTTTGTGAAACCACATCATCTTCGGATACTTGAATACCTGAGCTGTTCGGCTCCTGGATGTCTGCTTCTGTAGGTACTATTTTTGGTACCTTACCTCCTTCCCTGCTTGGTTGTTTTTAAAAATCACCTGGCTAGACCCCGATTTGATGGTCAATCAATTTATGAATTTCAGAATGTATTTTTGCACTCTGTTTTTGGCGAGGATATTGCTGGTCTTAAGGACCATTCTTATGATTTGATGGAAGAATTTTTTGGTCCTGTTTACGCTTAGTGTTGTGTACTGAACCATTTCTTGGATGGATATGTTTGAAACTTTGTCAGGAAATGACGATCCATCTGGTAATCTGTAATATACCGTTTCCGTTTTTAGAAGTTTTTAGTAGTTGGTCTCCGTTCTTAAACTTCATACTGTTAGTGCATAAATATATCATCACCGCTCTAATATATGGCATAGTTGGATCTTTTTGGTCTACGATAAGGAAGTGATGAATATGTATGCCGACTGTGCTCTGACTATTTACTGCTTGTATTCTTGGATGCTTAGCAACCCCCCGGTTCTCCTCAGCTTCTGAAAGCCTCTTATACACACTAACGCCGCTACAGTTTCTCCAAAACACCTCCTGGGCACACCTATCCCACAGGAACACACTTTCTTGCTAATCCAAAGGATTTTCACTTCATCGATTAGCACTACATATATGCTACAACTGTTTTCCTTATTGCAGGAATTAATTTCGCTTTGACCTGCTACCACTTCTTTGGCTTGTTCCACAGACACATCAAACACTATACACAATTTTTATTTAGAAGCAACTCTGCTCACTGTTTGATAGATTGATTGGTCAGAGAAGAAGAGAAAGACCCAGAACAAGGTTTCTTGATAACATCGATGAGAAAGGCGATGGATAGAGACGCCTGGAGAGAAATTCTTAAGGAGGCTAAGACCCACGCAGATTAAAGCCAAAATGATGATGAAAGTTGGCTTCATAGTCTTTACAAAAAAGTTTTTATTTAATATAAACGATTGCGGTACCGCCCTTGAGTACTTATCAAATTTATATTTTGCTTAATCAATACGTTATTAATCTCGAGATAAAAATATATATGTAGTTTAAAAATATAAAACATGCAAGAGAATTGTACTTTATATACTGTCGTATGTGTGACGTACTTCCATTTTTTAATTTCGCATAAAGTAAAAACTGATTGACCACAATAAAGCAAAAATGTGAATAAAATAATTAAATTAATAGTGATTATTTAGTCTAAAGTTTTAAATTATTAACCAAGAATAATTTCTACTATGATTTGAACAGCAGCAGAACAATAACCCAAACTGTCACTAAATAATTATAAAGGTCTGATGGATCAGAGTTCAAGACACGATGTTTTTATCCAGGCGCTCAGGGTTCGAATCCAACATCGAGGTTTTACTTTTTTAGAAATAAAAATTTGAAATTATGCAGATATTATATCGTTTTGCTTTAAATCACTAAACATTTATTTCAGTCTTTATTAGAAGTGTTTATAATAAAACATGAAAATCTTATTGAAAAAACAATGTCGTACTTTCGAAAATAAAGTAAAAATTCTTTAAACATAAAAGAACGTTCTAAATAAATGTACTTACAAAAATGTTTCAATAGGTAGAAATTCTATAAAAATATTCTAAATAAACGTATTTTATTCTAATAAAATGTATTTACAAAAAATGTTCAAATAAGCTTCCATTAGCAGCAGAACAATAACCCAATCTATTATAAAAGTTTCGTCTAACATTAGTTAATGTTTCTGGACTAATACCTCTCATTGAATCAAAGATCTTTTCTCCTAATTCTTGGAGAGAATTAGGCCTATCGTCTTCAATTCCATATAGTTTGGACTTGATATATCCCCACATAAAACAATCACAAGGTGCAAGATCAGGTGATCTTGCAGGCCAAAAAATATCTCCGTGAGCACTAATCAATCGATTAAGAAAAGTCGCACAGAGATATTCACTGACGATGCGAGAATTATGTGCAGGACAACCATCGTGTTGAAACCATATGGAATTGAAAGGTATTGGTAAATTACGAAGGGCTGGGACAATTTGATTTTGCAGAAGTTCCAAGTATTTCCGCCCAGTCAACATACCGTCTATAAAAAATGGACCAATGACATGATTCCCTATTATGCCTCCCCAAACATTTTCTTTTCGAGGACGCTGGGTACGAGCGACATAAATCTGACGAGGATTTCCTCGAGACCAATACCGAGCATTCATTGAATTGTGACGGCCATGCAATGAAAACGTACATTCATCGGTGAACAAAACGTTCATTAAAAAATGTTCATCTTGATGTGACATTTGCATTGCAGTTTGACAAAATTCTAAACGTGTATATTAATCCCCAGGGAATTGTTCGTTGGATTTATGAAGTTTATAGGGACGGTATCCATGTCTTTTCAAAATTTTACCTACTCTAAATCTTGAAATTCCATATTGTTCTCCGAGACGAGATGTTGATTGGGTAGGATTTTGCTCAATACTTTCACAAATCAAAGTGTTCCTTAGTTCCAAATCTGAATTTACCTCCTTTCGTCTACGAACTCCTCTTATCAGTCAACAATAGACTGAATTGTTGAGCGTGCTGGAGCCGGCCTATTTGGAAACATATTTACAAATTGTTGTCTAATCATGTTGTCTGATAATCCATTCACATGCCAGAAAACAATTTGCACTTTTTCCTCGACCGTTAAAACCATTTTTACGAATTGTTTTTTCAATAAAAAGTTTCTGTTTACCGTGCAAAAACGCTTCTCGATATGTTAATATTTGATGGCTGAAGGCTTGTTGATTTGGTTAGCTGTAAAGCAGGCAGCTGTTCGCGCGCATCCATTCCAATGTTGTCAATTGTTTTGAAAATCATTACCTGTACAGAGGAATTGATATTAACACTGAGAATTTAGTGATGGATTTGGCATTAAAAAGTCTTCACCGGATTATTTTGCATTCACAACTGAAGACTGTAAAACTGAAATTGAATTTGACTTATTTTGTATTTCTAATTTATAACATTGGAATAAGAATAAATTGTAAATAATGAGTTTTTCGAAAACTTCTTACCTAATATGTATCATATTTTTTATTATTTTTTAATTGAATAAACCAAAAATTTTATCCTTGGTGTGGATTGAACCCCAAACTTCTTGTCAATAGACCACGTTTCTATTACACCAATTCCACATACAATATTTGTTTTCGGACTGAACATACCTACCTTTAGTTTAGTCAAATATTTCAGTTGAGTTATTTTTATTATTAAATAAACTTAAAGATTTATAATTTAAAATCGCTACTAATTAATGTTTTTTACTATAATATATCTTAATTTATTCAATCATTTATTCACAAGTAGAACACACTATTCCTGTGCTCAATTATTTGGTTTTATTGGTTAGTAGAAAACGTTTTGTGTTATCTGGATGTAAACAAAAAATGTAATAAATCTTGTTTTTGTTCTACAACACTATTTAAAAAAATTGTCAAATCAATCAAACTGTTTTCATATCATATGGTACCGTCTAATCCTATGTCATATTTTTCAACAAAAGCATAAAATATTTTATCTTCTTGATTAATGTTTTCGAGTCGGTTCTAACAAAATAAAACATATCAGAAATTCGTATTGATAAAGTCATTTCCTGGAGACCCGGATCTTTATCGTTACCACATAGGTAGTTTGAAAGAAAAGGTGCTTTAAAGTTTGCCAGCGTTACAAACTTTTTGCTTCTAAATTACATTTTGTCAAGAACAAACTTAGATTTAATCCCTAAACTTAAGAAAGAGCTTCAGGTATTACAGGGAATGGCCTCTACCGCAACTGGGCCTCATTTGCACATACGAAATAAACAGGGTGTATCATATTTCTAAAAAATAAAGTATAGAAAATGTGATGGATTCGACCGTTACTTGATGGAAATTCCTTTTATATATCAATAAAACACTGAAAACTTTATTTTGAAAACTATAAACCTACTTATATAAACACAACAATATACAATTCATCATCCCATTCTACACAATATAAACTGGCAGCCTATCATACAGTGGTATCAAAAAGTCCTGCATCACCTAACCAGATACATGAAAATAGAAGTTTAGGGCATTTACCTTAAATATTTTTTAACCATTTACTATCTACATTAAACAAGCACTTAAACAAAATATTATAAAATGGAAACACAGCAAAAATTTTGATTAATAAAAAAAATGTAGTTCGGAAAATTATTTATTCAATATTACAAAAATTAGGCTATTTTGTCATCGAATGCCATAATCTGTGGACTAGTGCGCATTTCGATGCGCATCGCCCCGCCTCAAATTTTCCCATTGGCTCTTGACCTGGAAATCCTGGACATATAAATATTGGCGATTTTCAGGTCAGCCAGGTCAGTTCCTGGCGGGCTCTCCGAGAGCTTAGTGCTCTCGGGGCTCTGCTCTTGTTCCATTTTCCATACTCTGTGGCTGAGAGTTATTTTCAACTTTAACTTGGTGTTTTTATTTCGACAATCCTTTGTCATGTAAGAAAATATCTTGTCTTTCTCAAGACAAGCCATCGGAAGACCACAACCTAATGTACCATTTTCGACGAGGAATTTGTTGTGTAAGAAATATCTTGCCTTTTTCAAGGCAAGACACCGAAGATATAAATATTTTCCGAGTCCATAACCCGAAAATGGACTTAAGTAGAGGAGCTCACGACGTTTACTCCGAAGCCCTCTACAGAGCACCCGGAGATATCAGAAGGTAGTTAGACCCATATTTGTTCCCCCGAGGTGACAATAAACATCAAGACGATATTGTAAATCATATTAAAGTAATTTTAACTAATTTTAATATTTAATTGGCCAGCCCTTGTTTTTAATAACTAGTTCACATCTTTTGGGCATGGAATTTATAAATTTTTGCAATTCCTCCATAGAAATACAGTGATGCCAAGAGTAGATTAGAGATTCGACTAATTTTGTTTTATTTGTGGGTTTGCTTTTGGAAATGATGTTTAATATCCTTTGCCACAAATTCTCGATGGGCCTGAGGTCCGGGGATTGCGCTGGCCAGTCCATCCTATCAATTTCATTACTCTCCATCTAAGCTTTAACCAATTTTGCTCTATGGCAAGGAGCATTGTCATCCTAAAAAATAAATTTTTTTTCGTCAAGTACTTCTTTCCACTACGCAGCATCTTATTCTGTAGTACCTTAATGTATTTGGTAGCATTCATCGTCTTAGAGACAACGTATAGGTGACCAACTCCTCGAGAGGACATGCAACCCCATATCATAACGGAGGTTGGATGTTTAATTGTGGGAAAAACACATTTTGGAGAAAATTCTTCAGTAGGAAATCTTCTGACCTAGGCATTTCCAGCATGATTATTAATATTGAAAGTGGATTCATCACTAAACAGTACCATCTGCCACTGCCCTGCTGTCCAGATTCGATGTTCCTTGGCCCATTTCAAACGGTGCAATCTTTGCTTTTCTAAAAGCAGTGGATTCTTCCGTGCCTTCAATCCTCTAAGTCCAAAACTAAGCAGTATTGTTCTCACAGTAAAAGTGCACACGCTTACACCTGTAGATTCAGACCACAACTTCGTCAATTGGGTGGAATTAGGGCTGTCTGCCAGACTTGTTCTTCTTAACGCAGCGTCATCCCGAACAGAAGTTTTCTTTGGTCGGCCACTACGCAGTTTGTCGTCGATATTTCCTTGATCAGCATACTTCTTAATGACTATAATTATTGTAGATTGATTACAGTTTACTGCTATTTCGCGACTAAATTTGTCGTTTTTATGGTGAAAAATAATTTCAAAATGCTTTTCGTCCGATAATTTAGTTTGTTTGGTCTGGGATGACATTTTGACCTTTTTATCAAAAATCAAAAAGCGAATAAATGTGTTAGGGTAACTACAGTATTTATATAGTCAAAATATGTGGCAAATTTGTCATTAAGATTCAATTTAATAGTACTTTCACGACTTAATAATCACCTCATAATTTTCTTAGATTATGGGAAATCTCTTCAATCAGATTATTTTAATTTTTTCTGTAGAATTGTAAGCTAGTAATTAAAAAAAACATCAGAAGGTATACCGATAATGCTAATTACAATCACGAACTTAAAATGAATTAGCGAAAATATACAAAAAAATTGTGTTAAACCTCAAAAACTATAAGGCGCTTAGGTGATGTAGGACTTTTTAACACCACTGTACATAGATTAGCCTGTTACATAGATTAACAAAAATTCCGATGTCAAAATACAACTTTGAGACAGAATTAAATATCATTAGGCAAATGGCAGTAAACAATGAGTACAACGAACAAATAATTAATAAAAATTTAAATCAAAAACTACACAAGAAACCCTGAAATTAGTATTTCCACCATTAGAGAAAAACTAAGTACCTTCTGCTCCATTACATATAAAGGCAAAACATTAACAAAAATAGCCAAACACGTAAAAAAGGGAATAACACCAGCTTTTAGAACAAACAACAACTTAGGCAAATATATTAAAAACAACAAGAGCCAAAATAAAAAGCACTTACTCAGTGGTGTATACAAACTTAAATGTGGCGACTGTCCAAAAACTTACATCGGTCAGACTAGTAGAAATGTTAACAAATGTATAGCAGAACATAAAAGGGTTTTCAATAATAGAAAAACAAATTCTACATACGCACTTCATCTTCTCGATCATAATCATTCTTTTAACGACGATTTATGCTTTAAATATATTTCGTTAAAGACTATAAAGTGTAAATACATACCAAAAATAGAACACTTGAGAAAGGACTTTTGCCGAAACAGCTGTAGTGACAAAATTTTATAATAAATTTTGTGGAAGTTTTGAAAACAAAGTTTTCAATGTGCTATTGTTGTATAGAAAGTGGTTTGTCTAAATTAAATTTTATTCTAATTATAACCAGCTACACTTTTTAAATTGATTTATCAAGTATTGAACAGATATTGCTGACATGGCAGTTAACCAATAAAGTAGACAACAGCACTACGATTGTGTTCTTGCCGGCTGCCCTAATTACATTTCCCCATAAGTTTTTTACTTGGGTCATACCAATATCAATCCCTTTTACCGACATGTCCTGTCTAAACATCTTACCCTAGGTCTTTTTTGGTCTTCTCCTTCTACTCGTTTTAGGAACCTACAGAGGGGTCGATTTTATACAGCCAGTAGTTATTCTACATGTTTCGTTTAATGCAGTGGTAACTTGTTGGACGTGCCTAGATACACTCCTCACGGGACAGGCATATTCTCCTGCTAAAAAATACAAAGCCTCTGCTGTTGACATTAAGATGAGTAGATTTGCACTCTAAGGTAAAGCTACTCAAGAACACTTCCTGAGCATAAGATAAATAATAGAAAAATCTAAGGAACTCAATATCCCACTACAAATTTTTTTTATAAATTATCGCAAAACATTCGACCAGGTCAAATGGTAACAATTATGGCAGATATTAAAGAAATAGGCGTACCACAACACTAAATTTCCCTTACAACTGAACTTAATGAACACACTACTGAAACAGTTAAAGTGCTTGACACACTCCCAAACGAATTTCGCCCACAACAAGGTATCAGACAAGGATGTATACTGTCGCCGCAATTATCTAATATGCATATGGTGAGAATATTATGAGAAGAGTGCTTGAAGGATGGGAAAAGGGCCGAAAATGACCAAAAAATAAACAGCCTACGTTTTGCAGATAACACAGACATTCTTGAGAATAGTTAAGGGGAGTTAATTAATCTCATACAATTGGTTGAAAACGAAAGTCAAATATTTGGTCTGCAGTTAAACATATCAAAGAAAATTACCATGGCAGTGGAGAGACTACATAACACAGAGGTCACACAGAGTTACTACAGGAAGAAATAAAACGTAGATGTGATCTATCGCCATAAGAAAAGTCGCCATAAGAAAGATGGCCAAAATGTGGAAGGCTTTTCTTTCTTTCGCCAATACTTTCTTATCCGTGTGGTATTCTACTTGTCCTTCCTCTTCTTTTGGCTCATTTAAGATTTGATCCAATTGAGCATTCTGAAAATATCAAGTTCTTAATCTCCCCACCCATTTAATTAAGCTCGCACTGCAACTTTTTACATTCTTGTGCTAGGTTTATCATAATTTGTAACGATGTGCTGAACGTCCTATAGCAACAGCGTTCAACAGTTCGAACCGTGGGAGTGTCGATAATCACGCATGAATTTCCACGACAAGACGACGGGGCACGGTCCGGAGCGGCTATTTAAAGCGAGCTGCTGGCGGAGTTAAAGGAGTCTTGTGGCTAACGTTTTAGGCTCCCTGGCTCGCTAGTGCATTGAACCTGCGAGCCAACCCGGACAGAAAGACTTCCGCAGTGAGGATTATGCTCTGTCCTTAATCAAGCAGAACTCGTGGGTATAGTGGATTCAACGTTACCGTCAACTCTGACTCAGAGTATAACGTGGATCTGCACAATCGAATATTTTGATTGCGAGAGCGTTTGGCGCTTCCGCTGGACCGAGGTGAAAGCGAGTATAAGTCTGCGTGCGATCGACTTCGCGTATTTCATTTTATGTTAGTAATAATAATTTTTCATTTACAGACGTCCGCCGGGTAATTCACTCTCGCGGGATCCAGGCGGGGATATAGAATATATTTTATTTTTGTTTTTGTACATACGTTAGAATTAATAGATTTATTTTTATTTGAACCTGTGTTTTACTGAGTCCGTCGTCTCGAAAGAGCTACCCGTCACACAGTTTCATTCTTTATTGGTCTCCATGCTGCGAATAATTGCTGTTAGTTATTTGATCTTGAATGGTTTTCCTGAAACAATTCACTGTTCCTTTGCATTAATGCTGCTTTCGTAGGTGTTGTCGGAAGGGTTGGTAGTAAATATGCCATTTCAGTAATTCAAACGGCGAATTTATTTAAAGTGTAATGGTACTTCCAAATAATTCGCCTCAGATTATCTTTTTATCAGACAAACTAATAACTACTGAATAACTTATAAAACAGGAAACTCCTGAAATAATTTGTGGAAATTTTGCAACATAAAATTAAAAGCAAATACCTTGTATTTATTACAGTGCTATTTTTTAATTGTTATTTATTATTGTTAGTTAAAAATGACTTATTTTTAACAACAAATTATAAAAAATTACAATTTTAAAGTAGATAGAATTTTTCCTATACACCGAGGATACACTATCTACTAGAAAAATCGATTTGAAAATTTTTGGTTTTTTCGACGTGAAAGTTAAATTAATATCTTTTGCACTAATTAATTTTCAACCATTAACAGAAGTATAACTTACGTTTTTTGTTAACCTTAGTTAATTTTATAAATTATTTTTTGTTTTAAGATACGACATAGATACAGCACACAATTTGTAAAAAAAGTTTGGGAAAGGATGCAAAAAATTAAATTGAAGCAATATTTTATAAGAGGATTTTAAAAAAACAAAATATTTAATGCAACAGAATGAGTATCAAAGGTAGACAGTTACAAAAGATACTTGATGTGATGACCATTAGTTTCTATGCACACATTTGTCCTTTTACTTAGAGAACGCCGAATTTTTGCAAACGTTCCAAATTTCTGTACTCGTCACAAGCATCTTGTATCCTCTTGTATCCAGAGTTGTGCACGATTTTGTATCGGAACGAAATAAACAAATGCTTTTATATATCCCAAACACAATATTTGCAAGGATTAAAATCCGGCGACCTTGCTGGCCAAGCAACTGGACCGCCTTTTCCAATCCAGTGGTTTTCGTAGTTATTATCAAGAGAGTCTCGTACATTCCTACAAAAGTGAGCCGGATAACTCACTACTATATAGAAACCATAAGTTTTGCCGATTATATACCGTAGACACAGTATCCTATATATCAGGAAAACATTTTGTAGGAAATATAAGTAATCAGCACCCTTTTAAATAAGCAGGCAATTCCAAAGGTCCAAGTAGATATTCGCCAACTACTCATATCTAGACGTTTATGCTAAACCTACGCCTTACATTACTCAAACCTTAAATTCTTTAAGAACGTGGATATTATCTATATGATTTTGCAAGCATCTAGAAAATTCTTCACGGGCAGGAAAATCTCCTTGTAGTAGTGCTTGTAGTGAAAGCTCTGTATAGTTTCACAACTCTTGCCCAAAAATGTCGAGACCAACAAAAAGATTTTTTCGTTGCGTTTATAGACTATGAGAAAGCTATCGACAAAGTTAAACATAACATTCCCATGAAATGTCTAAAGAGAAAAGGACTCGAGTCCTTTTCCTTTCCTTTCCTTTCCTTTTCTATGAACAATACAAATATGAAAAATATGGAAAATATAAATACCACCCGTTATGCTGACGATACTGTCATCATCGCTGAAAGTGAGACAGACCTGCAGACGTTACTAAACACAATTTGTGATACTGGAGAATAGTTTGGTTTAACAATAAACATAAAGAAAACAAAAACCATGGTTATCAGTAAGAGGGGTAAAGTCATTACAAGGATCCAGATAAAAAATAAAGATATTGAGCAAGTAGATAAAATGAAATACTTAGGAGTTTGGATTACGGAAGATTTGAATCCGAAATCAGAAATTCGCTCAAGAATAGAGCAATCAAGAGCAGCCTTTTTGAAAATGAGGAAATTTCTGAGTAACCAAAGACTCAATCTGCAAATCCGATAACGGATGGTAAAATTTTATATTCCCTTTATTCTTCTTTATGGTGTCGAAGACTGGACTGTTAATGTTGACTTAATGAGAAAACTGGAACCTTTTGAGTTGTGGCTTTTTAGGAGAATTTTGAAAATACCATGGTCCGCTCATATTACAAACGAAATGGTATTGCACAGAATGGGAAAAGACAGGGAACTTTTGATCATCATTAAAAGGCGAAAACAGCATATTTGGGGTACATACTTAGAAATGATAAGTACGAGTTGTTGCAGCTGATTATGAAGGGTAAAATCGAAGGAAAACGGGTACTGGTAGACGACAAATATCCTGGCTGAAAAATATTCGCGACCGGACCGGGTTAAACACACCGACGCTCTTAAGAAAAGCAGAAGATAGAGACGAATTTGCAATGGTTATAGCCAACCTTCATTAGTGGAGACGGCACTAGAAGAAGTGCTTGTACCTTTGTAAAATAGGACATAAAATGTTCTGAACTGTCACACTTTAACCTACATTTGTCAAATTTACCTCTAAAATCTAATAGATAACATAAAAACTCATTGTCTCCAAGTAAGAGATGTAGTGCGTTCAAGTCCTTCCCCCTTTTTTTAAATTTAATGTTTGTTTCGTCCCCCTTTTAAGTATTTTCTGTGTGTCTTAAATTGTCTTTAATTTTTAACTTTAAATACTTGACTTTGCAATCATTTGCCATATATTTCAATAGAACTTTATCAAAGAAATTTGATAATTACAAGTGGAAAGAATTGCACACCCACACAATTTGTACATCTAATCTCATTCATTGTCTTACAACTGTCACCTTTATAAAATAAAATCTCAATAAATAACACATTTCATAAATATATCTCTAGAATAAATATAAATAACTTTTAAATAACTCAATGGTATGAAACATTACTTTCATCTAACAAACAATCACATTACACCTATCTCTACTTCATTTCATAATAATAAATAGAGTACCGGCATGTAAGTAATGTTTTATTTATTTGTTCATTTATTAATTTATTACAATTCAATAGACTATTTTACCAATTTGTGGGTCTTACCTTGTCTGCTTAAACATTTTATTCATTTTGATAAACCACAGACATGTAATATTGGCATAATTACTGTAATTTATATAATTTATATCATCTATCTTTGTTTATCTTTATTAGACAACACCCTAATATGGGTTTATTATTTCAGCATTTATTTAACTTTGTATCGAGACCTGAAGATGCTTTGCATATTGTAGAAAGCGTAACCGGTCGTCTGGATAGTTAAATTAAATTGATTGTGAGTAAGTCTAATTTATTATTTTTTTTACCTTTTTAAGATTAAACTGTTAAAAACATTTTTTCCATTTTTATTCTGCCAAAATCATCTAAGTTCCATATTTTTTTTTGTTTTTTAGGATTGCTTGTAAACAATAATAATATTGTAAGGACAATATGTACTGCCGAAATATATCAACCTTTAAACTTAAATTTTTTTCAAATAATAATTATAAGAAATTAATAGTTTAGTTTTAATGAGACACTAAACATTAAAAGTTAATTTTCTCGGAACAAACAACTATGGACTTAACGGATTTTTGCAGTAAGCCCACGATATGATCATATAAAATGAATTAGCTACTAAAATAAATTCAAACAAAAAGTAGTTAATAAATATTTTAAATACATATTTATATCCTGTCTAAACCCTTAATTATCTAGCTACTGTAGCGAGTTTGACTACAACAGCAGTAAAATCCATAAATTACGGTAACACCTGTTTTCATTACACATTGTTAAATGCTTTATTAGGATTGAGAAAAGCGGAGGTCCTTTAATAATTTAGATCCAGTATTAGGTATTGAGCCACGGGGCTGCAAATATTATGGCTGTGATTTAAACGAACAGATTCTTCGGCATCTATGAATATGTTGGAAATAGTAATATATCCGGATAACAGTTACGCCGTCGGTAACTATTGTAAGTGAAATGTAACCAAATATAATTTTCTTATATACGTATTTGAATTATTAAAATATGCCAGAGAAAATGTTGTAAGCGTTCAAAAAATTATTTTGAAAATCAGAAAGACTTTTGAGATTTGATTTCAATACAGGGACCTCGCCAATGGCTTATACGTATTTATACCTACTTACCGCAGTAGACAAATATCTGAATTTGGTTTCATCATCATAATCATCATCAACTAGCCTCTAACGTCCACTGCTGAACATAGGCCTCACGCATGTTTTTCCACTTAGTCCGATTTTGCACCATCTGAATTCAATTTGTAGTCACTCTTTTTATGTCATCTGTCCATCTCGTTGGGGGTCGACCTCTATTTCTGTTAGCTTGTATTCGGGGTCTCCATTCCAAAATTTTTTTTGTCCACCGGTCATCAACTGATCTTGCTACATGACCTGCCCAGTTCCACTTTAGTGTTGTTATTCTTTCCGTCAGCTACTCCTGATCTTTTGCGTATAGTAGCATTGGGTATTCTCACATTATTCATTCAGGTAACATTATTCTCCCCATTGCCCTTCCCGCAACTTGTAGTTTATTCACTGTTGTTCTTGTGAGTGTTAGGGTTTCTACGCCGCAGGTCATCACTGATTAAATACTTTTCTTTTTAGACACATTGGCATCTTTGACCTAAAAATTACCTTCATCTTTCCAAATGAGCCCAAGCGAGGTTTATTTTTCTTTTCAGTTCGATTGTTTGGTTGTCTCGACTTATTCTGATCTCATGGCCCAAGTATTTATAGGAGTCAACTGGCTCAATATCTTTGTCTTCTACTGAGATGTTTTTGTTGTGGACTAAATTTGTCATAAATTGTGTTTTTGAAAAATTTATTTTAAGACCAACTCTTTTTGTGGCAGTATGGAGTTCTTGGAGCACTATCTGTGTCTGGTCAAAGCTGTCTGCAATAAGAACGACATCATCTGCAAATTTAAGGTTATTTAAAAATTTTCCATCTATATTGATGCCCTTTTCGTTCCAATCTATTGTTTCACAAACGTATTCTAGCAAAGTTGTAAATAATTTAAGAGACATTTTGTCTCCTTGCCGAACGCCTCTTTCAATACGCAAGGTCCCAGTATCTTCATTAAGCCTTACACAGACTGTAGCGTGCTGATAGATGTATCTGATAAGAAATATGTATCGGTGATCTATTCTACATTGTGTTAGAGCTTGGAGCATTTTACTTTGATTGACCGTATCAAATGCTTTTTCGAAGTCGACAAAGACAAGTATCAGGGGTCTACTATATTCAATGGTTTTTTAAACCAACGACCTCCTAGCTTTTGCTTTTTATTGCGTGGTTCATCTTCCTGTAAGTATTTTTCAATATACTGTTTTGTTTCCCATTGTAGTCCACTTGATTTTCTTCTCAAAATTTGAGGCAATATTAGTTGTTCTGCTGTCGTTGCAAGAAACAATTGTCGCTTTTTATTTTTGTTTTCGTTCCATTTTCGATGTAAATTTCTCCAAGTGATAAGTGAGGCTATCCCAGCCACGTCTAAAATATCACATTTTGTACTATTATATTAGTGCGTTTCTGTATCTTCTCAGATCGCTCACACAATAGCCACTTTTAGCTTCCCCTCTGCTTCTTAGTAGTCCACTACTTCTTTACAACATTTTCACGCCGTTGAATTGCCGTTTACCACACCCCCACTACTCAAAGAAAAAAAAAGGAGTACCCCATTCCTTGAAGAGGCCCAGGCCTAAACAAGGTAAAAACGATCTTGTCATGTCATATCTGTTTTTTTTTTGTTAACATCATCTGCACAGTAAGCATTGTGATGCATGGTAGACAGGACTAGGACGCTTCTTTGTTTTTTCGTAACGTAAGAAAAAAGAGATGCTTTTAGAGTGAATCTGAAAATTGAAGATTTCTCTCAAGGGTTCTTGTTTGGTAGAAATTTCCAAAGAATAAATCTCTTACCGTAAAGTTGCAGTAGAATTGCTTACTGGAACATGTATGGTAAATACTTATTATTATTAAGTTATTTATTTATTATAAATATTAAGGTTATTTATTCAATAAAAACAATAACAAAGTACAGTGGGTGATCAAATTATTACCACCCCATAAAATTTTACTTTTTGTTTAATAATGTTACGTAATTGAGCAGGAAAACATAGTTTTGTACTTAATTCTATTTTACTGCGACTATTACCTTACATATAAAGTTTACAAATATTAAAAGGTAATTACATGAAAACACTTAAAATTATGTCTTAAGCCTAATACTTGGTAGTGTCATCCTTTGGAACAATGACTGCCTGTCACCTGCTTGGCATACTTTCTATGTGTTTCTGGTAATTTTGTTGAATTGTTCCACTTCTGTGCCATACTGCCATTAAGCGCTCGATCAATTGACAGTTTATGGTTATAATTTCATTAAAAATTTTTTTCTTCATGAGCTTCCCAAGATTTTCTATTAAATTAAGATCTGGCGAATTGTCAGGCCAGTCAAGCACATTTATCTGGTTATCAGCAAGGAATTTTGTTACTGTTTTGACCTTGTGACAAGGCGCCGAGTCATGTCTATACGTGAAACTCTTATTCAGAAACCATTCCTAGACCTGGAGAAGCATTTTTTGTTTACAGTACTCTCAAGTACTGGTCCTGTTGCAATATTTCTTCGACAATGTACGGTCTACCAGTTCCTTGACTGCTTATGATAGACTACATCCTTACCGTCCTTTAAATACCATCCGCTTTGTATTTTCCCCCAGGTTTTCTACTCACAAATTCAACTCTATCCATAAAGATCTGCACAGTAGATTCGTCCGAAAAACAAACCTGGAATACTATTATTATTTTAGAATCGTGGACACATTGATTAACTGTAAACTACATAAAAAAATGTTAGGTAATGATATTTACCTGATTCCAATCATCAATGGTCCAATCTTTATGATCTTTAGCCCATTAAAGTCTTTTTTGTTCATGGCTGGTGTGAGTAGCGGCTTTTTTAAAGGGTGCCAGGTTGAAAACCCTATTACATTTATATAAATTTTAGATTTAAATTCTAATATTGTATTTTAATGTAAATGTATAAATAAATTAATAAATATAAATAAAAAAACGGGACTACGGATATTATAAAAGTATAAAAGCCAATACTAATTCTAGAACCAAATTTAGTATTTGTTTTATTCTTTTCCCTTGTTTTAGCAGTCATTAACCGTTTGTCGTGAACTTGATGATGGGCTGAAATTTTAGAAACCTGAAATCGTTTGTTTAGCTCTAGTCAAACCAGTTGAGAATAAGTCTTTTTCTTTTTTTTTCCTTTTGAAAATGGACTAAACTTTGCAAACAATTATTACAATACCACATATAAATCTATCCCTAACTAACCCTCTCCCGATCCCGCAGAATTCTCTTTGGACCAAAACTTAATGTGTTTTATTACCGAAATTTAATGTGTCACTTACAAAGTTTAGTAAGGCAGAAACCAACCAGGATTTAATTAGGAAATCGTTACCACTACGGAAACAGTCGTTAGTTCATGTCAAATATCTGCCACATGCAGCGTTCACAGTGGTGAACGCTAATGCTATTTACCAATCCTTCAAACTCTGTACAGCACCCAATCAACATATTGCCATCTATACAGACTCCCTTGCCTCTATCCAGTCCATCAATAACCTATTTACTAATCACGTTCTTGTAGAAAAAATCCATGAGTTACCAAAATCATCCACGACATCCATATCACTATCATATGGATTCCCTCCCACATCGGGATTATGGGTAACGATAAGGCCGATCGCTTAGCCACTGTATCCTATTGTACACCACGTAATATACAAATTGCCAGTGACCTAAAAACTAGTATAAAGAAACTCGTACGAAATTACTGGCAGAATCATTGGAACCAATCCACTACATTTTTACACCAAATAGATCAGACGATTGAGCGGTTTATTATCCCTGGTATAACTAGAAATGAGATGGGTGTTGCTAGAAGATTACGTATCGGTCACAACAGATTTACACATGCTCACCTAATGAATTCTACACCTAAGCCAATATGTCACTAATGCCAATCTCCACTAAGCGTTCTACACATCCTTGTGGACTGCCCTCATTACAATAAACGACGCCAAGAACTGGACATGAAGGGCGACATCACAGATATATTATCGAACCAGAGCCAAGTCATCACAGCTACCCAGTTCCTGAAGCTAGAAAACTTACTAAATAATATAATAACTATAGTATATTATAATATATAATTGTACCTTATATATAATTGTATCCACGGTGCCTCGTGCTAATGGTCGAAGCTGTCACAAGGACGTTAAATTAAATAATAAAAAAAAATTATTTATAAAAATAAAAAAAATTATCCTAATAAATTTTGGAATTTTTAATATGAAATTATAAATAATAAATATTTAACTTAACAAATAATTGGAAATATTCAAATATTATGTTTGATGCATTTGAAATTCAAATATAAAAGGACCATCAAAAAACTTCTCAGATAAAATCCGCCAAGATCCGTTGGAATCCTTTAGAAATCGGTTCCTTTGACCTGTGCAAAATAATAAAAATTCTCATGCCGATTCTGTCTCGGATACTACGATAACCTCGATATCCAGCGGAGCTTCCGAATCACTTTATCTTTATGGGCTTGCATTCGTCATGGATTTACCATCTAGATATGTGTCATAAATTTTCTTTTGAGACCATGTTTTTCTACGTATGCAGAACATGTACGCCAGACGCAGTTTTATGCGATATTGTCTGCTTCAGAAGTTATCGAATGTGCCGTGGGACTATAATCCCTACAAATGTCTTTAAAAAGTTTTTGATGTTAAAAATGGATCTTGAGCGAGTTAAACACTATTAATCAAGTACTCAATTAGTAGCTTTGAAGGAGATTGTGTAAATAATTCAAGTATTCGAAAAATCAAAAAGAAGTAAAAGTGGATCACTAATCACAGTAGTAATATATTAGAAAAACTGTAGAAAAGAAATTTTGTAATGAGAAAGGTAACTTTCTTATTACAAAAAGTACTTTCCTAACTTATGTACAAAGATTTTGTAAAACGGAAAAAAGAAAAGTAAATGTACCCTATCCCTCTCTAATTACCCAATATATTAAGCATATGGGAAAGGCTGATAAAGTAAACTCTTTACTTAAATTATATAGAAGTCCAAGTAGACCAAGAGATGGTATTTTCCCATTCGGACTTGGATATTGGACATATGTGTCATACATGGATGGATTCTCTATAAAAACGACTGCACTGTTCTGCTAAAAGAAAAACCTATACTTTTGAAAGCATTTAGACTAGAGCTACCAAGTTCTCTCTCACGCACAAGAAAAGAAAGCAAAAGAGGTAGACCTTCCCTGCAGCCTAAAAATAAAATTCAATCTCCTCTTGCACTGAGACCAGATAAAGCCACTACACAGGATTCAGTTGCTCATTTCATTGGCCCAAATATATAATTATACCATGCAGTAAAGGCGACATACGACGATAATCTGATTTCTACCTCACTCCATACCTTAGCTATAAAAGACTGTACCTCAAAGTTTTTGTAACTTTTTAGCTACAAATTCAAAAGACACTTTCGTTTAGTTTTATGAATTTTATATTTATTGCTTATCGTTTGTGGTGCAAAACTGACACCATGAATCAAATTTCATATTTTTTTATTTACATATTTTGAAACACTTTGCCAGATACAGGTTTAAATACAAAACACAATTTATAACATTGTAGGACAACCTGTACAAAAGGGACCATTTTTCGGACACAGTGTAATAATTGAATAAATAAATAAGTTAAAATTTTATTAAAATTATTTCTTAATACTAGTGAAAACTTAATTAAAGTTCACTATGACCTATTTAAAATGCTTGCTGGCGGATATCATAATTTTTCTGAATCACTTTTATCATCTTGGCTGTTATTCTCAGGTTTTTTCTTGATTTCATCGTACAATGTTTCATCTTTTTCGGAGCTATAACTCTGTGCTTTTCTTTTGATTTCATCGTAAACGATTTCCTCTTTTTCGCACAATACTGAACCGTTTACTCCTTGAATGCTCAGAGATGGGTAAATTTGTCTTGCGGACCCATCCTAAAATAAAAAAGTATATTTTATGTAAAACTAGTTTAAAAAAAAGTCATAATATTACGTAATATAATACTCTAAATCAATTTCTTTGATTAATCGATCAGGGTAAAAATCTCTGACTGGTACTTTAACTCTCAACATGCGTCGTGGTTTATTCTGCCGTTAACTGCGTCCTGGAGTCTACCGGACCCCATTTTTTTTGAGTTTTTTTGTGAAATTAATAAAGTCATAGTTTATTATTTCGTTATAATTTGTAATCATTTAAGCTGGAAAAAAACCATGTATGCCCATTTTCTATTTATTTTTCATTAATAATGAGAAATGCTAAAAAAATGTAACATACCTTATTTTTCAAGGTTTTCTAACAGCAGAATATAATTTCTTACAAAAATTTAAAAAATAAAATCAACATTTCTCTCTTGATTTATTTGATTTATTCCAAATAGTTTCACTAAATAGTCTACTCCTATAGATCGCCATTTTTTAATCCTTGGTGGTCTTCTTGAAATTTCAATTCATAGTTGTGTCAGGAGTTATGTTCCTTTGCAGTTTGGTTTGGTTTTGGGTTGGCAGTTAGTGTGCCAATGTTGCAAAGTAGAAAATCAAAAAAAATTATATCGAGATCTTACTTACCTTTTATTCTTATTTAAAATATTTTAAGTAGTGAACCTTTACTTAAGAAATTAAAGCTTCGACTATAATTTTTGCAGAGCTATACTCTCCTGATTCAACGATATTTTCCTTACGGTCCATTCAAGAGTAAATTGTCTTACGATTTTGTTGTATTCCATTTAAGCTTTCATTTTTTTTTTGCTCAATCTACACATATATTGTTTTTATCTTTTTTCACAGTTCTCTTCCAGTGTTTTTAAAGTATTTCTTTAATTTTACCAAAGAAATACCTAATTTCCCAGTAAGATTTAACAATGTTCCTAATTTATTTCAATCTATTAACTCAACTTACCCTCTCACTGTTCTGTCTAGCTCTATGTTGATTTATTTCGTTAGCAGATTTAAGCAGCTCGGTTCTAGCATTAGGTATGGATGGTCTTGCCGCTGATAGACTACCTCTTCTAATAATACCGCTTCTAGAATGTCTGCCCAAGGAAGTGATAGAACCAATATGGTTCTGATCGATCATGACAGTTAGTCTTTCTAAACTCATCATAGTGCCTTGATCTTTGTATTTTAATCCGCCGCCTTTCAATTCCTCTGTTACTTCGGCCTCTGAAAATAATTTTTTTTATTAATATAAAATCAATTTGGTATGTTTACCTGCATAAACCAAATATAATCAGTAACACAAATAAGACTAAGTTCCTAGTACAAAGCCAATCGGAGAGAGCGACACAATTCTATGTGACACTTGACAACTTATAAATAAAAAGTAAAGAGTTTGATCTATTTAGGAGTCTACATCACAAAGGACAACACTGGTGATGCAGAGCTTAACAGAAGACATACACACACAATAGTAATTCCCTACCTGAATGAGACTTGTATATCCGTAAAAACATTTGAGCATACGATTCATTGGGGTGAGGAGGATTGGCCAAGATCAAGGACAAATCATGTGAGCTCCAATGTTCTCTAGGCACTCCCCACACACTACTTTTCTATAAACCAGATATTAAAATTACGAGATGTACATTAAAGAACTAACATACAAATCTACAAGACCATAATTCAATTGATAGTGAGCTATGGATGTGAAACTTAATATTGACTCAAAAATCTGTAAAAATCAGAAATCTTCATTTCAGTATTTAGGACGACATAAAACAGGTTTCCAGAAAAACTGTTAAACGCAAGACTAAAGGGAAAAAGAACTATTGCATGACCGAGAAATGTGAGGATGATGTGGATAAGGACACAAGAAATTGCCGTAACAGTCCATCTTGGAGGAGAATGACTACAGACTATAACGAACGGAAAGGTTTGATAAAGAAGACCAGTGCTTCAATTGGGCTGTAGAGTAATAGGATGGATGGGAACTGCATATATACCCGGGAATATAAAAACAGTTTTGATCAATATTTTAATGAATGTCAGATCAATAAATTCTTTACAAAATATAACTAAATTAAACAAGTAGGATCACGGCGTAACTACTGTTCCTAAAATACATAGCCTTAAGAGCTATTGCTTTATTCTATGATTATAATTTATTTTCTAACAACATTAAAATTAATTAATTTAAAATATATCCTACCTCTACGATCTTGTGCTCGTTTTTCAACCTTTCTTAACCACACTAGGTTCAAAAATGCATACGACAATCCGGAACACACTGCAAACATTCCCATTATCCGGAAAGCAGTGGTAATTCCGAATTTTGCAATAATGTGACCACCTATAAAGCTGCCACTACCTCTTCCAACGCTGTAATGTGCTACTGCACACACGCCCAATAACGTAGCTAGCAAGCCTCTAGGTGCTAACACAGCGCAGTATGTTGCAGCTGCTACCCACATTAAATGTACTGCTATTGATTCCAAAGCCTCGAACGGAAAACACCACCATGGACTCCTAGAATAAATAAAAAAATAAAATGGTTGTAGAAGAGGAAGAAGAAGAACATTTTGAGTAAAGAACCTCAGAATCTGGTTTAATACAACATATGTGCAGCTTTTCCGAACTGCTGCAGATAAGATAACGATTGCCATGATGATCACCAACATTCGTAACGGATAAGCACATCATGAGGAAGAACAAGAGATTGACTTTATTGTTAAACTATATTATATATTATAATTCTGTGTTAAATTCTGTGTAAAAACAATATATAGAGAAAGGGATAAGAAAGACGGCACCAAGTTGAAAAAAGTCCAGAAGGTGGGTTCAGAGGATATCCCAGAAATAACATCCAAAGAAGTCTCAAAGTTATTAAATCGAATAAAGACAATAAAGCAGCTGGTGATGACCAAATCGTTATTGAAGCAGTTAAAGCAGGAGGAAAGACAGTATTGAAAGCATTGGCACAATTATATAACTTATGCCTTTCAAAAGAGGTTACACCAGCTCAGTGGAATATAGCTGTTACAGTAGTCATGCACAAAAAAGGAGATATAACAGAGCTAAAGAACTATAGACCTATTAGCTTGTTATCTCTCTTTTATAAGTTGTTTATGAAGATAATAACTAATAGGTTGAAATCAAAACTAGACTTCTATCAACCTTGCAAGAAAGCATAATTTAGAGCTGGATACGGAACAAATGATCATTTGCAAACCATTAAGTATTTGATTGAAAAAACCATTGAATATAATAGACCCCTGATACTTGTCTTTGTCGACTTTGAAAAAGCATTTGATACGGTCAATCAAAGTGAAATGCTCCAAGCTCTAACACAATGTAGAATAGATCACCGATACATATCCCTCATCAGATACATCTATCAGCATGCTACAGCCTGTGTCAGACTTAATGAAGATACTGGGACCTTTCGTATTGAAAGAGGCGTTCGGCAAGGAGACAACATGTCTCCTAAATTATTTACAACTTTGCTAGAATACGCTTGTAAAATAATAGATTGGAACGAAAAGGGCATCAATGTAAACGGAAAATTTTTAAATAACCTTAAAATGCTCCAAGAACTCCATACTGCCACAAAAAGAGTTGGTCTTAAAATAAATTTTTCAAAAACACAATTTATAATAAATTTAGTCCACAACAAAAACATCTCAGTAGAAGACAAAGATATTGAGCCAGTTGAGTCCTATAAATACTTGAGCCATGAGATAAGACTAAGTCGAGACAACCAAACAATCGAGCTGAAAAGAAGAATAAACCTCGCTTGGGCTGAATTTGAAAATGTGAAGGATATTTTTAGGTCTAAGATTCCAATGTGTCTGAAAAGAAAAGTATTTAATCAGTGTATTTTGCCAGTGATGACCTACGGCGCAGAAACCCTACACTCACAAGAACAACAGTGAGTAAATTACAAGTTGCGGAAAGGGCAATGGAGAGAATAATGTTAGGGATTTCTCTACGTGATAGAATACCCAATGCTACTATACGCAAAAGATCAGATAGAGGTCGACCCCCAACGAGATGGACAGATGACATAAAAAGAATGACTACAAATTGGATTCAGGTGGCGCAAAATGGGACTAAGTGGAAAAGCATACGAGAGGCCTATGTTCAGCAGTGGACGTTAGAGGCTAGTTGTTGATGATGATGATAATATATATTATATAAAATTGGTATATTAAAATATACTAATAAAAATATCCGAAGGGATTACAAACTTCAAAAGGTTTTCGGTCTGATACGGCTATTGTCAGTCATCAGTGATGCTTAAAAGTAAGTAATTTTATTCATTATGATTGGATATCATCACGGCTATTCAAACTTGGTTTACAGATGTGGTATTATTACGAAATATGTATTTGGGAACGCGCTGGCTACCCTTGAGGCACTTTTGACATAAATGCTGCAACTTACGTAACGATATTTATGTGGCTTTCATCGATCACGAAAAAGCTTCCGATAGAGTATACTATAGAATGCTTTTAAACAATTTTACAACCAAAGGCATTGATGGTAGAAACCTACGTATCATGGAAATCTTGTATCGAAAGGGGGAAGAACAGGAATGGATTCTATCCCCGCTATTATTTGATACGAAAAGGAATGGTGAACTGATCTTAGCTATGCTGACGACACTGTTATTTTATGCGATAGTTTCCAGGGCCTCCAAGAGCTATATTGTTTCCGTAAATTGTAAGTACTATATTTGTTAACAATGTTATATTACTGTTGATGCTATAAACTGTTTTATATATAAACTGTATTAATTTTTTTAACGAATTTATCTGCCAAGATTTAAAAGATATAATATTTTCAACATTTACTATATCTTTACTATATTTTGTACTATAAAAATTTACTTACTCGATTAACGAATAACCCACAAGCCGAGTAGCGTGAGCAAAGAACGCCAAGATAACCACACTGACGTGCCCAATAGTGCCAGTAATTTTGTCGGAGCCATAAAGGAATGGTACACTACTTATTGTACCAACTGTAACAGTTATTCCCAATAGATAGTTTGGAGCTCCCAGATCTTTTAAGTAGAAAAACAGGAAACTTTCTATGAAACCCCATAAATTACCTAATAACAAAAAAAAAATTAAGAATTGAGAGTAAATTTTAATCTAAGTAGTATGATTATATGGGATTAAATCACAATTGATTGTAATCAAAATTAAATTTTTAACTAAATAATGTTTGTTGTTTTGAAAAAGATTATTTTTAAAAATTCTGCAAAATTGTATAACCAACAAGTTGTGAAAAATAATTTGAGGTGGTGATTTTATTCTCTGAACATTAAATTCTGACTGTTTTGTGTGTTTTTAATATTCATTTATGTAATGTGTGTTTAAGTAGATAAAATCGCTCTCTCGGTGGAACAATAACGCAATTACAAAAGTGTAACTTTTCAGGAGAGCCACAAATATAAAATTATTTTACTGAATACCTCATGCAATGAAGCATAATAAAGTTACTGGATTAGTATTGCAGTTTTACTTAGCCACCGTGATATACTGTAACTCTATTATACATTCGAAGTAAATGCTTAATTTTTCATCCCTAAATTTGATCCCCAATTGCAACTACATCATTGCTTCCACAAAATAACTGAGGCAACAATGACGTAATTGCAATTGAAGGTAAAATTTAGGGATGTCAAATTAAGAATTTAGAATTTAGTTTTAGAAAGAAAAATTTAGAATTTAGTTTTAAAGATAAGATTTTCACAGACATACTCATTTTGTAAAATTTTTAGTACCTAGCTGATTTTGAAAGGTGGAATCGAAATAAGCACAAAAAGTTATTCAAGCAGTTTATTAAACAAATCGAAAATTGTAGTAAAAGCAAACAAGTTTAATACAAAGGAACTTAAAAATAAAATTGAAATTGCAAAAAAAGTATCAACGAAAAATTTAATCGTGAAAGGCTTTACAAAATCTAGGAATTATATGTTTTGAAATAACTGTTTCAAATCTTTGAGTTTGTTATCACCTAAAGGAATTTTTGAAGAGTAAGCCCTACGCAGCTGGCATTTGTAAAAACAATTTCTACGAACTCCGACCCCTTATTTTTTGGCAAACATCAACTTTCGTTCACGTTGATTGTTTATAACTTTTTTTGTACAGGAAGTAATATTTCCCTTTTAAGCTTTGAATTAGCATTACTTGTTATTTTGAAGTTACGGCTATTTTTGTCTTTGGTGAAATGTAGTCCCATTTCATTGTACAGTTTTTACATCGTAAAACTTAGTGAAATCCATTTCTTTAACGGATAAAGGAGCTCCTGTTTCTTAAACATTCCTAATTAATTCAAAGTATTGCTCGGGAATGTATATGGGCCCTGATTTGGTTGCCCTCTTCACTGCTTTTTCTATTATGCTGTGGACTGAATCACCTTCATTTTGGGTGTGACCGCGAACAAGGTACTTGTAAGTAATAGAATTGATGTCCAAAGTATTGACAACAAACAGGTACATAGCTATTAGAAATAAATTTTTTTGTTGGCCTCCGCAGTTATCGGAATAAAAAATCACATCAACTCCTGGGCTGGTTATTGACAATTCTTTTAGATAGTAATAAACGCAAGATCCGATTTCTATTGCCCCTCTATTCCCCATCTCTTCATTCCAAAAGTAACAGCTAGCTTTATCAATTTCACAAGTGCTATCTGTTTCGGAGACTTGGCATTTTTTCGCCTTTACTTATACTACTGTAAAGTTATAACAGTTTAAGCGAGATTTGTAAAAAAATGCAGAACTTTGTCTTATTGGTACAGGTAACACTGCTTGTAAATCATAAGCAGCCAGATGTATATTGTTATCAGAATTTTTTGTTTTTAGTTTATCGTTAGTTTTTTCTTTATGACTCATGACTTAATTCTTTTCCTCGAAGTGACTTTCAATGGTTGTTTGCATATTTTCTTTTTCTTCTGCTCCGGCATTTTTAAAAGATTCGCATTGCTCACAAAGATCTTTCTTCGAGATAAAAAAAACCCTATATTAAATTCGCTGTAAAGAATACTAGAATAACAATCGTAGGTTGCTGACTCTTCTTCTTTTGCTTCTTTTCGTTCCTTTATATAGTTCTTGTGAAGTTCCGCAATAATTAAACCACCATGTATTGCCTCGAAGAATCACTTCGAAGATAGTGACTTTCAATTCGTGGAATTAAATTTATATGGCTACGAACAGATTCCAAAATTTTGTCACTTTTTTTCTTGTGACTCTCGTGCTTCCCACAATTATCTTCTGGTATAATAGTAGCTTTTTCACTTGAAACTGCTTTAGTTATAGAGCGAATAGCTCTTTCAGTTATTTCTAAAGTATTAATGAGGAACGTTTTACATAACCGTTCTTGTTTTCCGTGAGTGGTTTTTGATGTAGAAATACGTCGGTAGCTCAACTTAAGTGGCTGAATACAAGAAGCCAAAATATCTCTCTGTCTTTGCAAGGACCCTAATGCCCAATACTCTTTAAACTGTGTCTCTCTCAGATTTTCAGGTACCCTATTTGGACATTTTAAACGGCATTTGTCGGTACACACAGGTCCCATTTTTTTAGCAACTACAGGTTTTCCCGTTCTAGAAGTGTACTCCTGTCCAGAATTCTTTAGTCTTTTTCTCTTTTCTTTCAACCAATTATCCACATTCCTTTGTCTATTTTTCCCTTTTCGAGTAAGAGAGCATTACATAAAATGCACTTATGTCAATGTTGCCTCACAATAAGCAGAAATCTAGATGAAAAATGACACAGAATACAGTTACGTCAATGTTCCACCGGGACAGCGAATGTTTGTGTATGGTGTGTTGCATATGTATTGTATTTAAATTGTAAATGATATGTCTTCGATTTCCTATTAATCCGATATTGTTAATATATTCTTGTTATTGATTCTATTTTTAGGTTTATTTACACTTAACATACGGGTCTATAAAAATAGATAAGTTTTGTAAAAGCCTAAAATATGCGTGTGAATTATTTTTTCAAATTTTTAAATTGATTGTATCAAAAAAAAAACAGAAAATAAATAAATAAAAACGCAAAAATGACGTTTTTGGTATTAGAAGGTGGGGTTGGAGGGGTGGCGGGATAATATTGAGTATTTTGAAGATTTTTTAATCATATAGAACGTAAAAAAAATGAAAAAAAATTAATCCTGGGAGTAAAGTCATTTTGTCTAGCTTAACGAGCGATACAATTTTTGTTATCAACTACTACAGATATATTAGTTGATACCTTGCTAAAAAGTTCAGACAATCCAGAAATCATTTTTCAAAATACTCAAAATAAAAGTACAACTTACCTAACAGGAACAAAAAGAACACAACCATCATCAATGCTGGCATTTTCAAAATCTTCTTTAAGTCGCTGAGCATATTATCAGACGGTAATTTGGCATCCAACGGCATAAAAAACAATGACAAAGATGCAATTATTAGCAGAAAATCAAAAGAATAAAATGCAAGTGAATAATCAGTATGGCCGACTCTTTGACTATACCAATCGATTAAGGCTCCAGTTATGGGGGCAAATATTGCCATTCCAAAGCAAGAGAATAGCCTTTCTTTACCAAAATCACCACCGTGCTTTTCTATCATTGACAGAGCTACGGGATCCATAATTGTTGTTGCTGCTAGTTGCATCATTGTCGCAAGAAAACGAAGTCCACCATAAATCCAGAAGATCATGGGTTCAGCTTGTTTGTAGTCTGGAGGGCATACTTTAGGACCACCTAAAATTAGAAATAATTTAACACTAATTTCTTAGGCGGAATAATTAGATTGTTCTCAATTTTAAAACAAAGTAAAATCAGCGACGAAAAAATTGGTTTTATTAAAAAACGAACAGAATTTTATTTTGTAAAATATTTCTTTACCTGATCTGAATTGACACTTCTGTAGAATACAATCATCAGTATAATTTCGTAACAGCGATCTTGTAGTTACGTTGGCTGCCAAAACGATTCCACCACATCTTAAGTCTTTAGTTTCCAGTTCGTTAATATCCACTCCGTGCCTTTTAAGCATACCAAGCCTAAATCTCTTTTTAAAATCAGTAACGTCTTCGTCGTCTTCGTCTTCAATTTCAATACCAAATTGTTCCACTGGTTCTCCGAGTTTCGGATGCATATCTAGTGTGAATGCAGTAGCAGTATCGTTCCTAAAATTAAATAGAGGCTACATTAAGTAAAATGATCGCAACTGTTACCTAAAGGTCCGTGTTGCGACCTAAAGGTCCTTCTAGAGACTATGTCTCTGGGCCAATTATTCCAGTTGTCTTACGTTGCCACGAAGTGAATTTTATTTAAAACTTTAACATTCTATAATATTATCAGCAACAGTATAATTTAAAACTAATCTAACAACATTTACAATATCAAAAAAACCAAGTATATGGTCTTCAGTAAGAACATGACACAACCAGCACATATTAGTATAAACGGTATTCAAATTGAAAAAGTTTCAATTAGATGGCCATTTGTCTGAATTCCAAACAGTCACACAGATAGAATGGATAATCCTGTGTTACCTAGTAACTGTAGTATTTCACTTGGTATATCATTGCCTGGGGATTTATTAGTCTTTAGCGATTTAATTGCATCTTTGACTTCAAAGAGTAAGACAGTAGGTTCTCTAGGGTTTCTCTAGAAATTAATACAGTCGTTTTCAATTGTTTTCAATTGCTTCAATTGGAGTTTTTTGGTATATCGACCAACAGACAACAGATAATCGATCACAATTATTGCTACTGGCTATTTCATATTGTAGCCTCTTCCAGTGTACAATATATCCTGGTGAAACCTTTAACCATGCTTATCTCATACGATACCCATATTTTTAGAAAAAAAAATTAAGTGCGAATCTAAAAATGAATCTTAAATGGCATGTTTCATCAGTCATTTTTTAATCCAGTTCTTAAATCCAGAAATAAGAGAATTAAAGTACAAATTGCTGCAACATTCACCTAATTTGCCAAATTTACCTCCTTATAACTTCCGATTGATATTATTTATTAAAAGATTGATGCGAACTAAGAGATAAAAGCAATCGTTGAAACGTATTTTTTGAATATATTTCAGATTTTCATTTCATTGATGGAAACTTAAAAGATTACACAAACATGTATATTTGGAAATTAAATTGAATAATAAAATGTATTTTATTCAATAACAAGACATTTGCTAAAGGCAGAGAGAGCACAAAAAAGAGTTTTATATCAAGTTCTTAGTATTCATTTAGCCCTGCAATAAAACTTTAAAATCGTTTAGTACACTACGAACATTATTTAATAGCGTACATAAAGCATTGATCCTCATCCCTACTTTCCCTCTTTTTTCCAGATACAAAAAATATAACAAAACAAATATACGTACGCGGATGAGCGTAACTTTTTTTATAGGCATTGTTACAAAATGTGATTAAATGGCCAGCCAACTTTAGCAATTGGAAACATTGATTGCAACGATGTTATACGGAATTCCATTTACCGAATAACTGATCATGGAAATGTATGCAGCAGACTGCTATTTAGATTGGTTTATGAAGTTGCAAATTAAAATTAATATTCCACGAGATTAACTCAGTTACTAAAAATAATTCCTAGACGGCTTTAATTTAAATGTAAGACGATAAAACATATGTAAAGATGCAGACGCAGATGCAGTTTAAATCAATATGCAGGGTGTTAGTATATACCTAAGTGCGATAAACTTTTAGGTAGTTCTACATAAAAAAATTGATGACAGTTTGTTATATAAACTTATGTGTGCAAATGTTCTGTTTACTAGATACAAGGTATTGAGATTTTTCTTACAAACTGACGATTTATTTATTGTTTTAAAACTGGTCGATATATGCAAATGGAATTTGGTGGGTTTTTTTTATTAACAAAATCGCATTAGCCAAATTTGCTATTAGCGAAACAATATTAGCGAACAATAATTTATATTACATTATTTATATTATATTTTATGTTTAGATAGCAGTTTAAAATGTTAATTGAAGATAAGAAACAGTCGGAGTCGTGTTAATATTACCTGGTCTCTCCGACTTGTTGGTAATGTGGGCCAGGGTTTAATCGATTTTTTACTATCGCGTAGCTTGGCCGATGACACTCTCCAATTTTCTTCCCACATATATCGCACTTTACGTTTGACCGCAGCTTTCACGTCCGCACTCGTACATGTTTCAGTACACTCCGCATTATCATTAGTTGCAGCTTCTTTTGCAGCGTTGTCTGCCTCTTCGTTTCCTTGAATTCCAATATGGAATGGTACCCAAAAGAATATAATATTTTTTTCTTTCAGTTGAGCGGTATGAACTTCTTGTTTTTTCTTGATAACCAAAGGATTAGTTGGATAGACATGTTGGATTGACTGTACGGAACATAAGAGAGTCTGAGAGTATAATTGGCATTATTGGATGCGTTGACAACAAGCATGGCCTGGTATGTTGGGGTTATGATTGCAGCACAAGTACTTTCATTTGATTTATATGCATTTGTGTATATATGTGTATAATTCTTGTAGTTGTGAAGCATATCATTGAAGGCGGATTTGATTAACTAGGGGGTTATTAAATGTTTGTCGAACGAAATAAGGTAAAATAGGCACACACGGTTCTTTATTTGCAATAAAGGAATTGAGGACGTTTGGGACAAAAAGCATTCTGGGAACGTGCAGTTTAATTGATTTAAGTAGCTTCTAATCCTTGCGTAGAAAGGTTCGGCAGTTCTTGGCTGATTTATTAAGAGCTTTGGGAGCTTTTTTGTAAAACACTTTTAAATAGTAGGGTTAGACGGGATTTTTGCGGCATATGCTACACTTATAATAAAAGTCTTCTGTCTTCTAGGGACAGTTCACCAACTAACTTCACAATAAATACTTTCATCTGGTGTTGTGCAAAAAGCTCCACATATTGTACCTAAAGAGAGATTGTGAAGACTGTCAAGTTTTTTTAGCTGTGTATTGTGGCTGTAGAATACAGAGTAGATCCATAATCTAATTTTGATCTAATTAATGTTCTGTGTAACATTAAAAGTGT
Source organism: Diabrotica undecimpunctata (assembly GCF_040954645.1). Lineage (NCBI taxonomy): Eukaryota > Metazoa > Arthropoda > Insecta > Coleoptera > Chrysomelidae > Diabrotica > Diabrotica undecimpunctata. Next base: position 192,321,992 of record NC_092803.1, read on the forward strand.
TACACAGATCCGGCGATCCGTACCCCATTCTTTATTGGCCAGAATTTTTAGAAGATTTAATGGCTTGTATTAGGATATGATCAAATTTGTTATATGAAGTTTCCAGCTAAGAGTTTCTTCGAATCTCATACCAAAAAACTTTATTGACGTGACACGTTTTAGGTTATCATCACATAGTCTTAGGCTGGGGGTGTTTGTGACATTTTTCTTAAAAAACAGGATGAAACGAGTTTTTTCAGGGTGAAAATAGAAACCTGTTTTTTGTGACCAGAGTTCTAAGTGTTGTATAAAGTTCTGTATGTGACAAAATATATATTGTATATTTTCGTTTTTGTAAAAAACTACAAGACTCATCCGCATAGACTCGTTTTTTTATAGGCGATGTTAGATTGTTGAGAATATCATTGATTGCCACTATGAAGAGGGTAGGGCTTATAACCGAGCCTTGAGGAATGCTATTTTCTGCAAACATTATATCTAATGTTGTGTTATTTGTCCTAACTCTGAAAGCTCTATTTAATAATAAGGAAGTTTTTAAAGAAGAGACAGTGACCTTAGATGTTCCAACTATGTAATTAGTTATATAATCGTGCCAGGCTGTACCGAAAGCTCTTGATATGTCAAAGAAAACCACTAGACATTTACTCCTTAGTGCGACTGCTTCAGAAATGTCACTTTCCAAATCTATGATATTATCTATGGTTGACCTTTGCTCTCTAAAATCACTTTGTTCTAGAATAATTAAATCTTGTCTCTTCGGGTGCCATCTTAGTCTATTATTAATAATTTTTTCTAGTAACTTACATATGCCGCATGGTAAAGATGACCCGGGACTTGTTTTAATACTATTAGGTTTTTGTATAGATATTACTGTAGATTTATGCAATTTTTTAGGAAATTTGTGCTGTAGCCAAATAATATTAAATAAATCTAGAAGTTGTTTGTGCTTTATAGAAAATCCTGGGAATATCGTTCGGGTTAGCGTAGTTTCTTTGAGATTTGATAATGCTTCTGTATACTCTAATTGAGAAATGAGTAAATTGAATGATTCATCTGTGTTGGGTATAATGCTAATTTTCTTATTTTCTTTTTGCTGTTCGTAATTAATGAAATATTTTTTATAATTAACATTACTGGATCGGTTTTGGTCTGTGTTAGCAAGGATTTTGGGAATCTCAGTATTACTAGAAACTGCCTTTTTCGGACTTTGTTCCATACTTCAATCATGGGAGTGTTTGCATTTAACGTTGATACATATTGAGTCCATGACTGGCGTTTGGAATTTCTAGTTCTAGAATTCCTAGTCTTCTTGGCTATAGCAGATTGTTTTGTGTGTTCAATTTTATTCTTAACTGTTTTGTGGCGCTTGTATTCGTTATTTGGTGGGTTTTAAGAAGTAGTTATTGGGCATTTTTTGACATACAATAAGGAATTTTATATTCAATATTGGCCCGCATACGGTTAATAGTCTGAATTTTTTTTACTAAAATTTAAATTTCTTACAAACTTTAGTTTGCAACAAAAAATCTTTCCTACTTATTTTCATTTCTTTAATATATTATCGGGAACGATCTTATACAATAACATAAAACCAAAAGAATAACAGAAAGTAAAACTAATACAACTTTTAAAATAGACGAAAAGCTATAAAAAATGTTCAAAATGACCTCCCTTAGACGTGACACAAGAATAAACTTTTCGATTTATCGATTATCGTATTTAGGCAAAAAGTTCCTCGTGTATTTCTTGATCACAGCTGTTAAAATTTAAATTATAACGTCATCAACATAGGTAGGTCAATATTGTTACAACCGTAAGTGTTGTTTCAGCTCTTGAAGAATTCCTTTTAAAAGAACAGGTAACTCTTCCTGTAGGAGACTAAGGTTAGAGTCACCAATTAGTCATTGTAGACAAAAAAATGGACCGATCATTAGTTACTTCAAGCTATATATTTACTAAAAACTGATGCTAAAAATACGCTTCAAAGATTAAATGTAGATTTTCCTCAGCCCATGACTGTTATAGAAATTTTGTATACAATGTCGTCCAAAATTAGCCTTGTTGGTCAACAAATTGCGGCAGAGAAAACCGAAGCCATCATTCTGAAGGGGGAAAGGAACAGACAAAGTGTTGAATTACAATGTGCGGGAACATGTCTAACAAGAAACAAGCAAAGTACCTAGGCGCGACATTGCACCAGAATGGAAAATGAGGGAAACACGTGCGGGAGGTGGTCCAGGAGGCTGCGAATAGTGCGGCTGGTGCTCACAGGACACGGGTGTTTTAGGGCCTACCTCTCTAGGTTTGGAAAGGCTGACACAGATGAATGCCTATACTGTGGACACTCGGACACTGTGACACATACGATGTTCGATTGCAACAGATGGAGAGTGGAAAGGAACAAAATTGAAAGAGAGACATGTGTGAATTTTGTTACAGTGAGAGAAATTATTAAGAGAATGATTGAAAATAAATCAGGTTGGACTAGCATATACAACTATATCCATGTAGTGATGAAGAAAAAAGGAAAGAAAGAAAGACAGCTGGACCAACGGCAAGGGTAAGAGTAAAAGATGCTGGGAGTTGAAGCTTGAAAAGTGGATCAGACTGTATAAGTTAGAATGCGTGTCAGACGGTGGAGAATTAGGAAATGCCCATCTAGGAGTGATGCCGTACTAGGAGCGATGAGGGTCTTCTACACCGCACCTGTAACGAGACAGGGAGCCTTCTTGCTGATGAATGGAGTGTGAATGTGGAAGAATGAAGAATGAATGAATGAAGGTAGTGCTTCGGAAGTGATGCCGGTCTTACAGCGGCCATTTCGCTTCCATGTCTGGTTTAGCAGGTAGGCGTTCGGCGTAGACTTGGCGACGAGAGTGCATTTTAAAGTACCTCGAAAACTATCGCCGGGAGTACGAAGAACGAATCCTGCACTAAGGTCAGTCAGGCGGCATGCTGGACTAAGATGTCTTTTGAAAATTCCAGACCCCCCTCTATAAAGACGAAAAAAAACAAAATGCTGTTTTATTATGAATTTGATTGACTTTACGAATTTAATGATTAACTCTGAGGATTAAAGGACACTAGTCCTGGACTCAATAATATACCGTCTATTTTCCTGAAACAACTTCCCAATTCAGCCATAAAATAATGCTATAGACATATAATGTCATATGGCATCAACACCAATATGCCACAATTTGGACTAAGGCTATTATTCGTTTGTTATATTTACTTCTTAAACCTTAAAGTCCACGTCTAAACCTCTAGTCCTATATACATATAAGTTTGACATGGTGCATGGGTAAATTACTAGAAAAAATTATCAATGAAAAGCATACCTGGACACTTGAATAGAATAGAATAGAAATATTGTCACTGAATAATATACAATTGTGTGGCTAAAGCTTAGGAAAAATTAGAAAATACCAATAACAGTTAAAATTTACTGAAGTTACATAAATTGTCAATATCACAAAATAAAAGATAATAAAAACTCTTAAAACTCTTTGTTACTAATTTCGTTGTCACTCTTTATCCAATTATTTTATCTTGTTTATAAGACGGTGCAAGTTTAATCTAATATATCGTAAGGTATTTTAGGTATTCTAAATCAAAAACAGGAAAGTTGGCAAAATCATCATTATGAAGCCTTCTCCATTAACCATTTCTTCTAATCAGATTGTCAGTCTCAACTCTAGCTTGTACAACATTCGGAATTAATCTTGTAAATAATTTTTGAGCATCTTCAGCTGTACCACCTTCCATGTAGATCGGCAGGTGATACGTATTTAATAGTGCACCAGCAAAACGGTAAAAATCATTTAGTTTTTTTGCATGTTGCATTATTATAACACTAGCAGGAGAACAACAAGGTTTTGGGTCGGGAAGATCATGCACCGACGCTATATTTATAATGAGGCAAGTGCAAGAGAAGTCATTAGAATACAACAAATAGGAATATCTATGTTTCGTGGACCTTAAAAGGCATTTGACCGGATCAAATTAAAAGACGTTATCCACTTACTGAATGCAAGAGACATACCTCTAGGAATAATCAAAACGATCGAAAATATCTTCCAAAACAACACAATAAAAGTAAAAGTAAAAAAAGAACTAACCGACCCTATTGAAGCTGGCAATGGGATAAGACAGGGAGATTCCCTGAGTCCTCTACTGTTCAACCTGATTATGGATGAAATAATACAAAAAGTAAGAACTAAAAAGTATACCAAATGAAAGAAGAACAACTTAAAATAATCTGCTATGCAGACGACGCAATACTACTCTCTCAAAGTGAAGATGATTTACAACGTATGCTGCACCAATTTAATATAACCGCCAGAAAATTTAACATGTTAATTTATCCAACAAAGACAAAATGCATGGTTATAACAGCAAATTTACTAAGATGTAAATTGGAGCTGGTCAGATATTAGAACAAGTAATGAAGTTTAAATATCTAGGCATCACATTATCTAGCTACGGAAAGCTCGAAACCGAAGTGAAAGATCAAATGAATAGAGCAAACAGAGCCGCAGGCTGTCTAAACGAAACAATATGGAGAAATAAAAATATCGGGAAAGAAACGAAAGGCAGAATTTATAAAACAGTCATCAGACCAATAATGACATACGCGGCAGAAACAAGACCTGACACAGAGAGAACAAAAAGGATGTTAGAAACAGCAGAGATGAAAAATTGATGGTAAGACACTATGGGAGAGAGCTAGAAGTACAGATATACGATATAGATGCAAGATGGAGAACATTAAAAACTGGGTAAGAAATAGAAGAGTAGAATGGAACGACCATATAAGCCGAATGATAACAAATATAGTAGTAAAGACGGCAAGAGACTGTTCCCCAATAGAAAGACGAGCAGTAGGAAGACCACGCAAACGATGGAATGACAACTTACTGGAGGCACATTGAAAAACAGACAGAGTCATGTCTATATAAAAAGAAGAAGAAGAAGAAGACGAATCATTTTTATGGGATTGACAAATAATTTAAAGATATTGCATAAATGGACACTATAAATCTTAAAATTGGAAAATACAATAATAGATCGTGTTAGAAGATCACCCATTTAAATAATCTTTATTGTGCAAACCATTGGATCAAATCTATTTGTGCCATAGCTGGTGCTATTGCCTATAAGGTCAGGTATGTATTCTGCATGTGTAATAGCGTGTGGTGTGATTGTTCCTCAGTTTTCTTGGTGCGCTTGGCTCGAAGACTTTTTGGTGGTTTTCTGAAAACTAAAATACGATGCATCTATTTTTGACCACTGATTCATATTCAGCATGCAAATAAGCATCAAGAAAATATGTCTTTGTCCTTTAAAAATCAATATTTTTGTTCACTTGACTGTGAACAAGTGCGCTTGACGTACACCTAGCACCTGAATCCAATATCTTCATAAGGCTGTACCTTTAAAATAATAGCTTTTGAGACCTAGATCCCATTAACTTTTTTAATCTACACACTAAGAACTGTTATTGACCGAACTTTCGTTTAATTTGACCGAGGCCATCAGTAGAGTTGTGGGGTCCTTTGTGACGAAACAGATAGTGTAAAATATTTTTTAATTGACTGTCAACTTTTGTAAATGACGCGTTCATCATTTACAAGCTAAATATTCCGAACAATATCAATAAACTTTTAGGTATTGTTAATATTCCAAATTATCTAAAATGTATAGGTTTGTATTATAAAATTTAAAGTAACCTAAGTAAAATTGTATACCTACACCGCATTCCCGTTAATCACCCCATCTTGGATGCAGTAAATTTTCAATAAAACAAAGATCAGAACTGAACGTAATCTAGGAATTAATAAACACTCAAAATTCTGTATGTTAATTTTTTTATATATTTATTGTAATTTAGTCATATAAAACTCTATTTGTTTAAATGTTTTTCCTACTTAGCAGTTTCATCCGCTTCAAATATCATTGACAAATATTATTATGCTTAATATTCAAGGAACAATCCTATCTACATACATATGTAAAATGCGGAATGCCGTGGAATTAATAATCTGCGTGAATTATTACTCAGGACCTGCAGTTATTCAAAATAATATATTAAATTTCTCCGACTAAACGGCAGAAAACAACAAAAAGGAAAAACAAAATAATTGGAAATATGGATTATTCGAAATTTAATTTTAAATTCGAAATTCGAGAACATTACTATTCAGATATATATACTACAATGATTACATCAGATATATGAAATTTCAACGTATAAATAGTTGAATTTTGTTTCAACAAAGCAAAAATAGGTAATACGATGGATGCTATATAAGTTTTAAGAGAAGGCAACACCGGTGTAATCTTCTTTACGTGCCATATTAGAGTTATCCAACGTTGGCGATCACTACTGCGAAGGCTTTTGAATCTTTTGCCACATGGAATAATTGTCCTGCATTTGATATCTCAGTCCATTTACGAATGTTTTTTAACCAAGAAACCTATTTTCTTCCTACACCTACACCTCTACGTTCTTTTATTTTGCCTTTAAGGATCAGTTGTAGTTTTCTATATCGATTTTTCTTCACTATATGGCCCAGATAAGACGTTTTCTGGCGTTTAACAATCTTTAGCAATTCTCTATCTTTGTTGACCCTCCTTAATACTTCCTCACTAGTTTTTCTTGCTGTTAAAGGTATCTTCAGCATTCGTCTATAAATCCACATTTCTAATCCTTCAATTCTGTTTATATTTGATACTTTGAGTGTCCAACACTTCTTCTCCATACAAAAGTACAGACCAAATAAAGCACTTAACCATTCTTTGTCTTAGTATAAACTAAGATGATTATTGCAAAGAAATGTCTTCATTTTTATAAAAGCAGTTTTAGTAATTGCTGTTCTTTGTTTTATTTATACGTCTGGATCTAGTTTTTGCGTTATAACAGTTTCCAAATATGACATTTTGTAAACTATTTCAACTTAGACTCCATTTACCAGCTCTGCCTCTGGATGTTTAGTTTGTTTCTGAACCTGGATATGAGTTAATTCTAATGGCAATTTTCTCTGTTACTTCGTCAGAACAATAATGACATACGCGGCAGAAGCATGACCTGACATAAAGAGGGCAAAAAGCATGTTAGAAACAGCAGTGATGAACACATTTAGAAAATTTTATAATAAAATACTATTGGTCAGAGCTATAAGTACAGATATACGACGTAGATGCAAGGTGTAGAACATCAAAATGCTAGGTAAGAATTATAAAAGTAGAATGGAACGATCATATAAGTCGAATGACAACAAATAGAGTACTAAAGACGGCAAGAGATGGTTCCCCAATAGAAAGGCGATCAGTGGGAGGACCACGTAAACGATGGAACGACAACTTACTGAAGGCACATTGAAAAACAGACAGTCATGTTTACTTAAAAAGGAGAAGAAGAAGAAGACTTTGTGAATACGATCAAGCAGAATTTGGAGGCCTTCAATATTTTCTGACAGAATTACTGTATCGTCCGCTTATCTAATTACATTCAGTAGTTCCCCGTTGATTTTGATTTCATATGGCTGTTTCTTAGCCGTAACAACCATAAAATATAAACCAGAGTTTTAAACGATATTAAGCTATTTTTGTTCGTTGCTGAACATAGGTATTATTTATACGTTTTAAGATTCTCTATCTTCTGCAGTTTCTATCCAGTTTCCTGTTATTCTCTTTGAATCAAACGATCATCTAGATAGTGTGTCAGATATCTTAGTCTGTCTCCCAATGTTATTCAGAAGAACTTTCAATTTTTTTAAATAATTATGTAGGGTTGTGTTATAGAGGTAGTACCCTTCATCAAAATGTCTACATCGAACGTCATAGACGGCACATGGTTTTTGATACCTGGTCCTCATAAGACACCCAACTCTTACTTATGGCTCCACGTGCCACACTGCGGATAACTGCATTGGTCTGCAGGCTATCAGAGTGGAGCCATATCCTCTTTTAGTTTGCAGGCCGGGCGATGCCGGCTGTGTGGCTACGATCATCATGCAACCAAACCCTCGCCATCCGAAAACCAACCCAATCCTGCTGGTCTGTTCCTCCCCGTTCCGATCCAGAAAGTAACAGACCAGCAGCGTATGGCTCTTTATGGCCCGATGTTTGGCTAGACTAATTATCGATACGAGAGTCTACCACCTCCTCTGCATTTACTAACGTCGCCAACGCCAATCGCGGGTCTTAGAAAAATGAGTAATGATAACTATATAAAAGTTATCTAAAATGATAACTATATAAAAGTTATCTCTATAGAATAATAAAAATATATAAAAAAGTTTAAAAATAGTAAAATATTAAAGTGGGACATTCACAATACCATGAAAGACAAACACAAACATCTACATCTGTCAAGGAGGTAAAATCCTAACCTAGACGAACGTAGACCCCATGATAGGAAAGAAGCCGATACAAACACTCGAAGCGAAAGTCATTTATGTTAGGAACTCATAAAATGACTATAAATGTGAATGCTACCCTGAATGGCCTTAGTGATAAAGTTGCGGACGTCGAACCTTCAAAGGATTAAAATTCTCATGACACGAGAATTCGACTGACACCATGTTCCGCGAGCTCCCACGATTAAAGGTGCCATGCAAATTGTTTTCCCTGAATATTGGGTCTACATGGTCTGAAGAAATCAAGGCTCTGTGTACAGCGCCGTTTTATTGGCGACAGCTATACTTTGGGGTTCAGGACCCTCCCAGCTGACGGCAACGTCCACGACAATTACCCGCTCATCCTGTTGCGCGACAAGGTCAGGTATCTTCAGAGCCCCGTCGTCGCATCTAATTCGCGGCTCAACCTCACAAATCCAACCTTTCTTTTCCACAATCGGTATAAATTTTAAATCTATCAATAGTTTCCTTAAGAAGGTGGAAAAGTAGTCTGAAGTAAGTGCACTCTGTTGCTTTGAAGTGCAGAAGGATCAGGATGCAGAAAGCAAGAAAAAACTACTGCATCAAAGATCCTTTATGGATCTTAAGAAAATAACTTGTCATGGAAAGTAAAATCAACAATGGTTCATAGTACCGGCGCTTCTTAAATGAATCAGGGGTGCGAAAAATCTCCGGACTTACTATAATGAAAAATCCATAATTATTGGAACGTAGAATATTCGAAGCCTACTAAGATCAGGAAACGTCAATAATGTAATTCAAGAAATGAGCAGGAATACTATTGAAATATTAAAATTAAGCGAAGTAAGATGACCCGGTACAGAAAAACTATACATTTATAACCATATTATCTCTGGAGGAGAAAACAACTATCCTCAACAATATTGAGTCGCATTTATCATGCACAAAAACATTGATGAATCTCTAGTAAACTTTACCCCTTATTCCGAAAGGATAGCGCTACTATAACTTCAATGTAAAAATATTATACTCAATTTAATACAAGTACATGCACCTACAGCAGACAAAGACGAGAATGATATGAGAAAAATTTGATGCAGAAATAAGTGATATCACAAAACACCATACCGACGTTATATTGTGCGACTTAAGTGATATCACAAAACACCATACCGACGTTATAGATAGATAGATAGATAGAACGTTTATTGACCACTTTACATAAAGTTTGAAGTCCGTATAAAAAATACAATAAAAGATATAATAACGTAAACTTAAAATTAACTTAACCATATTGGCTAAAGTAATATACATATGTAAGTATTAGCAGAATTAAAATTAAAAATTTAAGATAAAAAAATCTCTAACCAAAAAAAAAAAAAAAAAAACAAACCTAAACTGTCACATAAAAAATCTTTGAAATATGGGAGTAACAAAAATGTGCAAATAATTAAGAATATTCCCGAATCGATGACTAAATAAACTAATACATAAAACTTAGTACATTTTAATAGCAATAATACAATGTGATATGTAGATAGTAAATCGACAGTATTCTGACCAAACTGGGTACACGTTATAAAGGTGTATTGAGGTATTCTGTCTTTGAGTAAAAACAATATGTTAAAAAATGCTTTTTGATCCTATTTTTAAACAGTGGTGGAGACAGAATTTTTATTTCGTTAGGCAGATAGTAATACAAGTGAATATCAATTGAATTCTTTGTGCTCTTTGATAGTCTGAATCGTTGTGACCTAATTAAATCCCTCGATCTTGTTAGATGATCATGTAATTGGGAGTTTATAGTAAACTTATTTTTATTATCGTGAATTTCCAACAGTGTTGCATACATATAAAGCGAAGGTAGAGGCATAATACCCATGTTCAAAAATAATGGTTTACAATGATCCCTTAAATCCGCTCCAGCAAGTATCCTCACCACCTTTTTTTGTAATTTAAATATTCTGTCGGCATGACCAGAGTTGCCCCAAACAGCTATTCCATATTGTATATGACTATGAAACAATGAAAAGTAACACATTAAGGGTACTTTTAGGTACCAAATAAACCAGGTTACGCATTACAAATATTGTACTGGCGAGTTTAGAACTTAAGTTGTCTATATGGATGCCCCAATCTAAGTTGTCATCCATAAAAATCCCTAACAATTTGATGCTATATCCAAAAATGTGTCTTCGATCTGAACTGAAAACTATATTTTGATTTTTATCCTCGTTTAGTTTTAGTTTATTACGTGTAAACCAGTTTTTAATTTTAAGCACATCGTTTCCTATTTTGTTATTTAAATTATATTGATTCTGGTCGGTACTAATAACGGTTGTATCATCTGCAAAACATATACAGCTTAAGGGGTGGGTATAATGAAATATATCGTTGAGATAAAGAAGAAAAAATGTAGGTCCTAATATAGACCCTTGGGGAACTCCATGTTCAACATTGTGAAAATTGGAGTAGTTATTATTTAAAAAAACGGCCTGTTTTCTGTTTATTAAATACGTTCGAAATAAATTAAGAGCATTTCCCCTTATGCCATATTTGTGCATTTTGTCTAAAAGTAAAGTGTGTGAGACACAATCAAAAGCCTTAGATAAGTCACACAATGTTAAAGACACGAAATGACCTCTGTCTAGGCCATCAACTACTTCCCTTACAATTTCCTGAATTGCTTGAGTAGTGCTGCATTTTTTTCTGAAACCATATTGATTACAATGAAGTATTTTGTACTTTTCTATGTACTCTATTAAGCGGTTATTCAAAATACTTTCAAAAATTTTACCAAGAATGGGAATAATAGAAATAGGGCGATAATTTTCAATTTCTTCTGGAGATCCTTTTTTGAGTAGTAGTATATTGTGCGACTTTAATGAAAAAATCGACAAAGAAAAGGTAGCTTATATCACTAAAGGCTACGGATTAGGTACACTAAATGACATGGATATCAAACACCTCAAGACAAAAATCAAAAGATTGTAAGGAATCAAGTTAATTTTGCTTTAAATTGTCATATATTTAAATCAAGTATGGATCAGGATATAAATATATATATATATATATATATATATATATATATATATATATATATATATATAAATATAAATATCATAAATACCTTGGCACCACAATCAATGACCAATCGGATCCACAACAAGAGATAAAAACCCGAATACAAATGGCAAGACAAGCTTTTGTGAAATTCAGACCGCTCCTATGTAATCAAAACCTAAATTTCGAAATACGCTACAGAATGGTCAAGTGCTACATATGGTAATCTTGATTTATGGCATGGAAACGTGGACTTTGAAAAAAACCTCTATCAACAAACTTGAAGCATTTGAAATGTGGTCATTGAGAAGAATGATGCGCATACCTTGGGTGGATAGAGTTCGAAACGATGACGTCCTTAAGAGAGCCGGCGTGGAAAGAGAACTCTTTGAATTAATTAAAAAACGCAAGATTGGTTACCTTGGGCACATATTGAGAGGAGCAAAATATGAAATACCACAGTTAATCCTACAAGGGAAGATCGAAGGTAGGAGAGGAGCCGGCCGCAAACAATTATCCTGGTTAAGGAATATTAAAGAATGGACAGGAATACATAATACAGGCGAGCTGTGTCACGCGGCTAAGAACAGAATTCTAGTAATGAGATAGTCGCCTACGCACTTTGGTG